>NW_027016963.1:2500-302500 GCF_036013445.1 Caloenas nicobarica | reverse complement strand
AAAAATGTTTACCAATTATGGTGCTTCATTACCTGTCCTGAGCAAAGTGCAATAGAGCAATGTGTTAATGTTTGGCCATTTATCAGTTAATTTACAGAGGGAGAAATCTCAGTTTGTTTTCAAAAAAACCCAACTTCTTTCTTCTGCCACATGGTTGTACTGACTGGCCTATTCGGGACTAGCAGAACAAGGAAACAGCAGTAACCCCTCTTCTCTGGCTTCTCTCGTGCAATACTTGCTAAGGAGAATTTGCAGAGAACACCATGATGTCTCTACTCATCCAACTCTCAAGTTAACTCATACTTCAGAGGATGAGTGGCACACACTTTGAAATGGCTAGAGTACCTCATCAGTCATGGAAATAAACACTGGCGTATTTTTGTTAGTATATTTCCAGTGTCACATGTGGACAACACCATGTGTCTTACTTTTATTCTTCTTATAGCCTCCACACATTAATATATAACACATTTAGATTACACTTCCATTCTTTTTTCATAACAAAGTGATGAAATTAGGTCCTTCTCCCATACAACAAAGGTATTTGTAATTACTCCTTTCTGACGCATATGAGAGATATATATTGCATACCAGCAGCCATGGTTTACATTTGCATCTGTGAGGCAACATGAAAAGGGGTATTGCACAGTTCTTTTCTTTATTAAAGACTAAATTATACTTTAGAACATTTGTTCTGTTGTTATGGTACAAAATGTTAATAGTGGAGACACTCATTTAAAAAATTATAGAACATAAAGAGGTTTCATTATGGACGTTATAATATGCTAACTGTCATACCTCCAAACACCAACACCCTTTTTCAGTCCTGAATTTTTTCTCCATTTTGGTCAAATGTCCAATGGTACAAGAACAGCAAAGAATTGAAATACTACTTTTTTTAATTAAGGTGGAAAATAACAGATTTCTAGTTGCCTCCATAGCTGCTGCTATACTGGTGAATACACTAGGGCTACTGATCTGTTAAAGGGATCCAGCAACAAGACTGTGATAAGACCCAAGGGGAATTCTTTGTCAAGAAGACTCATCTTTTCTGAGCCTTGTTAAGATGACCGAGTGAAGATGGGGAGGGAAATATTTAATTTCAGGTGGAAACCTGGAGCAATGTCATTGGTTTAGAGCTACAATGATGATGAGCAGTTTGGAGCACCTCTCTTACAAGGAAAGACTGAGAGAGCTGGGTCTGAAGAGAAAGTTGAGAGGAGATCTTATCAATGCTTATAAATATCTCAAGGGTGCATGTCAAGAGGATGGGACCAGACTCCTTTCACTGAGTGCCCAACAACAGGATGAGGGGCAACGGGCGCAGACTGAAACATAAGAGGTTTCATCTGAATATGAGAAAAAAATACTTTGAGTGTGACAGAGCACTGGAACAGGCTGCTCAGAGAGGTTGTGGAGTCTCCTTCTCTGGAGACATTCAAAACCCACCTTGAAGCATTCCTGTGTGGTCCTTTCTAGGTGAACCTGCTTTCGCAGGTGAGTTGGACAAGATGATCTCCAGAGGTGCCTTCCAACCCCAACCATTCTGTGATTCTGTTTCTAATGCTCTTGATTACATTTGCTGTCATTGCTGATTCCCAGATGTGGAATGCAACATATAACAGAGACATCAACATAAGAAAGGCACAAAAAATACCAGACAAACAACTGAGGCAATAAATAAAGAGGGTGAGAGGTCCAATGGAGATAACTCCTGCTCTTATTTCCATTCCTTAATTCATCCTTTCCTACCATTGATATTACTATCTGTAAATAGTCCAGCTTAGACTTTCACTCCTACTGTCCTCACCACTACAGGGAACACTGTTATCTGTATCTAGTAATGTAAGTGTCCACAGATGACAGAGGTATCTGCCAAAAGCTTTCCAACATCCTGACTACTGCCTGACTGCTACAAGGCCTGCAGAAGACTAAAGATCAGTCAGTCTTGTGATAATCCTAAAAAGGCATAAGCAAAAGCAATCACACTCCTAGACTCTTCTGCCTACCTTCCCATCTGTTTCTGCTGCAGAAAATGAGCAGCAGTGAATCCCACCCAAGCTTTTCACCTGAGAGGGATGTAATCAGCATGCTGGTTGGAGAAAACAGTTCCGCAGTGAAGGATTGCATGCTCCCAGATAAGAGCAAATGAAAAGTTGAACAAAAAGGTGTTTAGCAGCCTTGGTTAATTACTTGCTGAACAGCGTTTACAAAGACTGTTGCCCTGCACTCACTTTCTGGGCCAGGATATATTGTAGACCTTGAGAAACTGTGTCTACACTGCAGGGCAGATGTGCTCCAATTTGAGATCTTCCTGTTGGGGTTCTCTATGTTATACCCTAGCTGCATCCCAAATCCCATCTGAGGAAGAAACCTGAGTACACTCCTGAGAGAAAGCCAGGCTGTACAGGATTTGCAAAGCCACCAGAGTTCCCCAGTCCTGAAGGTCTGAGGATCAGGCTGTGGGTTGTCTCGCACAACACACATACTACATAATGTTGGTAGCAAAAGCTCTTGACAGCAACTTCTTTTACTTGAATTGAACCAGAGAGGGGAAAAGATGCAAGGAATTACTCGGGATATAAGGTATCTCAATTTAAGTTTCAGTTTTTCTGTGTTTGTCTCTAAAGTGACAACAATTTCAAAGACTATAAAACACATCCAACACACACAGAAATAAACATATTCCTTTAAAAAACTAAAAATAAAAGAAATTCTAAAAAAGCTCATTTTCTGGGATTCTGGGAACATGAATAATTCTATAAGATACCTGTTCTCCTCTTAGTGATCTTACCAATGATTTATTTCTGAAAGAGCACTGCAAGTAGAGGGGCTGCTTGCTCACACATCCCTTGGTGGTGTGAGGAGAGAGATTCTATTATTCGATCTTCTTTTAAACTTCACAGTCCTGTTTTCAGACGGAACAATGCCAAAATATCTCAATTTTTTAAATTTTTCTTTAACCTACTGCATTATAAACTTTTGAAGATAAGGATTTTGTAATAAAGAGAGCAACAATGTCTGTTCTAGAGAATGGAAGCTGGGTCTCTCTAATGTGCATTGTGAATCATTTTGGTTTGAACTGGTCTGTGGGCTTAAATAGCTCTATTGATCCATCTCCTTTCAAAACAAGCTGCATTGTTTCACAATGAGGCATGCCCAGCTCTTCTTCTCTTATCTCTTATCAAAGCTTAAAAGTACACTACTGCAAAACAGAATGTTCAAAATACTGTAGAGAAAAAAATTGGTTATTGATGATATCTTGGGTTTGTTTTGTGGCATCAAATTAGAGAGGACCACCTTGAAAGTACCACCTTTTTGCAATTTTAGGTAGCATGAAAGAAATCTGTATTTCAGGTGCTTCAGGATAAGTATTAACCTTTGGACAGTCAGACAAGGTCAAACCAATTTGGAAGAAATAGCTAACAATAGTAAGAAATATCTAAAGGTCAGTTTCCTAACCTTTGCACTATTGGGTAAGGTACTAGTAACAGTAGCAGTACAGATATGCTGTTGAGAGGGTTTTGTCTGTCCCAGAATATAAGAGATTTCTGCTGGTTTGGCTTATAGCTGTCAAGGACATCAAGGGCAAAAGACATCACGTAGATTAGATACATTAGGTTAAAATTCTGAAAATATTTCTGCAGATTTTGGCTATGAAAGCACTTTAAATGCATAAATTAAGTAGCAAAAGGCTGTTTGGCTTTATGAATCGTGCAGTTACAGAAAAAACAAACAAACAAAAAAAACCCCAAACCACAAAAAAACCACACACACACATAAAACAAAACAAACAAACAAACAAACAAAAAACAAAAAAACCCTACACACACACATAGAACTGGATTCCTTACAGTCCTTTCATAGTGCTATGTCCTTTTTATGTTCATATTTTCAAACTTCTTGAATTTTCAAAAATTTTCACTTTTCTTCGGTACTATTGTCTTTAAATGGAAATTGTGCATTTTGCACCTTAAGAACTGCAGAAATATCAAGAAAAGTGGAAAGTCTGCAATACAGTTGATTTGAGTTCCACTACAGTTAATTGAAATAAATTACTAAGTAAATCACTTTACTCACATAATTTAAAGCAGCTGACAATATGGCCCAGGTGCAACTACTACATGTAAAAGATCAGCTATGTTTCTAAAGGATTTGCCCCTACCGCTATTAAATCTACTCCAGGCTATTCTGATCAACATAATAAGTTTTATGGACAGTAAAACATTTGTTTCTTTAGGAGAACAATGGTATTCACAAGTTCACATTCTGTATCTATGTTTGTATGTTTTTCCTACATTTTTTCTATTGTTTCTGACTTGACCACAAGGGTATTTTCATAGCAGAGTTAAGATACTATATTACAGGTTATGGACTAAGTACAGAATGATGCTATAAGCCAGATGAATTTCAGTGCTTTGGCCTTTATTTGGGAATTAGTAACTTTCCACCTATTGTCAAACTGCTCTTTAGATCAGTCAGAGATCCATGAGCTACTGCTAAATGTATGATTCTGATTTCAACTTTTTGGCTAGCTATAAATATTCTACTTTCTGTAGTTGTAATCTCAGGTAACCGTGACCTTGGGAGAAACAGCTTGTATGTAAACAGCTTAAAGGAGAGACAATAGCTTAGAGACAAAAAAGGGAAAACACAGTACTTAAAAATTCAATTACACAGTAACACAATTATTCACTTATGCAAGCTGGAGAGGGAGAGGTAATTTGAAAGGCATGTTTTCTCATGAATTGCTGTTCCTTGCTGTCTTTATGTGAAACAAGGCATGATGGTCATGCTGTTTGTCCTAGATCTCTTTCAGGTAGGCAGTCCTGAAAGATGAAGGCACAGTGAGAGCCCGGGACTCTTAGTGTCTGGAAAGCTCCCCTGAACCTTACCCTTGGGCTTCATATTATCAGCAAGACTTTGTTCAGCAGCAGGTTGGTCATTTTCTTGCAGCCACGGTAGTTTATGGCTAGAGAGATTAAAGAATATGCTTTAGTAAAGGCATTGTACTGCTGGAGGTAGCGAGGCAATTTTTTCACTTCCCCACAAGACTTCAAGTATTCCTGCTCTTTTATGATACAGCGTAGCAGGTCCCTCCACCTGCTTGGTGTAGTTCACCCATTGTCATTATGAACAGCTTCCAAATTCACATTATTTTTTGACTTGTGGTTGTAATAAAATAATGCCTTGTGCTCAGTGCAATTTGAGTGATCTCTGAGGAGTGCAGACCACCCTGCAAGATGTGATCAGCATGAGTCCACATCTGATTGCTTCCAGAACCTGATAGAAACAGTGCTGTGAAGATGAATCCAGCTGCCTGTCTGCAGCAGCAGAAGTTAGACTAAAAAGTGAGAGGAAGGAAAAAAAACATGTCTAATATCACCAGACAGACTTTACTACAAAAAAAATGTTTCTTTATTTCTTTATTTTTATTTCTGGACAATCTGCTTATGGCCACACTGCACCATACCAGCCAGCCAAGTGCAAGAGCAAATGCAGAAATCTGTGGCTTTCTACAAGATGGAGACAAGAAAGAAAATATTTCCTCTGCAGAGATGTGTTTTTGTACCAGCATCCTATGAACCTTCCATCAGATCAGCACTGGCTCAGAAGATGAAGTAGAAGGGCGTGTTGAAGCACAGAAATGTTAGAGGGCTGTTAGTACTATGAGAAGGAACATTTAGGGTCAGATCTGGTGTCTGTACTAGCAGTCAGATTCACCAATCAGTCAGCAAGGGCAAGGGATATGGCTTTCATATCAGCCATCAGCTAATCCACACAGGAACCCAAAGTGTTTGACATTTATTTGAGTAGGAATAGAAACAGGTCTATAGAAACAGCCACAAAATCACCTTATGACTTTCTGGGATGAAAAAATCCTTAGATCTGACACTTCAGGAAGATAACAGAAAGTCAACATCTTTCATTTGGCTATAGAAAAATGACTCATTTCTAATTCAACTAAAATAATAAATAATGTCACGGTTGGCTAAAATAAGAGGCCAATGGGCTGGTAAGCTACTTATGCCAGTTTTCATGCACTCCATCGAGCTGGCAATGGGCAATTCAAAGATGTCAACTCTGTATAACAGCTGGTCTTAGAAGGTACCACAAAATAAAATGAAATTCTAGTGTGCTTTAGCAGAGGAAATAAGTGATACATCAGTGTCAAACAGGAAACTATTTTTAAAATGACTAAATGAAAAAGGATGGATTAGACATAAAGAGACAGCCAGTTTGATGGGTTGGTGGCTGTATTGTGTTCCTCCAGACGGAGGATCCTTTCTTCTCTAAACCAGCAGAGGATGCCAGCTTTGTGCAATTAGGGTGACCAAGATGAAAGTTAAAGTAGAAAGTATTGAGTTAGCAGCAACACTGACTGCCAGAGAATGAGAGTACAGACTAATCAAATGGATTCATTTACATCGTATTTCCTGCCGGCATGACAAAGTACAAAGAATTTTTTTCTCTGTTCTGTAGTCAGGGAAACTGAGGAATAATGAGATCAAGAGACTGTTAAGGGAAATGTTATTTCAAAATACCTTGAAATCAAATCTCCCACGCAAGGGTTAGTCCTGGAAATGGAAGAACAACATGTTAAAAATATTTAAAAGCAAAGTAGATGAAAAATTAAAGGTACAGTTACTTTGTTCCAATATTATATGTGCAGTTTTTAGTTGGATAGGCTAAAGGAAACTGCAAAATGACAGATACTGTAGAGCATTGATACATGCACGTCTTTCCTATGATTGAGCTCATCTGTGGAGATAGTAGTGACAAATATTATTGATCCATTTTGGAAGAGAGGAAGTAGCTAAGGCTTTGCCAAAGACTCATTCCTCTGTAATACCATGCATGTTCATAGAACATAGCTGGAACCATATTTTTCCATCAGAGAAGAGATCTGCAGATAAACACACCAAAAGCAATGTGTATGTGTATGCTGTGTATTCTATGTGTATGCTGTGGAAATACTGGTCATAAGAAATAACAACTTTTCTCTAAGTTGAGCAAGAAAAGAGGTATGTTACTTCTCAATACTCTTGTGGTGATAGCCATCTTCTGTACAGGTTCTCAGATAATTATAAGAATTACTGGGTTTTTTCTGGGACTTTTTGCTTCTTCCAGCCAACTAGTTACCCTTCTTCCTCTGGTTGGGCATAGTCATGAAAGCCTTGAGCTAGTATCTTCTTTTGCTGCTTTACAAACCTCATGCATGTATGTTAATGTCCAATTATATTGTATGCAGACCTATCTTAACATAGTAGATCCCTATTTTTCACTTAAAAAGTTGTAAATTATTGTACAAATAGCAATTCTGGTGATGTCTAAAAATCTCAGCAGTTATGCAGAAGATGATGTTGTTATTATATCAACCTCTTGACCCTTCTGCAAGAATGAAGAATCAAACCTCATGAGATTTTAGAGCTTCCAGAAAACATTACATGAAAGCATTAGACTAAAGCTACCATTATAGATAAATGCCTCCAGGTGTCTTCCATGGCCCTGTGCAGAGTCCAGGTAAAGCAGTCTTAGAACTTGTTCCATTTTATGATTGCTTTGATTAGGCTGGATTGCAGGAGACAAGTGAAAATAAAGGGAAGGGGTGGATTTTTGCAGCACAAATTCAATCGATTTTAGTAACAGCCGAGCCTCAATTACAGTGAGAAATGGTAAGAGTTCAGTGAATTAGTGGTCCCACCAGCTGGAGTCTAAATACCAGCAATGCAGTGGGACAATTTCTCTAGTCTTCCCTTGTGCTTGGAGTTTCCCTTTGAATAATCTATCTATATAAGCCTTTCACATGCTTTAATCACTTTTATAGCATTCGTATTATCTTTTCATCTTCATACCAGATGTCAGCTTAGATTTTGTGTGGAATAGTGCTCCCAGTAAAATGTCATGGTGTACAGGAGAACAGAGAGCAGCACAATGCAGATGAGCAGAAAATTATGAGCCCAGTGGCAGGAAAGCCTGTGCAATGCACAAGATGTCTTATCAGAAACACAAACAGACCATTATTTGGCTTGGCAGTCCCTGTGTAACAGTCAACAACTGAACCATGTCTTCTACTTAAAGCTTTGGCCAACAGTCTATGTATTAGAGGAGAGGAGAGGAGAGGAGAGGAGAGGAGAGGAGAGGAGAGGAGAGGAGAGGAGAGGAGAGGAGAGGAGAGGAGAGGAGAGGAGAGGAGAGGAGAGGAGAGGAGAGGGGAGGGGAGGGGAGGGGAGGGGAGGAGAGGAGGGGAGAGGAGAGGAGGGGAGAGGAGAGGAGAGGAGAGGAGAGGAGAGGAGAGGAGAGGAGAGGAGAGGAGAGGAGAGGAGAGGAGAGGAGAGGAGAGGAGAGGGGAAGGGAGGGGAGGGGAGGGGAGGGGAGAGGAAGAGAGGAAGAGGAAGAGGGAAGAGAGAAGAGGAAGAGAAGAGAGAAGAGAACAATTAATAGATCTAACAGAAAATAAAATAAGATTCCAGACTACGGACTGTCTTTACTTAATCTTCACGTAAAAATGGCATTTTTTTAATCACTCAGATTACAGAATTATAATTAAAAGGTATAATTTTATTGCATATATTTAGTCATTAAATCTGAAGGAAGGCACTAAGGAAAAATAACAGGAGCTTTAAGAACAGCTTGATGTAACAACATTAAAGACACATAGTTATCAGAAACCTTCTAAAATGTGAAAAGCAGATCCAAAAAACTTTCTAACCCTGAAAATCCTGACCTGCACATTTTTTTATTTATTAGACAAGGAATTGCAAACCACTGTAAAAGGAGGACAATCATTTTCTATCCCCTTTCGGCAAAGTCTGGCCTTTCCTGCTGAAGTTTTATCTACAGATCCCAGAACAGAAAATAAGAAAGCAAGAAATGTTTTGACATTTAAATGTTATTGCACTTATTCCAGACTGACAATATGGACAGGCAGACACTTGTCTTTTGAAGCTGTAACTATTAAAACTATTACAAAGCCTTAAAATTAGTCCTGTGTCAGGAGTAAATGAACCCTATGTTGCCATATCTTCAGAAAAATACCTTTAAAATTTTTAAAGTTTTGAAAAGGACAACATCATTCCCATCTCTCTGGGTTTTGTTTGGTTGATTGGGTTTTACAGTGGCTTATTTTTTCCAGCAAGAAAGCCAGTCAGCCCTAGCTTTCATGGAATGGTCCCCACTCTTTTTCTGCACCTTCTTGTTCCCTTTGTGAGTATATAATATCAGGTTTATATATATCATCAATCATCATTGTGACAGTTGGCTGAGGCATGTCCCTAACTCTACCTTGCTGCTTCACATCTCAAAACTGTTCCTGGAAGTCTCAGCATTAAAACTTACTGTCTCTGCTGTTCGAGGTTCGAAGGCAAGGGTCCTCAATGGAAAACTACTAAAGTTAGCAGAAAAATTCCTTCTTGAGAGTTTTCACAGAAAGTTGAGCCTGTTGGCTACCAGGCCAAAGACTAACTTTCTGCCATGGTGGGAGGGCATCTGTTCATCTCATTTGCCTCTCTGCACAAGCTCAGAGCAGACCTGCTGGCGTGGTCTGTTTCCCAGGCAAAGAACAGAGGGAGCCTTGTCACTTCAGCTTTGCCCTTCTCACAGGATTTCATCAGCTCCTCCTAAATAAAGCTTTATAGACTCTATTCCTACACTTATAATTTACATGTGCCTATATATGTATAAATACACTATACATGAGCAGTAATAAATATAGACATACTTCTATGTACAAAGAATATATATAGTAATATAATCCTTTATACACATAAATTATATGTATACACAAATAGACATCTGTATAAATGTATGTATTTTTACGTGTAAGCACTTCCTACTCCAAACAAAATGGGCAGCCAATAACAAGGTTCTCTGAAGTCACGCAGGTATGAAAGCACATGGGGATGTCATAAAATCATAGAATGGTTTAGATTGGAAGGGACCTTTAAAGATCACCCAGTACAAGCCCCCTGCCATGGACAGGGAAATCTTCTACTAGATCAGGTTGCTCAAAGCCCCGTCTAACCTGACCTTCAACACTGTGTTGAAGGGGGAGCATCCACAGCTGACACTCAGGAGTAGGATGTGTACTCATTGGGGTATTTTGAATTGGGTGTATGCAAAAAGGTAGTTAATATACACCTGCAATCTTCCATGTAGATTTGTAACTATTATTTGGAACTAATAGAGCCTTCTGTAACTTATCCAGTTTAATCTTCACTAGTCATGACAAAAAGCAGATTATACATAAAAAATCATTAATGCTACTCCAATACCAGTCCCTCTTTCTTCCTTGATACAGAACAACTGAATTTCACAGTGTGTTAATTACAATGACTGTTGCTATATTTCACATAAGGCTCAGTCCTGCAAAAATATGTAGTAAAAGGCTTAAGGTCCACTCTCTTCATGACCCCAGTCAAGTCAAATCAATGGGATTATTCATTATAGTAAACACTGCTACACCTTGCAAATGGGTTTGCTTATGTAGATTGAATTTCAAGACCTAACCCTGAATATTTACATGGTCAGGATTATATTCTGTAGTTTCACCTACTGCACTATTTCCCCACTACAGCTGGAAATAAAAGATCTACAGCAAGACTACAGTAAATTGTCATTGCAAACTCAGAAGTGGCTCAGGGGTTGCAAACACAGAGTGAACTGGGGTACCCATGTGGAGACAGCACAGCAGGTTTTGACCATATTTTTATTCAGTTCAAATATCAGCCAGGTTTAATTTATTTCACTTGTTGGTGGGTTTAGTAATTTTTCAAAAACGCTTCTAATTTTACAATGACTTTGTGTGACAGATGCAGTGTGCAAGAGGAGCATGGTGCTATATCTTTTTCAGTTGTGCTTCCTTGCTCTCTGTCTCAAGACACTGCTCCTGAACTGGCTGAGATCAGCCAGAGCTCCTGCACTTCCACCTCTCGATTCATTTAACGTCATCACACAACATGGATAATAGACTCCCAAAGACTTTCTTTAGCTGCTGTGGCTCCAGTGGCTTAGCAGTACAGCAGTTAAAAATATCAGAAAAAGCCAGGCAGCACTCTTTTGGGTGGGAAAGCAAAGGTTACACAGAAAGATCATGTACCCCATTGTAAAAAATTGGAATTCCATATGAAGTGTTTCTGTAATTTGCACCTACTCTTTGAAATCCTAAAGGGAAATTGAATGTAATACATTGGAGAACAGCTCACCAGGCTCACAGAAACCTGGAATTGTGTCCTGTTGGTTTTGAACTTGATATAAATCCTGCTCAATACCCTGAATTTTTTTGGTTTAAACAATTTATGGCTTTTGACTTTTCACTCTCCTTCTGCCAACATTTGGTTATTTGTCTAATCACATGGCCTACCTGTCTGAGCCAAAGTCAATAAATAATTTATTTATTCATTAGATTTTGTGGAGTTAGAATGATATTTTGAAAAATTACACTTTTACTAAAAAATAACAGCAACTTTGGCAATAAATGTCATGCACACTATTTGCAATTTGAATGTCTGTTGCAAAAGTAAAATTTTTAAACTCACAGATAAAACTTGAAGATGAACCTGTGTAAACAGCATTGTTTTCTTTTTTGAGGTCTTGTTTATATTTGACCAGTGAAGGACTTTCCATTGTTGAAATTTTCTAACTATGTAATGTGGCTGAATTAAGTCTTGATCTGGATAAAAAATAGACATGAACATCCATATTCTGAAGAAGAGTAATGAAACAGAAAGGTACTACAGCACTAAAAATTGAATTAATTATCTTTCAAATACAATGGACTCCTACAGGCAAGAGCTTATTCCTTTACAAGACAAGAGCAAAAAAGTGAACACTTCCTTGTTGGTTTATTTTTATGCTAATGTAGTTTTTTATACACATACATGCACTTATATGTATTTATTGCACATATATTTATTCATTTGTATTACTGAAATTAAAAATGTCATCGCTACTTGTTTGGTGAACATCCCTCAGGTCGTCTGAAAGATGTCCAGAAGGGCTTCATAGATTTGGGATTAATACATAGTATTGATTAGATTTTTGTCTTTGTGAAGTGAGAAGTTAACTTATGGCAGGAGTTTTCCATCTCTGGAAGGTACTGTGAGCTTTTCCCATGTCCATAGGGATATACGCTGGAGTTCAGACAGCACTGGTTTTTATCTTTGATTTGCCATCAACATACAGTATGGATTCCTGTAAATCATCACACTTCTACCTCAGCCTCCCTCTAAAATCTTGGAATAATGATAATTAGCTATTTTATGCACATCATTTTAGCAAGGAAAGATGCAAAAATGTTATTACTTATATAATGCCACTTACAAAATAAACTATGTCAAGGAAATATACTCCCATGTCTTTCTCTCAGGCAGACATTGGGAAAACAAACAGGAGGTTACAGACTCCACATATTGAAAACAGCAGAGCCTTCCTTTTGCAGTCTGTATTCTGCTCAGTTGTTTTGCCTTTTTTAATAAGAATAAATTCATTTCAACAGATTGACATTTGGATTCAGGAGATTATAAGATTTTTTCTGTATGGGAAAAAATTAAGTGATTGACTATCTCAACATTTTCATTTTCAAAATACAAAATGCAGATTTCACAGATGAAGCACTAAAAGCACTGTTGAATCTAAATAGTATTTTCTTTCCACACTTTCAAAACAGGCAGGAAAATTAAGTGCAGGTTTGTGTGGCATACGAGTGAGCACAATTAAGGAATCTTGTATTGTTGTCTCCTGAATAGACTTGTCACATTACTATTCAGAGCTTTTGTCTCATGACAGTGGAATATCAGAAAGAAACTGAATAATATAGCAAAAATCTATTGTGCCATGAGATCTAATCTTTGTCTGCATGTAATTGCCTTATTAAAAGATTTGCAAGCTTACTCTTTCTGTGATTCTGAAGTAAGCCAAGAAAACCATGTTGTTTAAAAAAATAGTTAAAGCTTCTGAAACTCTAGCCCCTGCGATACGACAATACTGTGTAACTTAAACTGGAAATTAAAACTACAACCCTCTAGTACTATAGCGATGGTAAAGATGCTTCCAGTGCTGCAATTATCATCAGAGGTATGAATGGCATTTTGTAGGTGCCTTCTTCCCCCACCACCTCACCTCCTCTGTGTCTCAGGATCAGTGACACAGCAGTTGTGTATGTAAACAGGAGAATCCCATTTATTCTGCAACATGTGTTATGTGACACCTCATCTTCCTTCTGCCACTTTGTACCTGTCAGCAACAGTCAGAAGAGCCCAGACAGGACAGGACCCCCCAGCTCCTGCAGCCCCACTACTCCTGGGCTCCCTGCAGTTAGAGCAGAGCCACAAGCCAGCAGCAGGAGAGACGTAATTGCACTTTTCTGTTGCCAACACTCATTACGAATTGTCAGCTTTCATAAATAGTATGACTGGATGAAACATTTATTCCAGCCCTTCAACCCATTTCCTTTTACTTATTGTGATGGTTTACTTTTTGATTGTATGGAAGGCATGGGATTGCTACCCTTAGCAACCAAAACTATTGCTTTTTTATCTACAGATAAGGCAGCAAGGCATAATGCAAGCTTCCCTACAAAGAGCTGTGTTAATTCACCTCATGCTTGGCCTGGGCACACCACTCTCTTTAGCTGAAAGAGTAAAAGCCAATTTTGTTGTTCTCTCTGTCCTAGGTGTCATTTCAGAAACAAGAGTTGTTTTAAAGCTTTGGCTTCTGTACCTGTTTTCACCTTCAGAACTCAAAAACTTTGGTTTTGTTGTGGTCACATACACAACTTGGGGATTATTACAGAATTTATCCTGAGAACATTTAACTCCTTGAAAATTACATTTTCCCTTCAAGATAACCAAGACAAATATGATAAAGATTCTCTAATACTGCATTCTGTGCTTTAACAATACAATGTGTATCTACTTCCAGAATCACAAATGTGTACCCATAACACAAACACAATGAAATCTGAAAATGAAATGTAAATGTACATGGTTTATTCATTTAAACATCTTGCCACTCCATACAAACTAAAATGACACAGGTGTTTTAGCTTTATCTAGGTCTTCTTAGAGCTCCAAAATTTGTTCCCTGTCCTAGTAATATAACCAAAAGCAAATTGAGCCAAATGTCTACTTCACTCAATGAGAAACAGATAAACAGAAAAAACTAAATGTAGGAGCAATGAAATGCATTATTGAATATAGATGGCATATGAAGTTGGAAGTGCCTTAATAAGTAACTGATAATCTTACTTCAAATTGCATACCTATAATCTGCTTTTAATTAGTATCATTAACAGTAAGTTGAATAAAATGCAATCATAGATGTTATTTATAACTTATGTGACCTACATGTGCAAGGGTGCCTTTTTATGGCAAGAAATTGAATAAACTGTGGTGAAAATTTCAGGGATATATTTTTCTTACTTTGATTTTCATGTGACTCTGTGCCATTTGTAGACTGCCATGGTACATAAAAGTCTACAAACAGCAGCCAACAGCTATTTAAGGTGAACAGAGCAGAATGGGTCCTCTGAAGAAAATTTTCATGTACAATGTAGTTTTCCTATGCCAAGCTATTGGCAGATGATGAAGAAACACTACTGGGGAGAATAGATTAAACTTTTTGCTCCAAAACTGTCTGGAGGTGATTTTTCCATGTTCTTTCAAAATACTTTTTATTGGTTGTTGTGAGGAATGTGTGATTGCTCTGCTTCTCCTCCAAGGTCTCTGATATCAAAGTATAGGATAATGCCTCATCAAGGTTCATTTTTGACATAAAACTGGTAAAAAATTTACCAAACTAAAAGAAAAAAACAAAATTTCTCTCTCTCATTCCACCCATGCACATTCCCCTCATGTGCTTCTGTGATGCAAGTATCAGGTGCTGCTTGAGGATCACCATGAGGCACTCAGGTTTTTTGCCAGCTATCAGAAAGAACAAAGAAGCACAGCAAATCACATCCCTACCCCCACCAACTCCACAGACTTCTCAGCAGAGTGTAAGTGTCAGAAGAAACTCAAGAGATTTTTTCTTTTGCAAACTTACATGCCACTAAATGAATCATGGAATACCTCTAAAATAAAGTACTGAAGCCACTCTTAGGAATCAGATGTAGTCACTGAACAAAACAGTTTAGAAATTATGCTATTTTGATCCTGGATATTTTGATATTAAGGTGTTATTTTGTATGTTCAATCAAAGCGTGGGCTCTGGTGTAGTGGGGAGTAAACAAATCCTGCAGAATTTGTCTTTCTGTCTCTGCAAGTTCATCACTCACACTGATAAAGATCAGTTTCAACTGCTTTTTTTTTCAGTTATTTACCTATCTGCAGAAATAAAAATGTTTCCTGGTATCATACCAATTTAACACATTCTAGTGGAAATCACAGAGGTATGACACTGCAGCAAACTGCCAAGGAGACTGGCAACAACCAGAGAGTCTAGAAAAATAGGAAGTTCCCAGGACCTTAGACTGACTGTTTTTCAGGGCATGCCCCCAAGATGGCAAGGCAAATGCAGAATTTCAAAAGTTTGGGATTTTTCTTTAAAGTGGAATACAATCTTCTTTTTTTTCTTTTTTTTAAATTTCAAAAAAAAAAAAGTCATAAACCTTATTTATCCACCTTATTGCACTGACATGATGGAAATACAATAGGAACACATTAACCCAAAGCAAACATCAAAGTCCCAAAGCTGTCAATGGAACTTTTTTCCACAGCAAAATTGATAAGAACTTTGTTTGAGAAAAGCAACCACAACATATACAGGTGGTCTGGGCAAAATAAATTAGTTTTTAGCAATGTCAAAAAACCCCAAAATTCCAAAGTGCAAAAGTCCTGAATTCTGGTTGGGATTCTGTTCTGTTCTGACCTGACCAAGGACAAGTCAATGTTCATGGTACCACCATGGTGCTGCTCAACAGTTTTGTGGACAAAATCTGCCAGCTCTGATGTTGAGGGTCTTAGCTGACAGAACGGGAACATTTCATACCAGGAAGTAGATGATCGAATGAAAGGTGCCTTTTAAAATTATTATTATTTTATCATATTCATTCAGCAGCCAACTCTCCGGCAACTATTATTATCACCCAGGCAGATGTGATATATTTGGGGACAAATAATTGATATTTAGATGTTTCATCCTCTTGTCAGAAACACTTGCTGGCTTTGATTACCATTAAAAATAGGAATAACAAAGTTTTGGCCTTCAAGTCCCCCATTTACAAAAGGGTGTTGCTAAATATTCCTCATGCACTTTTGGAAGATCGTCATTTTTTTCCTGCAGCAAGAGTTTTCATGCATTGTTGGTTGTTTTTTTTCTAAATGGAAGAGACTAGATCAAAATAAGATTGAAGTCCTTTGGTGTTGTATTAGGTCTGGCTCAGATGTAGTTAGTTTTCTCTGTAGCATCCCTCATAGTGCTGTGCTTTGTACTGCTACCTCGAAAGCTGTTGACAACACAGCAGTGTTTTGGCTACTGCCAAACAGTGCTCACACAGCATCAAGGCTGTCACCCCAACATTCCTTCACCAGAACACTGGGCATGGGCAAGATCTTGGGAGGGGACATAGCCAGGAGAGGTGATGCAAATTCATCAAAGGAATATTCCGTACCATATGACATCTACTTGGCAATAAAAGCCAAGAGAAAGGAAGTGGAGAGGGGGACACTCATTATTACCATGTTTGTCTTCCAGAGCATTTGCTATGCGTACTGAAGCACTGCTTCCAAGGAAGTGTCTAGATATCACCTGCTGATGGGAAGAAGAGAATAAATCCTTTTTTTTTCCCTTTGCTTTCATGCACAGCCTTTGCTTTTGCTTTACTAAACTGCCTTTATCTTGACCCATGAGTTTTTCCGTCTTATTTTCTCCCCACTCTGTCTTGCTGAGGAGGGGAGTAATAGAGCACCTTGGTGGGCACCTGGCAACCAGCT
Source organism: Caloenas nicobarica (assembly GCF_036013445.1). Lineage (NCBI taxonomy): Eukaryota > Metazoa > Chordata > Aves > Columbiformes > Columbidae > Caloenas > Caloenas nicobarica. Next base: position 285,569 of record NW_027016963.1, on the reverse strand, counting down.
ACGGTCAAACCATCACAGGTTTAGATTTCTTTTCTAAAACTCATAGAAATACATAGTTGTAGAAAAGCAAATGAACAGGCTACTTTAGCAACCTATGTGAACAGAAGAGCAAAATTCTAATATTTGTTAAGCCAGAGTCCTAAACAGCAATCACCATAGAAATGGATATTTTTAAAGTGATAAATAATCATTTTTATGCAGGTTAATCTGAGGGCTTGATCCTCAGCTGAAGTAAACCAGATAAACTTTGATGCATAGGAAAGTCAGGTTGTGATGCACAGGGTGAAAGCAGGGAAGGGCTGGAGGTAAGGAGAGGTGAAAGTGATGGGGTAGAGCAGCTGCTGACATGCAGGGCAGCCATGGGTACTGGGCACCTTTGAGAAAGCTGGTTTGTTTTCATTTTTATGAGGTTTTTGAAGATAAATGTGGAGTGTCTCCCATATTCCCTGATCACAGAGCTGTGATGTCGATGGTCTCAACCTACTGATGTGTTGTACATGTACAAAGGCAAAGTATTCAAATAATAACAAAGGTCTTATTTTTAACTCAGTATGGGAAGGAATAAGGAATGGCAGCAGCTTGAAGTGCTATACTTGGATAAAAACATTTTTAAAGAATGGAGAGGGGGGGGCAATTCTAGTATCTAAAAATTGGGAACAGCAGATCATATTCCAGCACCTGAGGAAAATAATGGCAATTCGCTTCCATGAATTTTATATCTGTCACCTTGTTACCACCAATCAATTGCAATTTATATTATTTCCCCCACATCCTTTTTTTGTGTCCCTGCAGCTTATCGTTTGATGCACTATATCTTGACTTTAAAAGGACTGCAAACTCCTCAAAGCAGGCATGATACGTTCTTCTGTGTTTAATGTATGTAACCAGCTGACCAGTCCTCCACCTTCAGCTATGAATGTGAATACAAGATAAATAATAATGCAGATCATGCTTTCAAGCTGGGCACAAGTAACAGGGCTGTGGCCCTCTTCATCATACCATTTTACTTTAGTGATGTTCACTGTTACTTCAGAGGCTCAAGTGAACTTTGATTACTTGAGGTTCAGTTTTGAAATCTCCCTTTTAATAACTTGATTTAACACCACATTAGACATTGCCTTGTGTATAGTACATGTCGTAGCAGAGTAAGTTTTTCAAGGTACCAGCTGGCTCTGTAAATACACAGACTTTTCTTTTATAGCTTTAGGATGGATCTGGCAGCATCAGGGAAGTGGCCTGGAAAGAGTTACTACAAGCTAAGTTCTGCAGGAGGTCAGTGTTAAAATTTGCATTTTGTGGGGTTACAGAAGCTTGGCAATTCTGAACATTTCTGAAATGCAAGCTGTGAAAGCAGAGAGTTTATATCAGTAATATTAATAAAAGGTTAGATCTGGAAAGTCATTTTTAGAAGCAGCCATTGTCTAAGTGGATTTACAGTCTGGCTTTCAAAGGTCATATAGACCTACAGAGTCTGCAGGCATGCACTGCTTTGGAAAAGTAGTGACCTACAAGCCTCCAGCCTGAGAAATAAGCATAAAAGAGAGGAAAATCCCTAAAGGACAGATCAAAACCACGGGCCTAACAAGATAGGTATTTCACAGTCTCAAAGAGAACAAAATGCAATGTCTCTCTGGTGCACTGAAATACTTGGTGTGTGAAAAAGTGCATCTTTGTTATCCTCTGAGAAAGAAGTAGGACTAATAAATAACATTGGAGGGATTTCCACACAATTATATTACAATATTCCATAATACAATGATAACCAGAGGATATTTCCTATAGTCAGTAAAAGGTTTTTTGCACCTGTTCTGCTGTGTTAAGGCAGATTGCAAGGATGTTTTATTATCCACTCTTAGCTTCTTGTGTTCTGCTTCTAGGATGTAATGTCCGACTTTATATGAATTTGAAACAGGGATATGTTACCAGTAGTATTTTTCTAGTATAATACATGCTGGAGTTTTAATTGTAATCCTTATTTTTCACTAGAATAATGATTTTCACATTACATATAATTGAATCTATATTTATTCAAAAATATAACCTATTGGTATACTTAAAATCATACAAATTCATGAAGCTGTAGCTAAGACAGGGGTGACACTGAATCTTGTGTAGAAAGTGGTATAAAAAAATCTGCCTCTAATAGGAACATTTCTACAATAATTTTTAAATAAGTATTGAGGTTGCTCGTCAGCTCTAGCTATTGCACAATGTAAATTCAGACACATTTAAATAAACATGCTTTTTAGTAGTTGTTTTGAATTACCACCGCCAGTTTGGATAGCAGCAACAATGTACGAGCCACAAGAAAAACAGTAGGTAGAATAGAAATAGTGCAAATAGGTTGACATCTGCCAACCTGCAGATGCTGCAGTTTACTAACTATCTGACTATTTTGGTAGAACATGGCATGCATCCCATGCAAACTGTTTTTAAAAAACAAACAGAATGCCAAGCATAATGAAAAACTAAGAAACATAGAGTCTACATCTTTGTTACTGTTCAGAGGTCTCTTTTTTCTACAGGAACATCAAGAGCTTTCTCTTTTAGAGACAATAAATTCTATTTATTTTTTACGTGCATCTTATGATATTCTCCAAAAGCCTGAAAGCTTTCAAAGACACTGCCGGTTTGATTACTATGGTTAATATTGACACATTATTAAGAGTGGAGAAACAGGAATTTCCAAAGGCGTGACTTTTCTTGATTAAGTTTTTTGTAAACACAGATATAGCCCTTAATTAAGCTTTTTTGAGCTGTTCAGATCTCTGAATGGCTTCAGTAGATTAAGCTATTTCATTTAAGAGCAGTCATAAATCTACTAAATTGTACAGTCAATACAGGTAAATACAGATGGTATCTACACCACTCTTTAACCCCCTATGTCCTTAACCTTCCAGCCTTTGGCAAATTACAACCAAAATCTCACAGGAGATTCTTCCTGGGAAGTAGTATCCTCAACCAAGTCAGCAAAAGCAACAGCTGACTCATTCCTCACATTGTGTGCACTACCAGTTCCGCAGTGTTTAGTGACAGAAGATAAAGTGAACCACTGAGCTGTAATCACATCTCTGCACTGGCAGATTTTGTGCAGCCACAGGAATAAAATCAAAATTTACGTTGGTCCCTTTGTGTAAGGCTGAGTTAAGCTTTGCTGCCCCAGGGAAATAAAATCTGCTGTAGAAATCAAAAGGCAACAATAGTCCACAGTGTACTTGGTCAAAACTGAAAAAGGAAACCATCATTTCTTAAACTGAATAGTAATATTTCATCTTCAGAATACATAAATTGACGTGACTTAAATAGGATTGATTCAGGTTTTTTTGTAATCCAGCGTAACTTTATTGAACAGTAAATGAACTAGAACCATTGGGCTTCTTCAAACTCTATTCCAGTTCAGGAGAAAGTATAAAAAGCATTAGCCAAAGTGATGGGGTGCTAAAGACAACAGAAGAGAAATACATATTTACTGAGAGACTTCATGCTGTATTACAGGGGAAAAAACAAAAAAAAAACCAAAAAAACCCCCACACTTTTATTTCTTCTCCTGAGCAGGGTGCTCTGACATAAACTCATTTTATTATCATTTATAAAATGCATGCATATTCCAAAGAAATAATAAATAAGCAGGAATCTTTGTAAGATGCAGGAAACCCTCTTAAGTGCAATTATCAAGAACCTCTTCACAGTAATAAAGATAGATCTTGAACAGCATACTCAAAACCACCCCCTCAAACTGAACACTGTGAAGATATATTCTCTGCAGCATACTTTCAACATGCAAAAGAACTCGTGCTCTGCTGAGCAACAGAGAAAAAAAATCTGACGAAGTGACCCATAACACAACTTGTCCTATATCTAAGTATTCCACACTGAACAGCAAAAGCAATTTTGTAATGTGCTACTTATGCAGAACTTGTGCATTTTGTCCTGTTCTGTTTCATTATGAGATTTCTTAGCAGAACTAGAGAATTAACAGGATTATGGAAATACAACAACTCTATAATTCAGTCTGCATTCTTCCACTTTTTTGATGTTAAATTCTGAAATAATTCATGGAATTGTTAGTGGCTCATTATTTCAAACTTTTGTAAAAAAAATAACATTTCTTAAATTATTTACATTAGAAACAGTTAGCAAAAGAATATATCAAATACCATTTTGCCAGTGCGACGTTATATCATAACATACACAATCATATGAACTGATCTGAGAAAGCAGAGCGTACATTCAGGTGAATTAGAAGATCATGAACACACTGATTGGTAATACCCCTCATAGTTAATATATGCTAAAATTAAGCTGTCCAGCCATTGTGGGACAACATTTAGTGCACTTCCTTCTGAAAAATTTGGGGAGGGCCTTTTTTTCCTGTTTTCATTTTTTTTTCTCTCTTATACCTTCTCTTTAAATCATATTCCCATCTTTCCTGCCAAAATGCACTTTTATAATCATTTATATTCTAACTGAATCTGACTGAAGAAATATTCAGATATTCAGACTCTCAAAAAATGAACACTATTTAGACAGAGTTTCTGCAGCAACAGATAAAAACCAGGGATCGTGTCACTAGCTGAGCCCTAGCATGACCTTTTTAATTTCCCCTTTGCAAAACAGGGAAGAAGGAGAGATTAGGATTACTCAATAGAAATGGAGGTGGCTGTCCTGTACCTACTTCCTCACAAGGTGAAATGAGAGTGATAGTTCTTGCCCAGGAGACAGCAGAATCATAGTCAGTAGAGAAGGTAATAAAATTATTCTATTATTATTTGCACATCATTTCTGTCAAATCAAATTCTAACCTTAAGTATAGATGGCAGAAAACCTAATAGCACTTAAAAATAAGGTAAAAAAGAAAAAAAAAAAAAAAGGAGAACGAAGAAAAAACACATTCTTAGTCCTGAAAAATAGCCTTTATTGCATTTTGAGTCCACGTTTTTTAGCAATTAAGTTCCTGCCTAGAGATATGTAAACAGTTTCTGTTATATTATCCAGTTCTTGCAAAATATTTGCTTGGAGTGTCCTTAAAGAAACTAAGTTCTCAGTCTTCTGTTTTGCACACGTGTTTATAGTCCTTACACATGTGGAGGTTCACACCATCAGTACTGACATCTCAAAACCCCCAGCAACAGCTTCATTTGATTTTAACTGCAGTTAGAAAATGGAACCTCTTATATTGTCTCAAATGGTCAGGAGTTGCAAAAGGTAAATTATAAAATAACTTTATCCAGCAGGGGGAACAAATATTACTTCTATGTACAACTGTTAGAATGTTTACAAAATTGGAAAATGTTGTAAATATTATGTGACATTATTCTTACTGAGACCCATAAAAAATTTCTCCAGTGAAGAAACTGGTCAAATAACATGTATGAAGAAGAGAGAGTTGCAAATTACTTATACAATGTCTACATCTGAAAAGTCAAGACTGTGTCATTTTTCTGCAAAACTCTATCACTTGCACCACTGAAATTAGCTATTGTTTGATCATTACTGGTTTTTACCTCTTCTTTCATTTGACTTCTCATTATTCTTTCCTTTTACTTTTTATAATTCCTGGGATAATATTTAATATTTAAATCCTGTTACAGTGATCTATTGTTTCCATTTCAACACTAGCTCCATTGTCAATGGAATGTTTGATGCGATGTTTTGAATAACCAAAATCTTTTCAACACATCGTTCATCTCACATGTTTGTATAGGTGAGAACTTAATTGTGCCACTCACAAGCAAGACAGCTTTATGGTGTATTAAATAAACATGTAAACCCAAATAATTGCTGGGCAAACAAAGGTGGTTGTATTTTACTTTGTTTTTATTAAATGTATACGAAGGTTATCAATTGCTTCTTATCTTAGTTTAGAGAAACTTGGACGCGTTTTTTGTTACATACATCTTAAAAAATACACACAGAAATATTTTCACTGACTAAGGTTTTTGCATATCTATTTTATTTTGAAGACCTTTCATATGTCTGAAGTGGGAGACATGGTTAGAACAGGTAGCAATTCAAATGGCAGCAGTGGGACACCTGTCCTCACAAGTCACTGTGTAGTAGCGCCCATGGTGGTTCTGGTTTACATTAATCTCACCTAGATTTCTACAAATATAATGAGGGATTCTCTGTCCAGCATGTGTGTGGGAGGGGGAAATTCACAGGATAGTAGTGATTCTATGCAACAATCCATACGATGTAATGATAACAATATAACTAGGTCATACCCTTTTTCTGCATTCTTAAGTTTCCTTGGGCATCTATCAGACCCGCTGGTATGCTGGGCACCTCTGAGTAAATGCTGATTCAATCATATACCTGTGGACCTTAGAAGGATGGGAACAGCTTGGGGAATATGATTATAAGAAATAAGTAGTAGCTGAAAAAAAAATCCAAATCCAAGGGCAATGCTAGTGAAAACTACGTTTTAGTGCTCATTACAAAGTCAAGTGCTCATACTAAAGTTCTCACAAAAGGTCTGTGGCTTTTTAATGGAAATTTAATTGTTTCTTGAATTTATGTGTTACCAATTCCAATGCACCTTCCCAACCTACATCATTCAGATTATCCATTAATTATTAAAAAAAAAAAACGACAAACAAACACATTAATTATAAGAAAGAAGAAAGAAAAAAAATAATTCTGAATAGAGAAATTGTCCTTATTTTAGCAATTTCAAACTATGCAGCCAGAGTGCTGAAACATGATTAGGCCATTGACCTCAGGTGGAAAAGAAAAATTTGGTCTGGAAGGAACAGTACATTATTTATTTATGTTAACATAAAACCACAACAAGTTAGTGAAGGGGACCTCCTATATATGTATGGCAAGCTCATTGTCTTCCAAATTGACCTACTTGTACATCCTGCTGTGAAGAGTGCTTTCTGAGTTTTGTTAAGCATTCAGACTCAGAAAGTGATTCTTCTAGTCTATAGAAAAAAAAAATATTTTCCCTCCTTTCTGTTTTGCCTGAGTCTTGCATCTGGGCAAGAACAACCCCAGGTTCCTGTATAAGTTGGGGAATGACCTATTAGAGAGGAGTGTAGGGGAAAGGGACCTGGGGGTCCTGGTGGACAGCAGGATGACCATGAGCCAGCACTGTGCCCTTGTGGCCAGGAAGGCCAATGGCATCCTGGGGTATATTAGAAGGGGGGTGGTTAATAGGTCAAGAGAGGTTCTCCTTCCCCTCTACTCTGCCCTGGTGAGACCTCATCTGGAATATTGTGTCCAGTTCTGGGCCCCTCAGTTCAAGGACAGGGAACTGCTGGAGAGAGTCCAGCGCAGGGCAACGAAGATGATGAAGGGAGTGGAGCATCTCCCTTATGAGGAAAGGCTGAGGGAGCTGGGACTCTTTAGTTTGGAGGAGACTGAGGGGTGACCTCATTAATGTTTATAAGTATATAAAGGGTGAGTGTCTCGAGGATGGAGCCAGGCTCTTCTCGGTGACAACCGATGATAGGACAAGGGGTAATGGGTTTAAACTGGAACACAAGAGGTTCCACTTAAATTTGAGAAGAAACTTCTTCACAGCGAGGGTAACAGAACACTGGAAGAGGCTGCCCAGGGAGGTTGTGGAGTCTCGTTCTCTGGAGACATTCAAAACCCGCCTGGACACATTCCTGTGTAACCTCATCTGGATGTGCCTGATCTAGGAGGGGGATTGGACTAGATGATCTTTTGAGGTCCCTTCCAACCCCTAGCATTCTGTGTTTCTGTGATTCTGTGTGATTCTGTAAATATGACTTTTTTAATTAAATATAATCACAGACTTTGGATCTGAGGTGAGAACGGAAATTAATAGCTCTTGTTATTGATCCTTCACACTTTGTGATCATTCGCCAGATTATTCACAACATTATTGTTTGGCCATCGAGTCCTGCTGCAGCCAGACTCTCACATAAAACCCAGCAGTGCCTGTTCTGTGCTGTATTTCATGCAGGAATTCACTTGCGCTCACAGAATAAACTTATCGTGTCTGAAATGTAAAGGGAAATCTTGGCCCTGGGACAGTCAACCAGGATTCTGCAAGCAGCTTGTGAGGCCATGCACTCACACAAGCTCGTCCTGCCACCAACCATCTTGTGTCAAGGTACAATGAAACTAAAGCTGAAAGGATATCAAGACAGATTTTCATGTGGCATATGAGCAGAAGTGTACTATATGCACTCTTTAGACTCGGCCTGGATGCCTATTCTAACATGAAAGCATTCTGCACAGCAGATTAACTACATATGTCCATACAATCTGTTTACATCCTTCTTAGTTTCCCCCTCCTCAAATGCCTGGTCAGTGTAGAGTATATTCAAAAGCCTGACTCCATTAAAGTGCCCTCTGTCAGACAAAATCACCAAATTATGTTAAATCACTAATAAATAATAGAAATTTTAGATACATTTCATTGTAATGTTTTCTGGAGAGTATTAGAAGACTTTAATTCTAATGGTAATCTTTTTTGATGCTGCATCAAAAGCTTCTGTATGTATTAGAATTTTATTACTATTACACAGAGTACTAAAACATGCATGAGATAGAAAAGTTTGTATATACACAGTTTTCCACAGATTGTCTGGTATCTGTCTTTGGAAGGAACTGTCACACAATTCACTAGCTAAATTAACAACTGTATCAGTACTGGGTTTCGCATATGGTTCATTTCATTTCTTGTTCTCTATTCTTCAAGGTCTTTTCCAGCCAAAACAATTTTATGATTCTGTTTTCTGTGCATCTTTCTGAAGGCTTTAATTATGTTCAATACCTGTGCAAATCAGCTACAGGAGCTGGCATGGAGGGAAAAAAGAATTTGTGCTTACAATGCAGTACAACTTCAAAGACCTGTTGTATCTCATTTTTCAAGTACATAGTAAAATCACTTGAGAGTCTTTTTCAAATTTTCAGGTTTTCATTACAGGAGTTCTAGTGACGATGGAAATAGAATTTCTTATTAATTGTGACTCATTTTACCAATTTACTAAATGTATGACAAAAATGCACTTATCTCACAAGACCAAGAAGACACTGAATTAAATTCATGCTAAGATGTTTGAGTGAAAGGCCCTTTGAAAGTAAAAAATAGTTTTACAGCAGAAACAAATCCCTTGAATTGTTACTAAAATAAAACAAATGCATCAGTCTACTTATCCGTCTTTAAATCTTCCTTTGCCTAAAGGCAAGGACTTATCTTCCAAAAATCTATCTTTCATCAAAATGTCTGTAAGTTTATCTTTTTCAAAAGAAAATAATGGAAGTATATGTTTCCCCTAAGATTACATCAAATTAATGTGAAAAACAGTGTAAATTTCTTCCAGCAACCACAGAGTTTCCTGGTGATGACTGTACATGCATTAATGCTCATATCTAACTTTAGTCCTCGTAATGAGCCTGTTTCCACTTCCGTTCAGTGACCAGCCTCCAGAGTGGCTTCAGCAATTCCTGAAAGAGAGAAAAAGCTCTTTGCCATGCAGCTAGATACGAAGGAGTCAACCACATACAGATATTTCTCATTAAGATGAAAAGCATTCCCAGAAGGTCTTTTTTCTAATGGATGGGGAGTGGAAGGAAGGGAGAAATAAAGGCAAAGTTATTTCTCAGATGTAGTGGCATTATTCACATGCTTCTTGTTAATTGTTACACTGGATAAATAATGCAGCCCTTCAGATTGTACACAATTAGGATGTGCAGATATTTTATCGGTTGTCAGCTGGATGGTCTTTCATCACAACTCTCAAGTCTGTCTGTTCACTTTCTGAGTTAAAATTTCCTTTTGAGTTCATACACTGCTGATTTTTAAACTACATTGTTATGTTGGTTCCTCTATTTTCAAGTTTTGTGGGGTTCTTTTTATTTCCTAACTGAAGGCAAAACCTGCAAGGATGACTGTGGAGTACTGGGACAGAAAAAGAGCTGGAAGGAACAAACTGAAAGTTAACACACTTCCTACCCAGCTGCCCCCAAGAGAAAATAGGCTCAACCTTCTGTAAAAGAGTCCTGGCATATGTTTCCCCTGCACTTCCTTGAATAACTAGTGTTGAAGTAATGGTGGTTCACAACAGTAGCACTTATAACATCACGGAACAGACAGAAATCAAATGACTTCACTGTGAGGACAGAGAGGAAAGATGGCATCTCTCTAATCATCATGAGGACATGAAGTGGGGTGAATCTCTTACTGTCTTTTGCAACAGGGCTTGGGGTGGAAACTAAGTGATGCTGCATCTGTATCTTAAACTGCATAAGTATATTACAACTGGTAATGCTGATGTACCATTAGATATCACCTCAAAGATGGCACAATGCAACGGTTTTGTGGCTCTCTGTAGTACTGTTTGGTAACAAGATGTATCTCCTACCTCTAAAGGTTCAGTACTACTGTGTTTAGAGTAAGAAGACATTACTGTATTAATAGACAAACTTTACACGCTTTATCTAGATGGGACCTAAATAGTTCCAGTCCCCTGGGCAGAAGAGAAAATTTGAAACTGCTTATAAAGAATCCCAAAATGAAAGACAGAAAGAAACAAACTAACTCCTGTATTTTCAGTTAGAAGATTCTCGTTCTTTTCTGCCACAGGTGTAGCTATAACTTAAGTAAGCAGATCAGCTACACTGGCGATGGTAAACAGAAGCCACCTCAAGCGCCAGGAGATAGAGCAGAAAGCCTAAGTAATCTCATCTTGGCAGCAAGCCAAGGACAAACTTTATAATTTATTAGTATTCACTTTCCAGAGTCCAGAATGAAGGCATGTTTTCACCCAAATCCACACTGGACAATGAAGCCTTTTTTTTATTTTTTGTTTTCTTTTTTTTTTTTTTAATGCTGTTAATAAAATAAAACACTGGAGTATTTATAGAACCAATAGATAGCAAGTTAGATCTAAAAATAAATTCACACACATGAACTGAAATGAAAAATATTAGCCATTATCCTAGAGGATATAATGAGAAGAATGTAGCAAATAGATTATATTCTGATGATATTTGCATTGGCTGATTAATATCTGAGGGCATGACATTTACCTAGCAGCTAATGAGAAGCTAATTGTTCTTTATTTGTCAGATGTTACGTAAATAAGGTTGACCTAAAAACACAGATTGTGAGAGCATAAAATCTTCTGAAACAGTGAAGATGGATATCTAAACAGGAGATGTATTATAATTAGAAGAAGTTTGTCTTTGAAATGTCTCATAATCTGACATTGTAATGCTCAATAACTGAAATTTTACACCCACGTTTCACTCATAATCAGCTACCTGCAGTCAGGTACAAAATCCACCAGAACAGCAAATAAACAAGAAAAAACTCTAATAAGAACAAAAAAGCTCTCAGTTTGAAAGTTAAGCGATCCAAGGTAATCAACAGAGTGTTATATCGTCTGCTCAATTTTTGTTCTCGGACACATTTCTCAATACATCTGTAGGCTAACCAAAGGGAAATATCTACCTTCTACTCTCATGTTCTACATTATTTTTTTTTTCTCATTCATTGCATTTTTGCAGGGACATAAATCTGATTAGTGTAAAGGACTCCTTTTTTCAAAGGTATGATCATCCTGTTCTCCACAAATTCCAGACAAAATTGAGAAAATCCACCAATTTTCCAAATTTTTCTGGTAACCTAAAACTGAGTTAACATAGAAAGCAGGATAGAAATACATAGAAGAATCTAAGAGCAGACTAAAGAAAAGAAGATATATTCAATTCAACACCTACTGCAGGGTATAGTAATCTCTTCTTTGACATCAATAGCTAACAAGATATGCCATCAACAAAGCAGAGTGCCTGTAAAAGCTGAAGAGGGATTAAGGACATCGTGAAATATGCAGAGAAAGACATCGTTTCCAAAAATCGGTTGTCCTTGCAACTACTACAGGGCTCTTGACTAGGCGGTCTTTTGGAGCAAAAAATCTAATACTTTCTAAATAGGAAAATAAAAAAGGGAAGCCGTGTTCAACTTAACATCTATTTTTTTCTTACTTTTATAATTTCTTCCATCACAAACTATTCTTTCCCTTCCCACATACCTGTACAAACACTGAATACAACAACTTTGTAAACACCAAATGCTTAGGGACTTTGTTAAGGGCTTTGTTCTTCGTAAAATTTAACAAGCTATCATCCCTTGTCATGGTGCATTGAGTCCCAAAAGGAGCCTTCATGCATGAGCAGAGCAACTTTTCCATGTGGGCTATGCGTGGAATGAGCCCTTGTCCAAACACAAACCTTCACCTCAACGTCCACAGATATGGGTTCCTGTAGAGACTAACATAATGACTTCGCAGAAAAACATTTAAATCAGCTCTCATCTCCCAGTTTCTCTGCCACAACTGGAGTCCAAAACCCAGATTCTCAGACATGGTCATCACACAGTCAGCCTATCACATATATTTTTATGCATGAGAATAGTACTATTTTTAAGTGTATATTCTGTGTATATCATTTTTTTAAACAAAATATTTGAGGTTTTTTGTGTATTCTGTTCTTTAGCTCAGGCATGGAGAAATGCAGCTAATATACACAGACTGTCCTTCAATATTCTTCAGTAGGTATAAGCATGTCAGCAATGTTAATAACAACATATTCATGGTGCTTATCATGGGTGGGGAAACAATGGAGAGAACATGAGTTAGGGCAAATAAAGGACTTTCAAGAATTTTAAAAATTTAAGACATAAGTATTCCAGGATATGCCTTTGCAGCACCGCAACTGTAGGCCTTTGCAGCACAAAACCCAGAGTATACAAAGTCCCTAAACAGCACATAGGGAAAAATGCTTTGGTGGAGTAGTTCAGAAGATAACATTGAACTGTTTTAATCTTATGTGGAAGAACCTCCAACAATAATCCTAAGATTAGAGACCAAACATAGCTTTTGTCCCCTGTCTGCTACTAAAGGTATAGTTATGGTCTCTTTTTTCTCAACTTTTTATCCATTGAATCTTTAAGCCCTTACAATACACTGGCACAGCTTCAACAAAAAGGTAGGTAATTCCTACTCCCAGAAATCTTTCTAGCCATGGTGGGAGTTGGAAGATGTACCTTTGAGCAAGTTCTTCTTGGGTTTCAAGATGAAAATTGAATTCCCAAATTCCTGCCTTTTCCTACCCAAGTTCTCTGACTGGTGCAGCATCATGTGTCAGATGGGTAGCATCAGCAACATCAATACCAGCACCACAGCTGCCTGTTGTGAAGGATGAGGTCAAGAAGAGGTTGGATAAAAGCAAGCAGCAGGGTTACAGAGTTGTCTGTTCTCTGCACCAGGGCAGATTAAAATGAGTCTCTGGAATGGCTGAAGCACCTCCACTCTGAGAAGCTGTATGCTGACAGTCTCACGCAGTATTTCAGCAGCTGGGAAAATGAAATTATCACCTAGGAGGTGTTCACTTCAGACAAGAAGGTGAACCTCCTGGTCACCACAGGGAAAAACAGATTTTAAATCTCCATGGTTCAGGCATTCATAGTCACTATCCCTTTCATGTGCACCTCTTTTTTATTTGATTAATCCAAAGTGGCTCATCCAAACTCACACTACGAAGCAAAGGAATGAAGTGCACCCTTGTGCCAGGACATGAATTGACCATTAGAAAGAAGCTCAGGTCTTCAGTGGGGAGCATAGGGGCATGAAGGCAAGCTGCTGTGTGAAGGAGGAGACAGCCCAATATTTTCCACCCAAAGATGTCTATGGTCAGGGGCTCCATAGCTGCATGGTGTACGAGCTAACAAACTAGTTGTAATAGGGAGGTGATGACAATCTCTGGGAAGAGAAGGAGAAATAGTGTGGCATGGGGTATGTCACAGCAGGACAGTTTGCAGACATGAGAGTTTTTGAGTGGATGCGCATGTTGACTGCCAGTACTCCACATGGCATTTGACAACACAAAGCCCCTACTCCCCAATATGCACAAGAAATGTCTTCCTGGAGAAACATTTTGGACAAGATTCACTGAACTGATGGTTCTACACCTCCCCATGTCCAGCTGCAGGGGCTGAGGCAGAGGAACAGCATTAGGCAAAGGCAAGAGTGCCAGGAGGGTAATACAGGCTGTCCAGGCTAGGAGAGGCCAGTCCTGCTGGGGCAGCAGTGTGGGAAGCAGTGCCGCTGGTGATACAGTTGCACCTAATCAGCTGTATGAAGGAAAATGAAGAGAGGTGGGGAATATCTCGAGAGGAGCTTGAAATAACCAAGGATGTTCTGATCTGACGAGGTGAGCCCCAGACTGCCGGCAGGCTGCAGAACAGGAGGGATGCTGCTCCCCGACGGCCGGGGGGACTCTGACAGCAGCATCCCCAGTGCCCCGGGTTCTGCGGGAAAGTGCACTCACTCTGCATGTCAGCAAGTTTTGCCCTTTTTTTTTTTTTTAATTATTTTTAAGGCGGGCGTTTCCTACAGTCGGATAAGAGCATGGATCTCTCCCCTCTAACCACGCCTCTCCACCCGCCTCCCTTGCTTTTCCTGAGTGATCTGGAGGGGCGGGGGGGAGTGTTTAGTCCAGGCTGCTCAGCCCGCCTTCTTTTTGTGCCGTGATTTCTAGATGTGCCTTGCAGCGCCGGCAATTCTCCCCCCGCTTCCCTCTTTGACCCTAGCACAATCGTTTTGAAAACGCATAAATACGTGTGTGTGTGTGTGTGTGTCCATGTTTTTATCCTAAGCCAATGACAAAGCAGTATGAGGTCAGAATGGTAAGTATATATATTCTTTTTATATTACGGTAATTTCTTCCGGAATCGGGTAAAAAAAAAAAAAAAAAAAAAAAGAAAAGAAAAGAAAAGAAAAAGCAGCAAGCATCGTTGGTGAGGGCAAGTGAAGGAGAAAATCCTCGCACATAAACCTCACGTCTACCCCAGGTGCAAGGTGGGGGAGAGCGCGCTTTGATGCACGGAGGAAGCTCCGCCGCTGTCCCGTCGGGCCGGGCCGGGCACCTCCGCAGGGGGGGCGGCCCCGTGGGCGGCCCCGGGACGGCGAGGCTGCGGGGAGGGGAGGAGGCAGCGGGACGTGTCCGCGAGTGCGGGTGGCAGCGGGTCACAGCTCGCTCCGAGCCTTGTGGCTGCCGCTAAATACCGGGAGGGCTCCCCCATTCCGGAGGGCACGTCGGGATCCGCTCCACCGCCCTCCCGCTGCACCTGCGGTTTTGCAGAGCAGGTCGGGGCTGATGCAGCCTGCAAGCGACCTTCACACCGGTCGTCTGTCCTTTACAGACCGCTGCCGCAGAGGGTGGGTTTAAAAATAGCACCTTTGCACGCCGAAACGTATTTGTACAGCAAAGAACCCAATCTCACTCCTCAGGAGCACTAGTTTGCAAAACAAGCCAGGCAGTGAAATTTGCTCTTTTATTTTATTCTATTTTATTTAACTTTATTTTATTATATCTATTTGATTTTTTTTATTATTATTTTTTAAAGAATGGATACTTACAGCTGATTGAGCCAAGTAAAGGAAGTTTCCTCAATTCATTATAACCTGAGCTAACTTTCCCAGTCTTGTAACATTTAGCAATAAGTTAGATTTTATGTCGTGTGGTAGACAGTAATAATTAACTTCCACTAACTTCTTCCTGTGGAGTCATTTCTATATCAGAATCATTTCTATAGAAAGTAGCTGCAAGTCAGTTTTATTTAACTTCACCATTACTTAAAGCAATACAGATAATTGTCAGCAGTGGTAAATCTAGTCATTGTTCTGATAACTCTTTTAGGTTATTGTCTATTATTGAAAGCAACCAGAACTTGCACATAGTCTAAAGTGTAGGAGGAAGAAAGGGGAAAAAAAAAAAAAAAAGAGAGAGAAAAAGAAAAAAATAATCGGAATCTGCAATGTATAAGAAGTTGTAGAATTCTAGCTATAAATACAGACAAGATTTTTTTTTCCCTGCAAACATTTCATCTTTAATAAACCGGTTTTTGGTCCTTTTTTTTTTTTTCTTTTATACTGTCTATCCAGAGGCACTAATGTTTAGTTAACCTTTCTCACAAGCACAGTTAGATGAACACGCAGGTATTCCAGCATTAGCCTGCCTCAAACTGTCTTATTTTCTTCTCAAAAATATTATTCTTCCTCTGATGAGGTCAGTGATCCATAAAATATAAGTATGTGAATACATTCAGTTTAATATTCGTTAGGGAAAGTAAGCAGAGTTTGAACCTGTGCTGTCTGCCATTAGCTGAACCATTCTAATAGGCTGCAGGTGGTAAATTGTACACGTATTTCAGTAGCCAGTTTCTTTTTTTTTCTTTCAGAAAGGCTTTTCTCCAATGAAACTGGATCCACCACATGTATTAATATTTTCCTTTTGTTGCAACCACACAGAATACAAGTGCTAGATGCATTTATAATTTTGAAGTCTCTTTCACTAATGGCTCACCCTTTATTTAAATGGTATTTTAGGCAGTATGCAGGATAAAAGCAGTGAGCATGGAGAGCAAAAGATGCTGAATTTGTCAGGAAATTCCCCTAATTAGAAGTGAACTAACTTTTCTTGCAGATTCTCTCCACAGATGCCATTAACTTCACAGGTAGGGAAAACAAAGATTTGATTGTGCCCATTAGCTTGTTTTCTCACCACCTCCAAACAGATGTACTCAGCCTCAGTGGCAGCATCCACCCACCAATTTCACAGCCCTTTCGTGGTCTGCACCCAAAGCCCAACCATTCTGCTGCAACGTGATGGTGCAGGGGGTACCTTGATTTACCCTCACCTCTATCTGGTTGTGGGGATATCACAGGTTGTGCAATAGTGACGTTGGACATTCAAAAACAAGCAAACAAACAAACAACCACTAAGAATGCAATAGGTCAAATTTAACCCAAACTGCTGATAAAAGGCTTTCACAACTGAGAAAACTGGAACATTTGGGATTGCAAGACTTTATATAATTATTTTGCTTGATAATGGTTAGATATTTGATAGTCTGGTAGTCTGGGCAGATGATAGTAGAGGAAAGGCTTTATGTTCCTCTGTGATTAGAAATACCTAGGAAAAATGTCTGTGTGCTCATGCAAACACATTTTGTATGTTACCTTCCCAAAGAATATATGGATGGATGTTCTGATGGAAGTGTTACTGAAAATCCGAGCAGTGACTGTGAGGAAAATACACAGAGAGAGGGGTGGGGCGGGGAAGGAAACCCATGTATACACCATACAACAGATAAGTAGGAAATAAGTTGACATTTTTCCCATCCATGTGAATATAACACTTTCTTATTTCAAAGTCCAGCCTTAGTGTGAAAAATGAGAATTCAGATTGAAGGGCAACAGCAAAAGTACCAGAACCACATCAAAGAGTAAAGAATTTCTTGAAAATTTAAAGTAAAGTCAAACGTTATGGTCTGGACCTTCCTGGGCACCCTTTTCTGCTTCCTCATGAATTTCTGAACGATGGTTTGAGATTATTTCCTTATAAAACCACCTAAAAGGTGAGAAAGTCCCTGTCAGTTGCTAGATACCAAGTGCTAAGAATGCACAGAAGGCATGGGATATTTATTGTTAGAAGAAAGATATTAATTAAATCAATAGCTTCATATTTAAGACACAAAACAAGGTAACAACTACCTCTTGTTTTAGCACGTTAATGTAATTGTTCATTTATTTTATCTTGAAGGATTTTCACTGTGAAACGATTATATAGAAAGATATACAAATAAAATAAGCACAATTCAAAGGCTTTCCTATCTGCCGAAGTATTCATATGACTTTATTAGGTTTTGATTTTTGATAATTTTCAAGTTTATGTTTTGCAGCCTCATATATAATCAAAGCATGATTTAATATTGAACTATTTCTTGATTCAACTAGTAATTTTCCATAACGATTCTTCTCCTCAGAAAGAGTTTAAGATGTTTGGAATCAAAATTCAAAATTAGAATCTTTTGCCTATTTTTACAGAACAGATTGGAAGTCATGGGAAAATAAGACTGGAGTTGTTACAGGGTTTTCATCTTCAAATAGTGCAGAAGATGTCTATTACTCAGAAGTGTGAGAAACATTTAAGAATTGATCTCAGCCTAATTCAGGAAGCCACTGCAGCACCTTACAAATTTTAAGCTTAGTTAATTGCATGCTTAAGTCTTACACCTTCTAAGATTTTACATGCAGAAAAATAAAAGATAAAAAAATAACAAGGCTCTGTTTTAGAAGCTATCTGGATCTTTTTGGACAAGTACTATTAAAGCCATGTAACCTTCCTAACTTGAATATTTGGTAATACATGTAAGGAAAGCTGTTGACCCAAATCCTGCAAGTAATTCTGCATGCCTATAAAGCCAACAACACTTCAGAAGTGCTCTTAGAGAAATGCATATATCTTTGATGCTCCCAACAATACTGTTAGATTTCCCAAATCTGCTTCTGTTCTATGCTTATAACAGAGTATTGGCAGATATACTTGCATGGATATACATCCCTCATATTTATTACAGAGAATAAAATGTTTGTAATTTTGCCTAGTCCTGGGAGTTAAAATTCTTTAAGCATCATAGAAGTGCAAAACACATTAAAAGGTACACTTTAGGAACTATACTTTAAGTCATTAAATCTTTTAAAACCTCAATGCTTAAAAGAAACTTTTGCTTTTTTATGTATTGGTGATAGTAAGATCAGTACTTCAGTTTTCAACCATTCAGACACCTCTGGCATTAGAAGAAAATGTACATAACTATCTGCAAAGAAGAATCTGTATTGAAACTGAAGCATTTAGGCAGCAGAAAGTGTCATTCATCAAAACTGCGTTTTCCTTGAAATTTGGCTTTACAAGTTGTGTTTCTTGCCATGGTTGTTGTTTGGTGACCCAGCGGCAAAAATGCCAGACTACTCTATCTTAGCAGAAATAGAGCTATACTTGTTAGAAATTACTGGTATAAAAAGTGGGGTAGACATGACCAAAGTGTTATTCTACTGAGCAGCCAGCAAGTCTTTTTTATGGCCAAACAAGTTGTTTCTGCGCAGTGCACAAGGTATTGCTCAGGTTTTTTGGTAGTGTTGTGATGCTGGTGGCCCCTATGCTTTTCTGAGGGTTATGAGGAGAAGACTCCCTTCCCCCACTTACCTGAGGCTTATGTTATGTCTGGGAGTTAAGATATATTTCTCTTCCAGAAATGCAATCTACACAGTCATCTTCTATGCTCAAGAAATGCAAAACTGACACATTTCTGATAACTTTTTTTTTTTTTTTAGGTATCAGGTCTAAATACTTAATATCATTAACAATCTCAGGATGTATGGCTATATACAGCCTCTGTATAGGGATGAATCTATGAATACTCCCATTTCAAACACTTTTTTTTTTTTCCCTCCAGCAGCAAATTGTTTCTAGCTTCAGTGACTACTTTTTCTACATTGTGTGTTAGCTGCCTGGATCAGCATGGTCTGAAATAAAGCTGATTATTCCCTCCAGGCATAATTTCACACTTTTTTGTACCTATAGCCCCACCAAACATTCAGACAACTTGAAGAACTGATAATTTATAAACAGAAGTGGGCATTGAGGCCCAGGGCATACAGTATGCTTAGTTTTAACCAATATTCACCAGTAAGTCAAGGTTCTGATTCTACTGAGCTATATGAAGATCTTAATGCCTATTGACTTCATTTTGTCTCTCTAGTTATGAAGTGTTCATTATAGCAGTCTGGGATACTAAATCCAGATGCTGTAAAGTGGGTTAATATACATGTAGAAATACAACATTTAGCAAAATGTATATAAACCAAGACAAAATATTAAATAACAAATTAAAAAAATTAGAAGACTGATTTTATTTGGGGGGTGGAGGGGGAGAAACAAGAGCAAAGCTAGTTCCCTGACTCATGTCCCACTTTTAGTTATGATCTCTCTAAAAATTAGTGACCATTGGATTCCCCATTAAACTGAATGTGCTGTGATGGGTTTTTACATCCCATGGTACACTCTGTTGTTCAAAGCATGCAGAATATGAAACAGATGGCTTTGGAAGACTGTCAAAAAGACCTGCTGGGCCTTCTCTGGTTTTACCTTAAAGCAAGAAAGAGGATGAGTAAGTGTGCTGTAATTTTTGGCCTTAACGCAGCATTCAGGAAGTTCAGGCTTCTGAAGGAATGCTTACTTAATCACAGTAAGATATATAAAAACAAGTATATATTTGAGAATAATGGAACAATAAATATTACTTGGAATTCTAATTGATAATGAAAAAAATGGAAAATTGCAGCAGAGAAGGGTGGAAGGGCAGACATTTTCTTGAAGAGGCTCATCATAGACACTGAACAATGCAGAAAAAGAAATTTATTCAGGAGTTTCACAGGCCATCTTTAAATGTTTTTATGTACAATGGAGTAGAAGCTAAATCCTGCAATCTTTAATTTTGATTTTTAAAATCATTATTTCAGGGGTGTCCTTATGGAAATAACAGTTGTGCCTTCAAGACCTGCTTGGTTTTGTTACCAAAAACTCTATACAGGTAGTGTCTTCTAACAATGCTTTACACTAGAAAATTTTAGGCATGAAAATCAGACCCCACAGTATAAACTCGAGTTTTCCAGACAGTGTATTTTTAGGAGGTATTTTATATACTGAGATTATATGCTTGCGCTTTGCTGGTATTACAAATAGTAAGCAATCCAAATTCCTCATTGTCTTGTCCACAAAAAAATTTTTAAATAAGACTTTTTTTTGGCATCTCATCTCTGGAGCTCCATACTGTCATATTTAACCTTAAATGAGAATGAGTAGACCTAGTATTTCAAGTCAAAATTAGTAAAAGCACTACTTATTTAGTAGTATTAACAAAGTTAATCCATCTTCTAGTTCACAGCTTACTGAAATGAAAATTTATTTCCAGAAGCTCAAATTAACAGTTCAAAATGTGGACATCGTATCATAAGGAAAACAATTTCCTCTACTCATTGCTGAATTTGTGTTAATTATAGAAGTCACCATCTAAAATAATCACTGAAGGCTTCAATTTTTTAATGCTACATAGTTAGTGTAATTGTTTGCAGCTTATTTTATTGTCTGTTGTTAGTTTCCTTTAGGTATTATCACTGTTCTGTTGTCTGATAGACCTGAAATGTGTACCTGTCTGTCTCAGCGATATTTTTATTTTTCAGCTTTGGAGTATAGCATATGGCTGTGCAATCCAGTTATCTCAGAGCTTTGTGAGATTAATACCTGCTAAAGATGGTGTTACAATACCCAAGTTTATCTGTTATTTTGAAAATACACCTTTAGCCTATTTTTACTTAGTCTCCTTCTTGGCATTGGGTTTTCATTTCCATGTTGTAGGAAAATCCTATAAATGTTGTTATGTTACTACTTTGAAAAGAAAAAGAAAGGAAGAAACATGTAAAATACTCTTGAACTCATTTTGCTTGTGATTTTGAATAGCTTTCAAATTAGAATGATTTTCCCAGATTTTTATAGGCTTGCCCAATCCAGCTGTATATTTTATATGCTAATCTAAGTTCTATTTTTGTTCCCCTTGGGATTTTAAGTGATTATAATTGTTGCTCTTCAAAAGCCAAACAGATGATGATTGCTGCTTCAGGAATATACCAAAAGAAACTGGCTTTCATTAGACCTGTTCATCCACTTCATAATTATCTCTATTTTATCTCAGTAAGAAGCAGGAAAATGGCAACTACGGTTCACTGAAGCCAGTTCAGTTATTTAAACATCACTTTACTGAGATAACAGGAGGTGTTAAAGCAGGGAGGCTTTTTCCTTTCAAACACTAAAATGTAGCCAGTACTATAATAGAGTTGCCAATTGAGAGACCAGACCCTTCATGCCAGCTTGAAATACAATGCTAGAGGCCAGAGATGGCAGAAGATACTGTGGTCTCTAGTGTAGTTTGGGCCAGTACTGGAGTACAAAATATCAAGTAGACTGGCAGGTATTTTGGAAGGCATCTGCTGGTTTGTCCTCTCTGCAAGAAATGAGAAACCAGAGTAAGCAGAAACAGGGGAGAGGAGGAAAGGGGGTTAAAGCAGACACGAGTGTAAAGACTAAAAAAGATGATAAATAGGCAAATGATGCAAGTTTTTATCATAGGTTCACGCTTCATATCTATCAGACCTATTGATGTTTGCAATGAGCTAGACTAGACCAGAAGGTTTCTCCAGAATTTGTTTCAGTGATAATTTTCAGTTTAATTACATTTTTAGAACATTAAGGGAGAAATTTTTCAGTGAATATCGGTGTCAGAGAGGAAGAGCTCCCTGTGAATTGCACCAAGATGCTGCAATATCTGGCAGTCCATGAACACTGGCACAAGCAGTAGTAAAAAGGCACAGAGGTTTCTCAAGACCTACAAATATGTAACCAGTTCTTTAGTTCACATAATTGGTTAAAGATTTCACATGTTCAAATTTTTGCACACATCTTCTAATGTTTTTCTTATCTTACAAATATAAATATTTTTTTTCTACCTGTTCTCTGAAGAGAGGCTCCTGCATTTTACAGGAAGAAGTCTGACCATATGTGTTGCCATTTGTCCTCTGCTGCTTTATGTTAGCAATCAGTGCAGTGTTTTTGTACAAATCACAGTTTACCACTCAAGGGGACCTGTAAAAAAACAGTATCATCAGCAGTTTCTTCTTCAAAGACAGACTGAAGCAGCTGTCTGAAAAGCTGTTTCTTTCATCAAAGAAAGCAAGAACCTTTCACAGCTTTAGTCTCCCACATGATGCGTTTTTGCCAAGGAGATGACCAGGAAAAGGCATGAATTCATGAAGGGGTAAATGTGGATTTTCGTTTCTTGAATTTAAATACCTGTATGAGAGCAGAGGTTGAACTTGACCAAACATCAGAAACTTTCTTCTATTAATAATAGAAGCAAAACTCCTGTCAACTTGCGTCTTTCTAGCTTGTCCAGAATGTCACTGAGTTTTGGCTATAGCAAATCCATAAAGACTGGAGGGGAAGAAAAAAAAAATAAAAGGTCTGTTTCAAATAGAAAGAATGGAGCTGAAACACCCACTGATTGCAGTTTTGTCAGTACAGCATTAGGAGTCAGGCGATTACTCTTGCAAAT
This sequence comes from Caloenas nicobarica, assembly GCF_036013445.1. Taxonomy (NCBI): domain Eukaryota; kingdom Metazoa; phylum Chordata; class Aves; order Columbiformes; family Columbidae; genus Caloenas; species Caloenas nicobarica. The sequence goes on along the minus strand of NW_027016963.1, from coordinate 262,579 downwards.
TAACAAGGCCTCGCGAGCATTACGCTCAACACCTCCTTGAGACCAAAAGGCAGATTGTGCAAATCCCGGAGCACAGGTAGCAGCCTGCCAGGAATATCACTTGCTCAGTTCCCAAGCAGCCATATAGCCAGTGTCCCTCAGTACCAGGCCGAGTCTCTGTATAAATCCAGGAGCCACAGCAGCAAGATCTACCCCTGGGAGGAAAGAATTGTGCCCCCATCACATGCAGACCCAAAGGTCTGACAGTAGCAGTATGGCTGAGCGATAGCGGGGTGCTTTTCCTTTAGAAAGCTGATTTCAGATGAAAACAACATTTACTTCCTCCAGAGGCCTGATTCTGCATCTACATTCTTCTCTGTTTCTCTTGTTTCAGCACAAATTCCTCACTTTTGTCCAAACCCGGCCGTGTTTTCCTCCCTGCCTCTCCCCGCTGGGGCAGGAGGATTCCAGAGGCTGCAGCTGTGCCCTTCCTCACACAGTTGCTCAGGAAAATGAAATCCCTTGCCAAAAGAAAAATAGCAACACTTGGATCAGTCCTATCCATAGTAAAGAATAGGTGACTGATGACAAAAGCAGTTAATGTAAGAGTTTATCAGAGCTATCACCTACTTTTCATTCACTATCAAAAAACAACTGATCATGTCACTACTGCCTAAAAATCAGAGCTCAACCCAAAGCAACAGAGATCAGGAAACCCTGATCTGTGAATCCTGTCTCAAAGTTTTACTTTTCTACTTTGCTTTCCATCCTCTCTCGTTGAATATGAATTCATAATAAATCAAACTCTAACTGTATTTAGGATTCAGTTTTCCAATTGCTGGGATTGCAAATTTGTATTTGCAAAATGTCAAGCACTTAACAAGGAAGGGAGCGGTAGGTAGCTTTAGGAAAGCAGACCGTAGAAAGAGAATTTCGTATTAATTCTTTTTACAAATGGTTTATTAAATGAACCACTATATCTAAGTTTTAAATTTATTACCTTTTCTAAGATACCTTATTGGATATCTGCTTCCTAAACTATTCAAGATGTGTTTCTGCACTAATGAGTTTATAGCATAACGATGTGCATTCTGCCACATCGCTCTTGGACCAAACCCTTTGTAGACAGTGCGTTTTCACAGTGGCAAATGGTACTTCACAGTCCTCATTACAAACTAGCCACACTACAAACTTTCAGCAGCAAAGTGTTTTTAGATTCTACAGCTGGAGAAGTATTTATGCTGCTCCTGTAATTACTTGCTTACATTTACTTCTTGTCACATTATCATTCAGAATAAGCACTTGAGCCAAATTGACATGAAAGGTATTGAAAATATATGCAAAATAAGCATTGAAAAAAAAACCTGTGCAAAAGTAGAATATTTCATAATGAATTGCAAAATGTAATTTTCCACTTGAGGATTAACTTGTTGAAATGGAAAACAACTGTAGTTTTTATTTGGCTTTCTTTTTATTAGTTTTCAGGTTTTGCTTTATTCATGGTGGACACCTGATCTTAACTCTACATCGTCTACTTCTGGTGTGATTGCCTTGTTTAATTTAGAACCGAAACTTCCAGAATTAGAAAATATATTTGTACAGAACCAGTAAACTCTAATGAATTAGCTGTGATGTTATAAAGAAATTGATGAAGATGATGCCTCAGTATTTATAGCTATGAATATAAATTGACTAGATACTTTGTTGAGGAGGGTTTATTTAAAAAATACAGTATCTTTATTCTCAAGTCTTTTTTTGCAGAGTTCTATGGATTTCTTTTTTTTTTTAAAAAGGGCACAGAAAATTAAAATCTAGTCTAGATAATGGTAACAAAACAAAGGCAAGAAAATATAAAAAGCTTAACTGGAAATTACCAGGACAATCAGAGTTAAACAATGTAAGACTAGAAAAGATTTTCTTTCCTCTGAAACCTAAGGGAAGCATAGTAAGAATAAAAACAGATGTTTCACAGTACATATGTCAGAATAATTCATTAAAATCTCTGTTCCTACTCAAACAATTTTTAAAAATCTTTATTAAAATTTACATTGAGGCTTTTGACTTTTGATTACAAAAGCCATTCCTAAAGCAACTATAATATTTTTTTTCTCATATTAAACTGCAAATGAGGGACATGATGCTTTTGGTGTGCACTGATATTCCATTTGAGAACAGCTCCTACATACAATACAAAAATTATCTCATGCAAAATAATAGATGTGTAATGTTAAATAATACGAGCTCTTGGTAGTTAAACAGATGAGAAGTGGTTTGCACATTTGACTTCACACACTATCAATATTTCCATTTATCTCAGTAATATTACCATAAAAAGAAAGGCAAAGTGTTCCTTGAAGTTTCTACAGTGTTAATGACTCTATAACACCACTCCAAAACCTTAACCAAACACAAATGACAAAAGTCATTTTCCACAACAACAACAAAACTTATGAGCAGGGAGGGAAACATTCTATCCACTCATTGGGACTAGTTTTTAAGGGAAAAAAAAAAAAAAACAACATAAAATCCTGTAGTTGTCTCTTCTTTCTGTCCAAAGCATTTTGACTACTCAGGACAATACTAGGATATGAATGAATCAGCACTTTACAGTGCAGAGTTGGGGGCGGAAAAGTCAGAGCAGAAATTCTAAAAAGAGTAACCCCAGTTTTTTTAATTCAAACATCCCTGTTTCTCCTTGTCTCAATATCATAAAGAACCAGGAAAGCCATGGCCCCATGGACTGATGGGAGATATTTGAAGATGTCTGCAAACAGCAGAACTTGATCAATTATTCTCATGTGGTCTGGAGATGCAAGGAAAGCTGAGCCTCCTCTCCCTCTTTCATTAGCTTGAGGATGAAGTTCCAGAGGAAAATTTAAGCTCTGGAGAAAGAAAAAGATGTATTCTGAATTCAGTCTACACTTCTTCCCCTCCCCAGTGTAAATCTCTCCTGTCCCAAGCTTAACCAGGACAACAGCTCTCTTTTTTTCAATTCACTGTGCGTTCCTTACATACCTACAGTCCCTGCTGCTTCTTGATTTCTCTCTTGCCTGTAAACGAGGCAGTCTCTCCCAACTCAAATACCTACAGCCTAAAATACTTTCTTTGCTCATTTATTTTCCTGTTCTTGAATGCCTCAGTTTTCTCTCTGTAGAGAAGAATTGCATTCTCACAGCCAGTATATCCAGTTGGTGATGTTTCTTGCTTTCTACCCACACTTTCCAGACACCGTCTAACACAGCATTGCCACGAGTGAGCACCAAGTTATGGCAGACTAGGTGGTGATGCTGTATAACAGGCTGTATGATAAACTCTTTTGCTTGTGACTTTAATAGCCTTTTTATCCCATGTTGTGGAAATGCGCAGCATGTTAATAAACCAACTTGATCAAACTATGCATTTAAACATCAATTCTTTTAAGATGTGCACTATATTGAAACTATGGTGACTTCACAGGAACAATTTGTAAATAGTTCACCCCTTTGTCTTATTCTTCCAACAAAACCACAATTATTCCTAACAGAAAACGCACAGAATAAGTGGCTGCCTGTACATCATATTAGACAATGTATTTGCATGACACAAAATGCTCATTTGCATAGTTATTGAGTAGCAAGATTTTCAGACCTGAAGCACCCAGTCAAAATAGAAAAATACAAGAAAGTATTAGACTCTTTCAACATACTAAATCTGAATACACACAAGAAAGACTGGGAGAACAAACAAGATCCCCTTTGAAGGCAAATAGCACACATCTGAGCGGTATAAAGTGAGAAGATGGATGTAACTTTCCTAGTTCAATTATTATGTTCTTGTTCTGAATACTCAATGACAGTACAGGGATGTTTTACAAGGACTAAGGAGGAACTGTAGCCAACAAGTATTAAATAATTATTTGAAGTGTAACCTGATATTTACCTTTTGTCTTCCTGCAGCAGCACTGATTAAGTGCTAGCTAGAATAAATACATCTGGTACAAAGCTTGACAATTTCAAGATGTGCCATGTGGAGAAAAAGAGGAAAAGATCTGTGGATGGAAAGATTAAGTAAGCCTTTTTACAAGATTCTAAATAATTGTGGCTTAATTGTTTTTGTTGCTTTCATCCTCTCTCACAGACATTGAAAATGTGGATCTCATGTCTTTGGGAAGGAACAATATGTTTTCAGAATCTAAAATACAATATCCAGTCATCCTATAATGCTAATTCTCTCCTTTTTTTTCCTTTTTAACATATTAAAAAAAAAAAAAAGAAAAAAGTTTTCTATGGTTAAATGTGACTTGAAAGAGGAAGGCAGGTCTTAGGTTTGGAACACAAATTTGAGTAGCAAGACAGATATTTCACAGCTTCTTGTGACATGATGTGACTTCACTTTCTATGTCGTGTTAAATATTACATGACTTAAATCAGATCTAGGTTTCATAATGTGTCTTCCATTTCCTGTAAAGCATGAAGAAAATAACTGAGGTCTGATTGTGGAAACATTTAGAAAGAAAATCTAGTAGAATTTTTTATTATCAATATACTACTGCGAAAAACCAGTTTCCATCATTATGATCTGTTTCTAGACCATGAAAATTGAATCTTGGCCCTTAATCACATATATTTCAGGATTTTGTTATTTGAAGGTTAAAAGGAGATTTCTCATTGCAGTTTCACTTTCTACAGATTACAGATTACAGGTGAATCCCTAGCATTGTTGTTCGTATCTGATAATGATTTTTTCCTCCTCATTGAGATGGAATTTGTTATGTTTGTGCATTTATGCTGCTGACCCAGTGTTTTTTAGCCCTAAGAGAGTTAATATGTCACCATTTTTAAGTGCCCAAATGGGCATTATGAAAAGATGCATGATTTTTCAGAATGCAGATAGTCTGCAGCTAGCTTAATTCTGGATTCACATGTCTCAAGTGGACAAAAAAAAAGGCAAATTAAAAATCAACAGCAAAACTCTGGAAGGCACTTTGAAGATAGAGGTCTAGGAGATCAAAAAAACAATCAGTCTTTGAATTCATCTGGAAAAAATGCTAGAATGCAAATAGCTTTGTTTATTGGACTTGTATTTGCTTGGTTTCAATGCTTATTGACAAAAGAGGAAAAAGTGTAGAGAACTTGTTTAGTACTTTATGGCTTTTTTTCCACAGTCTATCAGATTTTTTTTTTTTTTCTCAGACATTCGGTTGATTATAAAAGACAAAAAGGGAAAAGCACTATTTAGAACTTTAGTCATTTTGGTGGGGGGAAATAATATCAATCAGAAGTGTAAAGTCCCTAAGGAGCTTGAAGAGATCAAATAATCTGTCCTAATTCTCTGAGGAAAAATAAAGTATATATCTAACTTTGAACCTTAGTAACTTGCTTTAGTAATGTGGTCCAGTACTTTAACTACTTCTAAATAATGTTTTCCACATATTAATCTGGATTTTATGTGTTATGAATTAAGCCATCTTATTTTTTTTAAACTTAGAGTGCACTTGAAGTCTATTCGAACATAATCTTCCAATAATGATTACTTCTAAAAGCAATTTCATATATCCTTTGTCACTGTTCCTGTCTCTAAACTACTTCTCTCTTAAAATCACAGAATCACAGAATCACAGAATCACAGAATGTTAGGGATTGGAAGGGACCTCAAAAGATCATCTAGTCCAATCCCCCTGCCAGAGCAGGAAAACTTAGGTGAGGTTACACAGGAAGGCGTCCAGGCGGGTTTTGAATGTCTCCAGAGAAGGAGAATCCACAACCCCCCTGGGCAGCCTGTTCCAGTGTTCTGTCACCCTCACTGAGAAGAAGTTTCTTCTCACATTTAAGTGGAACCTCTTGTGTTCCAGCTTGAACCCATTACCCCTTGTCTTACTGTTGGTTGTCACCGAGAAGAGCCTAGCTCCATCCTCGTGACACCCACCCTTTATATATTTATAAACATTAATGAGGTCACCCCTCAGTCTCCTCTTCTGCAAGCTAAAGAGACCCAGCTCCCTCAGCCTTTCCTCATAAGGGAGATGCTCCACTCCCTTAATCATCTTTGTGGCCCTGCGCTGGACTCTCTCCAGCAGTTCCCTGTCCTTCTTGAACTGAGGGGCCCAGAACTGGACACAATATTCCAGATGAGGTCTCACCAGGGCAGAGTAGAGGGGAAGGAGAACCTCTCTGGACCTACTAACCACCCCCCTTCTAATACACCCCAGGATGCCATTGGCCTTCTTGGCCACAAGGGCACAGTGCTGGCTCATGGTCATCCTGCTGTCCACCAGGACCCCCAGGTCTCTTTCCCCTACACTGCTCTCTAATAGGTCATTCCCCAACCTGTACTGGAACCTGGGGTTGTTCCTGCCCAGATGCAAGACTCTACATTTCCCCTTGTTATATTTCATTAAATTTTTCCCCGCCCAACTCTCTAGCCTGTCCAGATCTCGCTGGATGGCAGCACAGCCTTCTGGCGTGTCAGCCACTCCTCCCAGCTTGGTGTCATCAGCAAACTTGCTGATAGTACACTCAATTCCCTCATCCAAGTCATTGATGAATATATTGAACAGTATTGGTCCCAGAACTGACCCTTGAGGCACTCCACTAGATACAGGCCTCCAACCAGACTCCGCCCCATTGATCACAACTCTCTGGCTTCTCTCCTTCAGCCAGTTTGCAGTCCACCTCACTACCCGATCATCCAGTCCACACTTCCTCAGTTTTGCCGTGAGGATGCTGTGGGAGACGGTGTCAAATGCTTTGCTGAAGTCAAGGTAGACCACATCCACTGCTCTGCCATCGTCAATCCACCTTGTTATGTCTTCATAAAAGGCTATGAGGTTGGTCAAACACGACTTCCCCTTGGTGAAGCCATGTTGACTGTCCCTGATGACCCTCTTATCCTTGATATGTCTTAAGATGGCACCAAGGATAAGGTGTTCCATCACTTTCCCAGGGATGGAGGTGAGGCTGACCGGTCTATAGTTGCCCGGGTCCTCCTTCTTGCCCTTTTTGAAGACCGGAGTGACATTTGCTTTCCTCCAGTCCTCAGGCACCTCTCCCGTTTCCCAAGACTTGGCAAAGATGATGGAGAGCGGTCCAGCAATGACTTCAGCCAGCTCCCTCAGCACCCGCGGGTGCATCCCATCTGGACCCATGGATTTATGGATGTCCAGATTGCTTAATTGCTCCCTAACCCAGTCCTCATCAACTGAGGCAGACTCCTCCATTGCCCTGCCTTCCTCTGGGGCCTCAGGGGTACGGGGCTCCTCAGGACAGCCTCCGGCAGAGTAGACAGAGACAAAGAAGGCATTCAGTAATTCTGCCTTCTCTGTATCTTCTGTCACCAGGGCACCCACCCCGTTCATCAGTGGGCCTACATTGCCTCTGGTGTTAGTTTTATCTGCCATGTATTTGAAGAACCTCTTCCTGTTGTCCTTGACCCCTCTCGCCAGGTTTAACTCTAAGGAGGCCTTAGCTTTCCTAGTTGCCTCCCTACATCCTCTGACAACAGCCTTATATTCTTCCCAAGTGGCCAGCCCCTCCTTCCATGATTTGTAAACCCTCCTCTTCCACTTGAGTTTGCCCAGCAGTTCCCTGTTTAACCACGCAGGTCTCCTGGCTCCCTTCCTTGACTTCCTGCGCGTCGGGATGCACTGATCTTGAGCTTGGTAGAAGCAGTCCCTGAATGTTAACCAACTATCTTGGGCGCCTTTACCTTCAAGCAGCCTTGCCCACGGGATTTCCTCCAGCAACTGTTTGAAAAGGCCAAAGTCGGCCCTGCTGAAGTCCAGGGTTGCAATTCTGCTCGGTATTCTGCTCCCACCACAGGACATTCTGAACTCCACCATCTCATGGTCACTGCAACCAAGGCAGCCCCCCACCTTTACTGCTTCGACCAGACCCTCCTTGTTAGCGAGGACGAGATCCAGCAGCGCACCTCTTCTAGTCGGCTCCTCCACCATTTGCATCAGAAAGTTATCGTCAATGCACCGGAGGAACCTCCTAGACCGAGGCTGGCTGGCTGAGTAGTCCTTCCAGCAAACATCAGGGTAGTTAAAATCCCCCATAACAACCAGAAAATGTATTAATAGGTCATGTTTTCTAAAATTTCTACTTTTGAACATCCTTTTATGAGCTTTCTCCAATTTTCTTAAATATGGAAAGACTAGATACAGCATTCTGTTTTCGGCTCATCAATGTCAAATAAGAAGTGCATTCATGTATGTCTTTTTAATCATGCCCCTGTTTATACATCTCAGGTGAAATATTTCTTTCTTGCAACATCATATTCCCATGCCTCTTTTAGTACGACACTGTAGCATCCAACAACCTCTTCTTCTGTACTGCTGCTATTCTCTGGTTTTTATTGGTTCATTTGATTATAGTCTTACTTTTCTAAAAATCACAGTCACTTGCCACTTATCCTTATTAAGCTTTATCTTGCTGGTAAGTCTCTGTTCTGAAAATATAATTTTGTATTCAGCACTTAAACATCAAAAGTTTGTAACCATTCTGCTTGCTGCAGTCCACAGTTTTCATAAGCATTCACTATGTTTTATCTTCTGAAACATGAACAGAAATACTATCTTGACCTTAAAATATATACTCCAGTAGGTCCTTATTTGATACAGCCATTCATTTGGCAATGAACTATCACTAAGTACTCTCTAGATATATTTTTGTATACCCTTTTTACAGTAATATAATTAACACTATGCTTCCTTTTTATCCCATGAGAATGCAATGCAGGTTGGAAACAAACTTTTAAAAATCGACATATACTACTTCTCTGCCGTACAATCATGCTGTGATTGTAGAATAAACCAGGATTTGCTCAACAATTTGTTCCTGGCAGATCTATGTTGCTTAGTGCTGCAACTATGGGACCTTATTTTGAATTAACGGTCGGAAATAAGACTGAGTAGTCTCTCTTTTCCTGAATCTCTGTTTAAATAAAATGAAAGAGTATAGTATGTTTAAAACCATTCTGCAGTGCATATATATATTACCTAAAGACCAGATGTACAGGAGAACATCCAGCAATGAGTAAATGTCCATGACATTATCTGAATAATTTGCTACAATTTTATCACCTATTTTATTCCAATAAACCATATTACAGTTCAGTATGTTACTATTAGTTTGAATAACCTTTTAGATATTTGCAGCAACATGATCATTTACGGTCTGAATTTTGCTGATGACTCATCTTAAGCAGAATCAAAGCAGTACAGAGCTGTGCATAATACTTCTGATGCAAAAAACCCAAGTTGTATAAGCAGAAGAAACAAAAACTCTGGCATTTAAAGACAAGAAAACTAGGCCAGCATCAGTGAAAGACCATGAAATCACCCACAAGTGAGTAATTTTGACATTAAAAAGAAGAAAATTTAGTTATTTAGATAATTTTTAGCCTGATCCTTCAACACAAAATCTTGATGATCAGTGTAAGTAATATAAAGGAAGGACTTTTTGGAACTGATATCTGATCTTCATAATTGCAAGGAGTAATAAGGAAAGTATAATTCTACTGCCTTTGAATATTGAGCCACTTCCTTATAAGCAAATTGTAACATATGTAACATACAAAAGTAAAAGTGTGAAGAACAGGGTGAAGTTACGTGACAAGCATGAAGAGGGACATATGAAAAAGGAGATAACTACTTTTAATGTAATGCTTACAAAAAGGATTTTTAATATGCCTTCTCAAGTTTGTATAGATAATCATCCGCTCCCCATCACTGAGCAATTATAGTAGGTGTATGTTAAAAAAGATGACCTTTATCTGGAGGAGAAGGAAAATACACTACTTTCATACACCATCTAAACTCCTACCCTTACACATTAGAGAAAACACCATGTGTACCTGTACTGAATCATAATTGCCAGCTGGATTTGTATTATCTGAAATGAATAAAAAAAAATGTTCAAGTTGATGCTTAAAATGATGTGGAATGTATTTAAATAATGACTTCACAAAGTCAAAAGAAATTCCACCTACTATGCACATGATCTAATTATCTGAAAATGATCTAATTACATATTATATAAACAGTCTGGAATTTGTAAGGACTTTTTCAGTAAAATAATAGTAGCAACAGCCACTATTTTACTCCACTATGCTGTCAGCAGGAAATACACTGCCACACTAAAAAGCTATCTTTGTGTAATACGTGCTTTACCTTCAACAAATGAAAATAAATACATGCTTTTGAAAAAGTAAAATCCATCTTTTAAGTCAATATTCTTCTAGCTTTAGTACCAGGTGAGGATATACTAATTACAGTAAGTTTATAACCATACATCTCTTTCCTGAAGAAACTTATTGTTACTGAATCAGCAGTATTTGGGATGATTCACTGGAGAACTGAAAAGGACTTGCTATTTTGGGGTAACAAAGAGCATTAAAAATATTGATTACATTTTTGCTTTTGATTGTCTCTTTTACATAAAGTTATTTCTTCTCACATCTACACAGTGCTTCACTGGCAAGGGTGTCAATCACTTCAGGCTCTGGTTACATATTCCCCACAAGGGCAAATTGTTAGAGTTGAGTTCTCCAGTTTGTGACCTTCATAAAACTACCTACCTACTTGTGAACTTCTGGCATGCATCTTGAACACCAGGTATTTTTCTGCTTTTGGAATAGCCACTTGGCAATACTTCACATGGGTTTAAAACCACACAGTCCACCCAAGTCGCTGAACATGTTTGACCTCATCCACATCTGCTTTCTGCACTCTCCTGGCCACCGTGTGATTTTACTCTCTGCCACACCATTAGAAACACGTCTAAACTTCAGGAACAAGCAGAGAGGTGTTTCCAATAAAGTGCATATGCCAAGGATGCCTCCCTTCCCACCCCACCTGATTCTGCCTTTCCTCTTGACTCTGAGAAAGCTTACTGTCTATAAATATGAAATAAATTACTCATCTTCTGGGTCCTTGTTACTCTTCTTCCTCTTCTTCCTTGGTACCTCCAACTCTCAGATATGTTTAAGCGACAGGCCAAGTCCAAATATATGTGGTTAGATTATCAGGAGGATAGAACTGGTCTCACCTCTCTGCCCTCCATTTAATAAGTCTGAGTGGTAAGTCTTTATGTTTCTGTTCATGTTTCAAGTTCCTCTTGGCATAAAGACCCAGCAACTTGCCTTTTTTAAAGAAATAAAGTTAACCTTGTCTTAAATTATTATCCAGAGAAGATGGAAAGTTAGCCTTAATGGCCAAAATTAGATAATATAATGGCTTGCAAACTCATACAGTTACTCTGGCTCTTCAGGAATCAGTCACAAGGAGTTAAGTGAATGTAGCCATCCCTTCTTTACAAAATAATGCTCTGTGACCTCAGGTTACATGCTCCATCTACATTCCTTTCAATTGCATTTTCCACAAAGCTTTCTTCAAAAAAACCCAGATCAAAGGTAAGCTGAACTAAGTCTAAACTAAGTATCTCTGTTGGAAAAAGGTGGAGGTACAGTATTCTAATTTGATGCCATTAGTCAATCAAAGAACACAGTTTGAAACAGCATTTTCTGCTCCTATAAAATGTCCTAGTGTGTACTATGGCTTATATTTTGTCAAGTGAATAGTTCTAAAGGTCATTATAGATCCTTTCACATCAGCAATTATTTTTTTATCTGTGCTTACAAACACATGTTTCTATTGTCTGCTACAGAATTGAGCTTGTGTGCTTTAATGTGAGCTTGACTGTTGTTTATTAAAAATCACAGTGCAGTTTCTTCTCCTGCAGAGGAAATGGGAAATTAAAAATAAGCTACTGCAGTTTTAAAGTGGAAGTGTTTTGTCCTTTGTAAGTAACTTGACAGCCAAATGGACAGCTTTTTCTGTGACTTAAAGACATGTCACAACAGGGAGGAAACACCACCCTAGTTCAGGTACTGCTGATATGGTGATTTGGGATGGGGATGTTAAGGTGTTTTTATTAAAGCAGCAACAAATAAAAGAAACCTATTTCTCTTTGCTAAAAACAACCTAATGACAGTTTACTTCACTGGTTTATCAGCAACATGCTGGCTGTGCCACCTGAATTTCAATTTCTTAATTTATGGCACAGATAAAGTAGAATGGAGCTGAATCTCTGCTGCTCTCTACACTGGGCTGGTCTTATCAAGCATGAAGTTTGGCGCATTGCAAACCTATTCAAGTCATTATCTGTGGAGGACCTCTTGAGCCATCTCCATCTCTGCAATGTGCTGATAAGACAGCTGTTTCTGTAGCTGCACTGTCTCTCTGGGCCTCAGTCTTCTTTCGGTGCAAACTACAGCTTTGTCACTGTGCCCTGGTGCTGTCACTTTCTCTGTTGTGCAAGCGTTTGATCCAAACACAAAAGAGGCTGATGGCTGCAATTGACTGGCGGGTGACACAGTCTTATTATTTTTCAATTAAACATGCATTACGCAGCACTGGAAATATAAAATGTCAATAAAAGAGGCTACCTAAGCTGTGGTGTGGCAGAAATCTGCCTTTGACTGGTCACAGTAGGAAACAAGGAAAGGTACAATAATCTGAATAAACTGATAGTTTCTTTCAGGTATTATATTTATCTGGTTCCACGGCTGTCCATAGAAAATCTCAGCAGTTGTGGTTACCTTGTGTGGAACTGAGTTTTGAGACATCTTTTTTGAAAAAGGTGAAACACCCCCCTTTCCTTTCCCCATACAAATGCTGACCTCTTTCAAAAAAAACCCCAGTTTTAATTAATATTCAGACATTGCTGTGTAATAGAATAGAGAAGAATATAGCAGCCCCTGTTGCAGTATTCGTACTACTGTAATTTTATACAGTATGCATAGCTTATGACCACAGAGAGGCTCAGAGAACGAAGAGGTAAAACAATGACGCACCTACACTGAAGTGTAGAGTCCACGCAGGTATGTTTTGTACTTGTTCTGAAGCCTTTGTGCCTATGACTTTATTTATCAAAGTAACGGGAACAAACATAACTTTGCACGCAAAAAATGACCCGTGGATTCTCCTGGGGTGCACACACACACACACACACGCGCACACACACCCGTGTGAGCACACAGTTCCACACACCAACACCAGCAGGCAGGAACCGTTTCTCCGAAGTGCCTTCGGGATAGATCCAAAGCCCGCTGCTGCACCACACACACCTTACCGGGGTTGTCCTGGGGGCAGGGAGGAGGGGAGAATTCCCGTTTGGTGCCACGCTCTCGGTCGCTGCAGAGCCAGCGGGCCCGGGGCAGCCCCGGCCCCGTAGCAGCTCCCGCCGCCGCCGGAAGCCGCGGGCCGGGCCGCGCCGTCGGGCCGCGCCGCTGTCCGTGGTGCTGATGGGCCGCGCCGTCGGGCCGCGCCGCTGTCCGTGGTGCTGACGCGGCGGCCGCACGGTTCGCTGCTGGCTAGGCCCTCCCCGCGGCGAACCGCGGCTAGCAGCGTGCGGCGAAGCGCTGCCCTGCTCTGCTTCCCTGCTCGTTTGATTTATCCTTTTTTTTTTCTCCCCCCTTTATGCTAGTTGTTAAATCTCCTTCCGCCAGCGCGTTGCAATTGCCGCTGTCACTGCCGTCCCCTGACCTCCCGGTCCCGGTCAGAGGGTTCATCACACCTAAACAAACGGTGCCCTTCCCTCCTCCCATAGCTTTCCCATGTCCAAAGACAATTTAATAAGCCATGCACGTTTTAGCTTAAGGCTATGTCCAGACAGCCAGCTACCGCTAATCATAAAGTTTCCTTTCCAGACATATTACCTAAGCAAAGGGGAACTTCGCAGAAAAACATGGGGTTTTTTTCTGGGAAAGGAGAGAATTAAGGTTTGCTTCTTCTGCCATTGCTGGCATCAAGGGCCTCTGAAAATGCACCAGAGATGGGAAGGGCTGATGACAAGACAATTCACTTTAACAGCTATTTTCTGCCTAATTTCACTTTAGCATCATGTATTGACAAACATGACAGATGTGAGTGCATTATTCGTAGAGACATCAAGCTTCTAGAGAAAATGCATAAAGTTTGGCTTTTGTTGCTAAAAGCTGGTCACTAATTACAGATGGAGGATGGGGGGACATGAAATCAGGATCCTGAGTATCAGACCTGACAGGAAAGCTGCTGAGATCAGAGCCCTTTAATTTCCTGAAAGTTCAGAAAGACATACTTCTAGTTTCTAATAACATACATTTTGGCTTCCCCTTTAAGCCAAGTTTCTTTAGTTATGAGAACTGCTGTGTATTCATATGATTTTTTAAAAACAATTGGGGAGGTCAATGCATTGACCTGCTTAGATTTTTCAGACAGCTTATTTATTTTATTCCTTTCTTCCTCTTTTTTTTTTTTTTCTTCTTATACATGGCTGACATTCTCCTAAGGAACATTGTTATTTGCTTAAACACATTCAATACAAATTGGATGTGGTGACAAAGTAAACAGCAACTAAATTTAATAATTGCAATTATGGCAACGGAGTGCACAGGTCTTATGGATGTTTTCTACTTAGTCTCTGCTCTAACTCATGCTTCAAAACTCATCCCAGAAAAAATAATCACATTTTTTTTCAAAAGATGTACACAAAAGTCCTTGATATTGTACCCGCAGCCTTAAGAACATGAGCAAGTTTGTTGCTGATTGTGGTATCATCGGAATACTTTCAAAAGCAGTTTTGCTATATCACAGGGTAAAAGTTGACATAATTAGACAAGAGTGAGCATCAGGCATAAGCTGAACAACAGTGTAAACTTGGAGAACCTTCTCAAATACTAACAGGCACTGCTGAGAGCAAAATTTACATGTGCAATTCCACAAACTGCATGTGAATAGACATCGCTTCATGTAGGGGTTCTGTATAAGCAACTTCGAGGGACTAGCCACCCCCACCTCATTCTTTATTCAGTTCCTAGAGTGGCACTTGTTTGCTAGAGAGTTATTCCCTTTTTCGGAGTGCTGCTGACTCAAAATATTGGTGATAACACTGTAAATAATCAGCTAAAGACTGTGTGTTCTAGAAAAAGCATCGGATGCATTTGGCATATAACTAATTAAATAAAATGTAAAATCAGGTCCTGTTTAATATTTGGTTATTGTCAAGGTGGTAAGATAGGGGAGATTATTAAAAACAGATAATACATAAACAAGCACATTTTCTCTTTCATTGTATTAATCATTTATAAACACTCAAGGACACTCTCAAGGAACACTGCTTTATGTGTCTATTTGAAATTGCACACCTCTTTATTTTTGCACTTTGCTATATGCAAATAACCAGAGTATTCTAAATAAGCATTTCCTTTCTCCAGGGTGTAAGTGCTTTGCTATTGGAAATACATTACATACACTTGTGTGTTCTGTGTCAGAAAAGACACAAAAGTAAAGCCATATCTCGGAAGCACTTGGGATTCTGGAAAGAAATTACGATCAAGTGCAATGAAGGACAAGCAGTATCAGGAATAAAATACACGTTTCTGAATAGCATGCCATTTTTTTTCTTCCATACACCACCACCTTTTTCTCTGTGAACACTTATCTGTGCAAGACATACGAATCCATTGCATAATGAATAAAGGCTTCCTTCCTTCCCTCCTTCCTTCCTTCCTTCCTTCCTCCCTTCCTTCCTTCCCCCCTTCCTCCCTTCCTTCCCCCTCATAATGTTTACTACAAAAAATAGCACTCATTAATACGTCCACTCTCCGAAGGGCAAATCACATGAACAGTCCCTGGGCAGCCATATAAACTTCACACGCACAGTGCCGACACACGTATGGCCAGATCTGTGTGAAGCCGAGAATAAAAGGAAAAAATTAAAAAAAAGGGGGGGGCGGGGAGGGGAGGAGGGGGAAAAAAAGAAGAAAGGAACAGAAAATAAGCTGCTTTCCTGGCAGCTCTTCCCGCGGAGGAGCGGCGCACCGGCAGCCGCGCGGGCCGTGCCGCGATGCACCGCCCTGCTGCCACGTGGCCGGCCGGGGAGACACGAGCCGCCGTTTCCTCACGCAGCTGTCCGCGCTGCCGAGGCCGCGCCCCGCCCGCGGCGCGGCCAGTGAAGGGAGGCGCGGGGTGGCCGCGCCGTGCTGCTGAGACACGCGTGCCCGCCGGCCCCGCCCGCCCGCGGGACCCCCGCGGGGCCCACCCGCAACCGCGGAGGCGGCCCCGCGCGCCGCAACGCAGCCTGAAACGCGGCGCCGCGGAGCCTGCCAGAGTGGCGGCGCGCGCGGCCAATGGGCGGGCAGCGTCTCGCCGGGGGCGGGGCGAGCGGGCGGCGGCCGGGCCAATGGGGGCGCGCGCGGCGCGGCCAGCAGGCCCCGTTGCGCTGGGTTGCGGAGACGCTGCCGCGCGTGGCGCCGGGGTAGGCGCGGGGCGGCCGCCGGGCGGGGAGTGGGGGGCGCAGCCGCCCGCGGACACACGCCTCCCGCGCGCACCCCCACGGCCGCGCCGCCGGGCGCGACACGCAGACGCACGCACCCCGGCGCGGCGGCAGGCAGGGAGCCGGGCGGCGGGGCTGCTATAAATCTGCGGAGCGGTCCGCCTCCCTGCACGGCACGGCGCGGCAGCGCACCGCACGGCGTCCTCCCCCCCGCGGCCCTGCGCGCACTCCGCGATGCAGCAGCTGGCTCCGGCGGCGAGCCGCTAGGAAGGAACCGGCAGGCAGGGAGGGAGAGAGAGAGACTGTCTTTTAAATCGCCCTTCCATCCCTCTTCCCTTTGTTCCTTTATTTCTTCCTCCCTCCCCTCTTTTTGTTCGATTGGGTTGCGAAAGGAGGGTAGTCCTGTCACTCTCTCTCGTTTTGAGTTCCCCCTTTAAAAATTTTTAATTTTCCTTTTTTTTTTTTTTTCCCCACTGTTGGACTGTTAGGGAAGGGGGGAGAAGATTTTTTTTGTTCTGTTTTTTTTTGGGGGGTGGGTTGTGTGTTTTGTTTTTTTTTTTTTCCCTCGTTCCTTTTACAACTGTCCCCAATTTAGCTCTTGTGTGTTGTCTTGAGAGAACTACCCATCTGCCTCTTACTCCTCTTTATTGGGAGAACTGCACCGTTACTTTTTTTTTTTTTTTTTTTTTTTTTTTTTTTTTTTTTTTTTTTAAGCCGAGGAGCGGAAGGTAAGTTGTGGCTTGATTCTTTTCCGTGATTATACGTGTGCGATGGGGTCCACGCAAACTCCTGAGGTGCATGCCTTGTAGAATTGCGTTGATTTACCTATGTTTGCTCCGTACTAACACCATTTGTGCCGACGGCGCTGAATAAGGCAGTTCGTGCATATCGCAGCGTGCCTGCGGGGCTGAGTGGCTGTAAATGTCCGCAGCGTGGGGAGGACAGCTGCTGAAGCTGGGGGACCACACCGCGCCCACGCAGGAAGCCGTGCGCATCCCCACCTGTCCTGGTTGCAAAGTTCCCAACACCCCCCCGCCCGTCGAGCTTCGGATACGTCCCCTTGCGGGGAGCATCCGAAGGGACGGATCTGCCCCGGGCGGGTGAAGGGAGGCGTATCGCTTTGAGGAGATAAACCTGCATTTTCAGATTAGTCGGGATAAGACTCTCCGCGCCTAATTGCATTAGGCGCACGGCGTTTTGTGGCTTCCTCTGGGGCTGGAAGGCGGCTGCGTGTCGCGGCGCACAAAGACGTGGCCCGCCGGAGCAAGGGCGCGTATTGTCAGGGGGTGCGGGCAGCGGGGTGCGAAGAGACGGTGAGCTCTTCCTGGGAGAGGCTGGTTGCTGTCAGGGGCGTCCATGTCTTTTCGTGGGGATGATTAACCCGCCGCGGGAGGGGGCGCGTCCCTTTGTTCAGGGCGTCGGGGCGCTGCGCGGTGCTGCGCGGGCGGGGAAGGCATGG
The DNA here is from genome assembly GCF_036013445.1 of Caloenas nicobarica. Taxonomy (NCBI): domain Eukaryota; kingdom Metazoa; phylum Chordata; class Aves; order Columbiformes; family Columbidae; genus Caloenas; species Caloenas nicobarica. The sequence continues at coordinate 244,846 of NW_027016963.1, read as the reverse complement.
CGATGTGCGCGGCGTTTGTGTGGCGGCGGCCCCGATCTCTGTCCGTGGTCCTACCGCAGCGGCGGGTGCGGGGCGGGGGGAAGGGGCGGGAGCGGTTCGCGGTGTGCTCGGAGGAAGTTTGCATCCGGCCGCCGCGGCGGGGATGCGAGCGGGGCTCCGGGCAAAGGGACGGACGGAGTGCCGCCCTGTCCTCGGGCGCATCTCCCCTCCTCTCGCCCCGCGTCCCCGCGGTGGTGGGTGTGTCCCGGCAGGAGGAGGATGCGATCTAGACGCTGTCGCTGCAGAGTTTGCTCCCGGCAAGGACCGGCCTAGGGCACTGCCATTGTTGTCTAATTTATGCTCAGCACGTTGCTCCATACCCACCTATATCACATATGAAAATAATCGATGTGAGAGCTATACAAGCGGGGCAAATTGGTAGTGGGACGTGTTCCGTCAACTCGTTTCCCAGGACCGGTGGTGATGCCGGCGTTGACGAGTCCTTGCGCCTTGCAGCGCCGGGAGGGCCGAGGGCACACGAAGCCGTGCGCCCCCCCGGGGGCGGTACCCCCTTTCCCAGAGACACCGTTCGGGCACTTGCTCGGGCACTCCCCGCGGGACGGGCAGCGGCGGGCCCGAGGGAGCAGAGCGCCTCGGAGGGCTGCGCCTTCCCGGGGGCTGAGGGCAGGGGTGGGGGGAGGCGTCCCCGAGCAGTCGGGCACCGTTGGGAAGCGGGACGGTGCTGTCGCAGCGGCTGCTGCCCGCCGCGGTGGTTCCGAGCCATCGGACGGGTGGCTTTGGGGGTTCGACCGCCCCGCCGGGCCGCTTTCGGAGAGGAGGCAGCGCAGGACTTCCAGAGCTCGGTGTTTAGGTGGCAAGCCGGGGAACGCCGGGGAGACGAACAAGCACTGCGGGGGCCCTGCGCGTGGCCCCACCTGGGACTCGACGCCTGAACACGGACGGGAACGGGAAAGGCAATCTCCAGCCCCATCCCGCTCAGCGCAGCCCGCCGCCGCGTTCTCCCCGCCGCCCGCAGGTGCTCGGTCGCGGGGCGGGGCCTGTCCGGCCCTACCGCTGCGGCGGGGAGTGGGGCGGCCGCCGCGGGGTGCCCGCTGGGCCCGGGGGCGCGGCCCCGCCAGTGCGGGGCTTCTTGAGTGGCCACCGGAGGCGTCACTCAGGCGGTGGCCGCGGGGGCGGGCGGTGGGCGCCTTTTATCAGCCCGCCACCGCCTAGCTCCCCCTGCGTTGAGGCGGGGCGGTTCCGGCGTGCTGGGGCAGCGGCGGCACCGGCACTTCAGATCCAGCGGGTGAGGCGAGAGCGGGGCGCCGTGCAGCCCCCTCGGGGCACCGCCCCCACCCCCTCCGCCTCTTTTTCCCGGGCGGCGGCGGCGGCCGCGCTCCACTGGGACGGCGGGCAGGGCAGCGCGGGGTCTCGGGTCGCTAAAAGTAGGGTGGGGGGGGCTTGCGAGAAGCTATCGGTGCGGCCCCGGGAGAGGCGCGGCTGAACGCCGGGACTCCCACGGGGCACGCAGGAAGGAGAAGCGGATCCGAAGCGGGGCCGCAGCCCGCGCGGGGGGTTCGGCGGGAAGAGAGGCGGCCGGGGTGGGGGGAGGCTGGGTCGGGGGCCGCTGGTGCCTCACCCGGCCTTCCCTGGAAAAAGGGTTCAAAACCCGGTGTGTGCGGAGACCTTCATTGTCCCCTGTTGTAGGTGACCGGCGGCTTTCAGCTGGTATCGGCTTGTTCCACTCCTAGTTGCAAACTCCAAGGTATTTGCAGCGTTACATCAAGGAGGGCTTCTTGTTGCTGTCAGCGATTTTTTTTTTTTTTCTCCGAATGCCTTTTTTTCTTCCCCTTCTCTCTTTCTCGTGCTAGATGGGCTTTGCCGCTTTTTGTTTTACCCTTTAGGATCTTCTGAATGTCTTCCCCCCCCCCATTTCGCATGTGGTGCTAATTGGGCGAGTTTAGCACCTGTTCTTCAGACAAAACACTGTTCAAAAACCCTTTTGTTTTGTCTGCAACATCCCTCTGAATGACTTTCTCCCCCACCTATTTCCTTAGCGTGGCCCTACAGCTTGAGAGTAGCTCCCATTCTTCGCGCAAGCTGCACCTCTCTCTCCCTCTTGTTTAGGACTGACCTTGCTCTAACCGGATTGCTTATGTCTACAATAGTGCATCTGCCGTCTTCTGCCCGCGCCGTCTTGTCTGGCGGGGGAGCCGCCGCCGCCTGAGCCCCGGGGCAGCAATCGGGCGCGGGTGGAACGGGGTGGGGGTTGTCGCTTGCTGCGAAGGGGTGCTGTGCTGCGAAGGGGTGCTGTGCTGCAGCCGCAGGGGTGTTGCGGCTGCCCGCGGCTCCCGGCGCACCTGTGCGGCTGCAGAGCGCCGGGGGGGCGGAGGGGGCAGAGCCCCACGGCGTGCGGGGGCCTGTCGGCCGAGCAGCGCACGGAGGTGGGGCGGGGGGCTCTGGGGCGTGGGGCTTCGTGGCCGGTGCCAGGACTCGCTCCGAGGGAGGAAGGCGCGGAAGCCCTGGGCCGGTGAGGGGGTCCCGGCGGGGAAAGGAGGTGCTGCTGCTGGGGCAGCGACTCGCCGCGCTGGAGGAGGGAGCCCGGGCCGGTGAGGGGCTCAGCGAGGTGTAGGTACAAGGCTCTGTTGCCATCTGGTTTATTTTATTCCGGGGCTTGCTTCTTGCTTAAGGTGCAGGGCTTTCCGCCGAGTATGGCGCGGCCGCCCTGGTTCAGGCTGAGGCATCTCCCGGGCAGCTCCTCCCTGCAGAGGCTTTACCCAGGCTGTGTGTTTTGCCCGCCTTTTCGGTTTCACCTGCCCTGGAAGAATGAAGTTTACTCGTTCTTGTATTGTGTGCGTGGCGGGGGGAGGGGGAATGGGGGTGAGGTGGCTTTGTTTCGTCTGCGTAGCGGTAATAACTAGTCTGAGCCAGCGAGTCATCTTGGTATCCCGTTCACTTCTTTAGTTCTCTATGTGCATCAGTTTAAATACAGGTATTATTTGTTAGAGCAGTAAGACTGATCTTTATTAAAAAAAAAAAATCCCACACACTACCCAATAAAAACTAAATCAACTACAATAAGGCTACTTTAATTGAAGTTATTAGACTAAAATGTTTTGCTATATTTATGGAGTTTTGAAGACAACTTTGGTAATATGGTTTAGTAACTACATAGGACCTCGGTGTCTGGTTTTCTTACAAGTGATGCTTGTTAAAGTAGTAATGCATGATGAAGTCAGCATTTCACAATATGGGTGTATTTTCTTGAAAGGTAGAAGTTCTGGGTTTTTTTTTGTACTACAAAAACTCCATGCCATTTGACTTTGTTATTTATGTCAAGGCCTTGATGGCCAATGTTAAATTAAACTGAGAGAGTTCAGGAAATATTCCAGGAAGTGGGACGCTGTTCTGCTGAGGAAACAGGCACCAGGGTGTTAGCTAGTGCTTCAGTTATGCATTTTTCCTTTTAATTCCATGGATGTTGAATCCTGAAGTAGCATTGTTTTCCTTCTCCCTCCCTTCCCTGGCCTTTTGGAAATGTTCTTTTGGGGGTGATAGTTTTAAGAGTGGACTTCGAATCAATTTTATAGCTATTATGCATAAATGTTTGCAAATGTAGAATTGGTCATTCTACATATTATTTAAAATGAGAGATTCCTTAGAGAGAAATGTAGATATTTGAAGTCTGTATTGTGATATATTGAGAGCATTTGCAACTACAGAGACTTACAAATGACCTTGGAACTGCTAAGGAATTTTATCACACTTATTAAAATCTGACAAAGCACATCTTTCAAATGTCCTATGACTGTACCTGCACTGATATTTCCGCTCAGCAATAGCTGTCTTAATTTGTATGTATTTATTCTGGTGTAGTGATTGATCCTTACTGTATGTAGTAAAGATTTCTAATTGCTTTAGTCTTCGCAAAGGATATATCTTTAATAGATTCTTATTTGCATAAATCTCTTCCTATTATTTGCTTAATCGTACTAGTATAATATTTGTGCAAGTACATTTTTGCAACTTTCCCGTACTAATGTGAATGTCAATTTTCAGTCTTCTCCCTGGATTTGTTTTAAATGCTGTTTTTCAGTGAGAGGAGAAGATCTTTTTATCTGTGTGGTTTTTGTTGTCATTGATTTGATTATTGCCTCTTCAAAAATAGTGAACTACCACATTTCAGATTAAATTGCGTGATTCAGGTGTAGTGAGTTAGTCTTTTTAAACAGCTGCTAGATCTGGAGTATCTACTTTAAAGAAAAAAAAAAAAAAAGGCTTTCAGATTATTTCCTAGGTTTCTGGCTGGCCGCGTTCAAACTATAGTGAAGCCCCAGGCTGAATTCTATTAAAGCGCCTGTAATGCTAAGCAAGATTTTTTTTGAGGGGGGACACAAAGCTAAGCTTGCTTTATTCGGGGACTAAGTAGGAAATATGACGTGATCTAGTGTTCTAAAAGCCCAAGGAATACTTCAGCTTTCCTGTGCTTCTTAAAATAAGTCAATGGCATTGCAGAGGCGGACTTCGCAGGTAAAAATAGTACAAGGATGCAAGCGCAAGCTCCTTCCTAGTAACAGCGAAGCTGAAATACTGCTTTTGTAGGTAAAACTGTCTTACATTGTAATGGCTTTTGATTTATATTCGTTGTCACTGTTCTTCATAGCAATACAACTGATTGTTAGCTAATGCATAAACTCAATTTGTGACAAATGTACTTTTCAGTCTTCATTTAAAGCCATCTTCGCTTTTTTTGGTAAGGTTTTTCTAATGGATGCTAGCATCTGCAAAGGGCAGTGAGTGTTACCAGCTCTTGCTAAGACTTTAGAAGTGAGAGAATGCTGCCTTCATGCTCAGTTTTCTTTCATGACAGCTCCCAAATCAATTGAAAAATGACAATACTATCCAGCAGGATTAGCCGATGGAGGTTTGAGTTTTGACATCTGCAGTACTAATTCTGAAGGAAGCCACTACTTATTTTTTGATCTGTTGCCTGTATAAATCCACCTAATTTGGCTTACTTGCAAGGATTAGTTCTGGAGAAGCTGGTATAACAGAGTTAGAATTCGTAGCTTTTAGCTACTACAACTGATGAGCCAGATCAGATGTTTTGTTGCCTAATCCTTGTTGTTGAAATGTAAAATGTCATCCTGAGTTTCTGGTGGCAAAATAACACAGAGGCAGGCTCCTTGGTTGATTCCCACTGAAGCTCGGAGAAGCTGCCAATATTGAGCAAGCTGCTTTTGCCCAGTAGGCATTGCTGTTGGATTTGTAGGAACTCCTAGCATCTAATGTTTTGCCACTGAGCAACTACCTATCATACTAAGTCTGACAGAAGCTGTGGTTCAGAGAACAGCTAGTTGTTGTTCTTCCCTGTATTTGGAAGTGCTTGGTGTTTTGCATAGACTTTCTGGCATATAGCTCTGCAGAAAGTACACTTCGGAAAGATGGCCTCAGTGAAACACTTGGCTTTAGTGGTCAGTGTTTTCATAGGGAGTGCAGTTTTTCAGCTTTAAAACTAAATGAAATAGTTAAAATCAGCCTATGTCAAATCTTAAGAAAAGCTTGCTTTCTCAGAAACTTATTTAAAAATTCTAAGTTCACATTAAGTTTTTGAAATGCCTTGCAGTCTAAATCTGGCTCCATTGGCAAAATATCTGGAATTTCAGAGGCAGTAATTATATGAAAACAAAAATTGTAATAAATATCTTACTTGTATACATTTGGAAAATGCAAATTTGGAACAAGATAAAGTTTTCCAGGTAGGGCTTAAACTGGTGTCACACTGTTTTCTATTCTATTTGAGCCACTGTTTCTTATGGTGCTTCAGTACTTAAGCAACAGGGGTCCTCATTTGTTTTGATAGTCCTAGTAAGCCTGGACATAATGTGGGCTTTGAAAAAGATACAGTTTTCTAATAGCAAGTCAGGATGAGTGTTAAGCGTATAAATGTCTTAGCAGTGTTTCACTATTGTGGGTGCACCAGCCAAGGATCAGAATGGGAATCCTTTTAGGCAGTCCTAGGCTTTGCTTCATGAAACATTTGTGTACTAATTCTCCATTCCCTCATACAGTCCTGACATCGCTGGTGACTCAAATGGTGGTGCTGCTGACTAGAAACCGTGCAAACAGATGCTTAGAATAGATGAGGCTGTAAGACATTGCAAAAATGAGTGTCTTGCTTTGCTGTGTTTAGCAAAAAAACCCCCAGGTATGTCCCAGTAAACCTACAATGACCTGGAAGCTAGAAAACACTAAACTGCTGAGGACACTGCAGGATGGTCCTAAGAACTCCAGACGTTTTCTCTGGCTTTCAGCTGGGCGAGGAGTAGACTTAGAAAATGTTATCAGTTACTGAATTGCTGGAATATAAAGTGTGTGTACGCTGTTTCTTGAATACTTTATACCTGAGTACTGGTAAAATAGGGAGAAAGTAAACATTCAAATGCTTTGCAAAAGAATCTACAGAGATGTAAGAAAGGCTGTTCAAAGTGTCCTGGAATATTCACTGTCATGTATTGAGCAGCCTTTCTGTGGGTCTGTGCTACCTGCATTTGCTTTTGGACTCCTCAGCATGAGTTTATTTAACCATGTACTATATCAGATTTAACTGAATAAGCTTTATGTATTTTTGTGGAATGAAACTGCCATTGCGTGGTTTCTGGAGTACGGATGGTCTTCTATGCTTTAAATCTTAGTAACAGAAATTACTAGGTTTTGTTGTACAGAATGGATGAACAAAGCTAATTTCTGGGAAACTAAAATACATACTTGTAGACAATTGCATTAGTCACTTTAAATTATAAGGGTTGAGAGGAGATTTAGTCATGGAAAGGGAAAAGTAATGTAAATTCAACTTTTCTACCACTAGTGTCCTTGCTTTCTACCCTGCTGATAATATTTTTTGATATTATTCTTGTGTATTTTTTCAGATGTAGAATTATGATCAGAAGGGGTATGTGGAGCCAGCTTACCTGTGGCTTTAGTTGCTTGTTTCTTATTAAATCAATTTGCTGAAGATTTCTGCCATATTACTTGGAGTGAGGTAGGGGAGGAGACAGGACAGAAGAAACAGTCGGGTGTTCTTTATGCCATTTACACCTGAATGAATTGCCAGGATGAGGTAGTGGTTCCCATGAGTTTTGCAGGTGTTCACACTGTACCCACATGCTATGGGGTTTGAACATTTGAAAGGAGAACCCTTAGGCTGGCCTTGCCTTTAATTTCAAGGTGAGTAGTGGGTACATTCCAAGCAATAACATTCATGGTATCTAAATTGAGCTTGGTAGGGAAAAATGTGTTTTGAGAGCCTTGAATCTATAGCTGTGTCTCTCTGTATACAGACTTGTACAGTCAACCTGTGTGTGCAGGGGGCTGGAGGGTTTTTTTATGTAATGATATGGGAAGCTTACAGTTAATATACCTTAATGTAGATAACTATTAAATTCTTAGCTGATCTTATGTCTGTTAGTAATTGAATTGTAAAGTTTCTTCAAGAAATGGAGCTACCTGTTTGTTAGTCTGTCCACAACAGATTTCAAAAGTAAGAAATTAAATATCTAAACACCAGAAAAAGGGCAAGGTTTTGTCTGCCTGGTGAGCTGCCCGGCCTTGTGAGCTTGGCACTTTGTTTTCTAAATATTTGCAGCATGTGATTTTTACCTTCAATGCCAAAGTGGGGCACTCTTCCACTTAACTGTCATGAACTTGAATATTTTCAGGGTATTGCTGAATGCATTCTTGAAGTTATCGTCTTTTCCCTTACATGCTGCAGAAACAGCTGTGCCTGGACTTAGACAGAGCCTTTGGAGAAGAGTGCTGAATGGCCAAATAGCTTTTAATAGCTCATGGAGCCAGCAGGGCACAGACACTCTTGTTTAACTACAGAAATAGTTAAGGTTCCTACAACACTGCTCCTGCTGACCCTGTGAGAAGTGCATGCAAGGTGGGGAGGAGGAGGGAGGTCCCTTGGAGCTCTGGTCTTGTAAAGGGGTGTTTCTGATGAGGAAGCTGGGTGCAGGAGAGAGCAGGTATTGTGACCATCATTGCAGAGGAAAAGATTGTTAAGGGGGTATTTAGGCTTCTGAAGTTGTTTTGAGCATATACATGCATAGCCATTTCACTGAAATGGGTAATACATCACAAGAATGCTAGCAGCAAGCACGCCTTCCTTACATTCCCATTTTATTTTTGTAATGGTATCGTTGTTTTTGATGTCATCCATTTTGTTCGTCCTCTTGAAATACTGGAAAACTTTAGTGAGCTTTTTTTTTTTCAGCCATTAGCATTAAATTTCATGTGGATCAACCTAGTTTAAAGGCAGAACAAGATCTTGGGATTTATTTACTTTTTCTATATCTAATTTTAATCTCCAGTCTTGATCCAGCAAACATAACTAGTGAAAGGTAAGAGTTGAGCAGTATTGCTTCTATATCACAGTTGATTTAAGAAGGGCTTTTAAGTCTTTTAAATTTAAACTTTAAAATCTTAATACCTGATATAATTGTAATTAAGAGTATTATTTTTATCTCTAGTAACATGCTTGGAAATCTCATCAGACTTCCTGCTGTGGTTCCTTTCTACCCAAATATGCATTAGAAGCTGCTTTCAGTTTCTAAAAGAGGGACAACTAAAGTCATAACTCTAAAACACCATATGCTTCTTGTAACAAACTATGCATGTAGTGCATACATGCAGTAGTGAAGAAATTGGTTTATCACTGAGTTTAAATTTTCATTTTTATGTGCTTACACCTTGAGCTATAACCTGAAATTGAGTTCCTGACCTAAAACTGCTGTTGCTAATCTGTCCAGAGCACCCATTCTGAAGGGGACTGGAAAATTGCTGACAAAGTGAACTGCATGAAGTGAGGAAGACTTTAGAAGCTGCTTTTGCGTTCAGATAGCTAAACTGTGAAACTTGGCATAGCAATGCCACTTGCCTTGGACTGCATCCATGGTTGAGATGTTGGTAGGCAAGATAAGAATTACAGCCTCATTAAACAACTGAGTAGCTGATTTTTTTTTTTCTATAACAGTTGAGCAAACTGAAAGAAAATTAAATGGAGTCATGCTTGTCTTTTGATAAAGGCTATTTTTATATGGAGATTAGTTCTTGTAGTGAAATTCCTCTGAGCCACTGTAGCTGAAGGATATAAAACTAGCCATCCTGATGGAGACTTTTTTTTTTTGCGGATAGTTCTGATCATCGAGGATCTCTTTGCTGAAATTAACTGGGCTGTGGGGTTACTTTTGTTTTGTGTAGAAGGCTTCTGGCACAGCTCAGTGTTTGAGATGGTGACTGCTTCCACATTGAGTAGTGAAACAGAGACAACACGTGCAAAGGTTTGAGCAACCTAATCCTAGTGGAAGATGTCCCTGCTGTGATGGCAGGAGCAGTGGAACTGAATGATGTTTAAAGGTCACTTCAAACCCAAACCATTCTGTGAAAGGACTTTCTGTCTGAGTTGGGTAACATTAAGGGAAATGTAGACTCCATTATTAATTTTTAGGTTTGATAATCACATTTTTCAGAAGTAGTTTTTACAAAAGGAATAGATACTGTAGACTTTTGCTGTGGCAACGTACAGCCTGGTTTTTGTTGGTATGTCCTTTTATCTTTACAAATACTGCATGTGTGTGATGGGGTGGGATAAGGATTAGCAGTTCTGAAATATATGTAGGTGTTGTGAAACAATGGATGTCCATGTTGCTGAAGAAATGCTAAGTCATATTGCCTGTCTTTGGTGTGAATTGCATAGAATGATGAAATGTGCCAAGTTTCGTGTTAAAGCAATGCATGAGAACAGAAAATGATTTGATAGTTTCTGTACAAACAGTTTCCTCTTTTGACTAAAATCAACTGTGTGATGTCAGGTTTAACTTACACTTTTGCATATCAGTCTCACATAATCTTGGTTTGTACTGTCAGAATACCCAAGATCAGGGATCTGATTTTAGTGGCAGTTGCTAGTACTTGCTCAGATATTCTGGTACTGAAAATTAATGACCATTTAACTGTAAATGTCCTGTTTGTTAAATTGGATTGACTTGCCTTTTTAAAAAACTTGACTTAGATATCTTCTAATGACTTACTTACCTAAGAAGGCTACACTGCTTTTATCTATATACTTCTGAAAAATCTGGTGGTTAGGCTATTAGCAAGAGCTGTAGGCATGTGACTTTAATCATGTTTAGTCCAAATTAAGATAACTATTATGAGTAAATTCCCATGAAACACAGTATATATATGCAGGAGTTTCCACTGACCTATATGAGTGTATATGAAATGGTACACGGAGGTATGTACAGCATGCTGTAGACAATGTTTAAAACTACCTGGGCAGCTTTGAACACGTGAATGTGAATAGTAGGTGTTTGTCATGTGTATGGACTAAAGGGTTGTTTGATCCTCAGTGGAAAAGTATACAAGTTTTATGACAGGATTAAATGGTAACAGGAACATCAATTTCTTAAAACATTAAAGTATTTGCAGTGTTGTGGATGTAGCAAAGAGGTGAAGGTGCCTTTCAGATTCAAGTGCAAGTTAAATAGCTTTGAGCAGTGTCTACTACCCAAATTTGAGAACTTGTAAAGCAGATCAGTATCTTGGGATATTTGTTGAGGTATGCCTGACTCCGTGTAACTTTTCATGCTCTTTGAAAACTCCGCGGACAGTTTGTGTAGCTCATGTGTCCTCAGCTTCCAGATGTGCCCTTCCTTCTGGCATGTGTCAATACTGTGTTTTCTTCCCTTACGTGAGGAAGATGAGCTTACCTGCACACTTTAAATACTACAGACAGAGTCAGTGACAACCTCCAAATCAAAACTTTGGTGGCGTGTCATCATGCTGTTGTGTTAAACATTTAAAAAAGCTTGCTTGAAAGCTTCTGCTACTTGATGCTCTACTCACTATAGAAGTTCCGCCCTGCTTTGACTTGGAGATGGATGGGCAAACATTGACGACTTTTTTTCTTAATCCTAGATGTTACTCTTTTCCTAGGTCTTAAGTTTGGCCAGGGAAGTTAAGCACTATATCTGCTAATGTGAGGAGTCGTTTTCCACACCTTCTTGAACTAAAAAAAAAAAGTTGGACCAAGCTTTTAGCTGCTGGGTCAAGAAAAGTGCTCCCTTAGGAGTAATTTCCCACCGGTGGCTCCTCTGTACTAGCTGACCTTAATTGAGAGCCTAAGCCTTTCTTACTGCTGTTCAAAAATGAATGTTTTGTGTGTAGCACAAAACTAGATGTGACTAAATAGTGAGAAGCTTTTAGCATAGCAGAGAATTGTGAAGCAGGCTGCTTTCTTGCTTATTCTTCTGTAGGGATTTCTAAAAGTAGTTTTTTTCCTCCCCGTACCCTTCACTGACTCCAGCAAAACAAGTCCCTCAAATGTTCTCACCTGGAACTTGAGAGGTGAAGTTCATTTAGGTCATTGTGGACATGCCTTGCTCTTCACCAGCTGGTGTTGGTTCCCATAGAGACTGAAGCTGGTGTTTCGCAGGAGTGGAGGCAGATGCAGGCCCCTCAGGACCTGCTGTGGTGGCTTGGGAGATGCTGAAGTGACAGGGCTACCAGTAGGAAGCTCGCTGGGCTTGAGGAGGCACAGAGGAGAAAACCCTGTACCAAGGGTGAATGATCTAATTTCCCTGAGGGGATGAGGAGCAAAATGACCTGTTTCAGTTTCTGTAGGGAGTTTGAAGCTTGGAGCCAAACTTGGGGAAAATGAGTGTTTTCCAGTAGGTTCTCTTGCTGCATGTCAATGGAAGATTTCACATGGTGGTCAGCACCCAGGTGGGGTGCTTCACCCCGGGAAAATACTTCCATTACTACTTATGTAGCTCTGTGCTGGCTGAGGAATAGGAGCTTCATCTGAAGTCTCAGCACTTTTCGTGAATTGCTGTGGTTCTCCTAAATTCCACAGATTAACAGGAAAGCATTGACCAAGGAAACTTGAAGGAAGACTTTGAGGAGGGCTGTGTCCTCTTTCTCCACCTAGGAACTTTCTAGTTGGGTAATGCTGATCTTTGTCTGGACTTGGGCAAGAGCTGGCTGCCTAACTTTCCCTCTGCGGAGTGGTAGCTTGGGTGTCCAAGGCAGGGTTTTGTGGCAGGCCCAGCTCACTGGGAGGAGGTATGGGGCTGCCTGTACCAGACACAACCAGATCCACAATGGCCTCATGGCTGTGGGACCCAGCCATGGCTGTCAGGGGAGTCTGTGGTGCCTCTGTGGAAAACCTGCTTGAGAAAGGACAAAATCATGCACAGGTGGAGATGAATGTGGGGGAAGAAGCATGAGGAAGCAGTCCTGCAAGCATGGAAGTCTGAGGAGGGGAGGAGGCAGTGCTGCTGGATGGGGCAGACATGGCCCTGCAGCCTGGGGAGGAGAGCGCCTGTTCCACCAGCCCATGGAGGTGACCGTGCTGGAGCAGATACACGTGTGGCAGCCTGCAGAGGACCCAGTGCCGTAGGAGGCTGATGTTTTCTGAAGGAGCTGCTGGCTGTGGAGAGCCCTTGCTGGAGCAGGGGAAAAGTGTGTCTGTAAACCCCCATCCTCCTTACACCACTGTGGGTGATAGGGAGGAGGCAGAGGAGTTGGGAATGAAAGACTAAAATTGAGCCAGGGAAGATAGGTGTGCAGGTGAGGGGAAAGTAGTTTATCTTGGTTTTGTTTCTCACTAGCTAAATCCAATTGGCAGTACATTAAATTAATTCTCCTCAAGTCTAGTCCACTTAGCCCATGACAGTAACTGGAAAGTGATTCCTTGTCTCTCTTTGACCCATGAGGTTTCTCATCCTATTTTCATCTGTCCTATTGAAGGCTGGGTGGGTGTCTGGCAAGCCTACCATGCGGATCCCTGGTCAGTGGCTCAGTCTGTGTCATAGGGTGGTGAATCTCTGAAAAATGGGCAGTGTACTGGTGGCCAGACATAGTTGGCTAAGCAGAATTGTGTGTAAGGGGCAGGATGGCTGTGCTGATTGTTTAAAAGCTGCTGAATTTAGGTATGTCTGCTCTTGTGCCTGTGACATGTGGCTTCTCCAAACTCTGCCACCTAGTTAACAAGGAACAACCAAGCTTTAAAGTGGCCCAGAAATGTGCATCCAGTGTGTTAGTAGTGAAAGGCTTTGTATTTTTTTTTCTGTGCTCCAGGTTGTGCTCGCAGGAAGAGGTGGTTGCTGTGTGTTAAGTATTGTAGATCCCCAGGCAGGATAGCTGCTAAATGCATTTCTGTGTGAAAACCTGACAATGGATTTTTATCTTTGTTCATACTGGAGTTTGAGGTTTTTAAATGTTTGTGGAACAAGTATTCCTGTCAGAACAGGTATTCCTGCCAACTACAGATCCTGTCCTTCCTAAGAAGGAGTCAGAAGTGGGAGGTTTTCTTAATTTTTAGGTAGGGAATAGTTTCATGGTGTTTGACTTGCTCCATTCTTTTGTTTTTGCTAAACAAAGAAATCAGCTTTTGAAGTTGGTCCTGCTACCTCTCTGTGGTCTACATGACTGTTGTTAATGTCTCATGTTCACTGCCATGATTAAAGATAGGCAGTCATCCTTCCCCAGTTGTAACAGACCTTAAATTTTCTCTCTCTGCTAGGTCTTTGTTCCTTCTTTTGAGTATTGAAATAGGGTATTTGTGTTGGTACTAGGTGGTATACTCAGATACCTAGTAACTGCAACTTGAGTTTGCAGTCCCCTGTAACAGGTGGCTGGGTGTTAAAGCATGCCTACTCAATTGTCTTTGGTTTTTAACCAGGGATAAACTGATGGTCAGTCCCCGTTGCTATCCTGTGTCCTGTTTTTCAGTATCCGTAGAAATGAATGAACAATGATCTGAATTTACAGAGTCAGTGCAGAGCCATAGTAACTACGAGTGTATAGAAGTAGGGGCTCATGGTAGTGGTCAGAGACTGACTTGAGTGAGGTGCAGGGGCATCTGCCTTACAGACATGCCTGTGGGAAGGTCGTTGCTGTCACATCTGTGATTCAGGATGCTCTAGTGAGCTTGGTGAAGTTTGTCCATCTTCTAAACAATTAGCCACTATTTGCAGCCTATCCCTGTGGGCAACAGTGGCAGCCAAGGGAAGACAGAAGTAAATCAAGTGACCCACAGAGCTCTGGCAGTGCAAGCAAGGGACGTGGGAGCTCTGGAGGAGGTCTTTTCAATCCTGCAGTCAAAGGGCAAGAGTTGGTGGAAGCAAACACTTCTACAGTTAATAAATCTTTGGCTAGTGTTGCATATAGTATTTTGCCTCTTATGACACTGCGTTCCTCTTTGAGGAATGAGGACTGAGTGAGGGATGTGGGACAGCTGGTGAAGTAGGGCAAGAGCTGCTTTGCCAAAGGGTTGTCCAGCCTGGGGAAAAGGCCTTTATACCAGGTATGGTGGGTGGATATGGACAGTAGTAATAGCTTGCAGTTAAGTGAGGGGAATGGAAGTTGGATCTCTAATTATGGGCAATGTTACAGGAATGAGAGGGCCCTCAGGAAGGATAAAACAGGCCAAGAAGGTCCACTTCAAGTGCCTGTACTCAATGGTGCGCAGCACAGGTGACAAGCAGTGGGAGGCAGAGGTCTTGATGTAGGTCAGAGCTGTGGGACTGCTGGAAGAACTGAGATGTGATGGGAATTCTTGTGTGTTTGCTGTCCAGTCATGGAGGTATACAGGCCCTCTTGGAAAGAGAGGGAAGAACAGTCTGTCTGGAAGAGCAGCTCAGATGCATGGAGCTGTTCTAGCACTTACGAAAATGAATAGTTGTATTGGGCTTAGTCATACAGCAAACTCATGACTGAGTTCCAGTGGGGAAAAAAATGTACAGGTGATGGCCAGGAGGACAAGATATAAACAAAGAGCTTTCCCAGTGAATAGAGAACTGGGGTTGTTATAGAAATGTTGTGAAGGGCAACAAGATTGGTTTATACCAATAACATAGCAGCAGCAGAATAAAAAAAAAAGGAGATTGTGAGCTTGCTGCTCAATGGGATGGATGATTTATTGACAGTAGACAGACAAGGCTGGGAGATGCCCCATGCTTTATTGCATCAGTCTTCATTGACAGTGTCTCCAGAGCTCTTTTTGCATAGGGAGGGGATGCAAGGAGTAGAAAAGCTGGTGAGAGTAGAAAAGGATAGTCTGTGATCTCTTGAAAAATCACAGCTGTTCCAGGTCCCTGGGTCTGAGGATACTGAGAGAATTGTCTGCTGTCTTGGTGAGACCACTAATATTTTTGGCAGATCAAGATCAGGAAGCTTCCCGATGACTGGAGAAAAGTATGTTTTGCTGCTATTAAAAGTGAGTGCCGTAAGGATTATATGGGGAGCCTCATAGTATTCCCTGAGTAAATAATTGTGTGAGTCTGTGGCTTAACCCAAGCTAACAATCAGAATTGCAACAGCTGCTTGCTAACTGCCCCCCCACTGCCCACAAGTAGAGGAAAGAATCAAAAGGGAAGGGAGAAACTCATGGATTGAGATTAAAAACAGTTTAATCACAAAAATAAGCCTAATATACTAATAATAGAAGTGATACTGAATGCAATTACTCATGAACTCCATCCATGCTGAGCAGCCAGTCCTGGGAAGAGAGAGTACTTTAGTCCCGAATGGCTGATCTGGGGAGGGTGGGGTTGAATTGAAGCCAAAGAGGCAGAAAGGCCCAGGGTCAAACTGCAAAACAGCAGAATGGAAAAGGGGAAAAAACCCAAACCAAACAAAAAAACACATTAAAAACAATAACAAAAAACCAACCAAAACCCTACAGGAACTCCTGAATGAAACTCATGAAATGGAGAGAATGGGGAGAGACCTAATGAGCCGGAAAACCCAACTCTTTTTAAGTAGGAACCATGATGGTGATGGTATGGAATATTCTTATTGATTGATCTGGATGTCAGTCAAGGTCTGCCTCATCCATGTCCCCCTTCTTACTGCCTCATACCTAGAGATAAAAAGCAGAGAAAGACCTTGACTCCCAGACAATGGCAAAAATAACAGTAAGTTCTTACTTTATTTTTGTTCCAACTCAAAAACATTGGAAAGTTACTTGAAGAAAAACATCAGTTTTGTCCTCAGGTGCTATCTTAAACCGCATCCAAACAATGACTGCTCTAGCTACAAAAAAGAGAAGTTTCTAACTGCATGAATAAAATTGACTCTATTTCAATCAAACCAGCAGTCATCTTTCAAGTCATTTGTGTGCAAATTAAAATGAAGTTGATTGGAAGTAACCAGCACTGATTTACCAAGGGTGAATTGTGCTGGAATAGAGTATCTTTGAAATGAATAGGTCTGTGAATGAGGAGAAGAGTGATAGACTTCATCTACGTAGAGTTGAGCATGACTCTTCATATGGCTTCCCACAATCTTTGTAGAAACTTTGGGATATGAAGGTTTAGGTGGGTGGACAAATAGGTGGGAAATTTGCGGTATTTTGCAGCTTGAAGTTCAGTGATTAAAACTTGGTTATCTTCCAGGGAGTTGTTACAAGTGGAGGAGGTCTTGGTGACTCTGTGCCACCTGTTGTATTTACTGTTTTCTTCGGTGACCTGGAGAAAGGGAGAAATTTGACCCTCATGAAGTTTGCAGACAGCAACTGAGGGGTGTAGCTGATGGTTTCAAGGGCAGAGCTGCTGTCCAGAGAGACCAGGACCAGTGAGAGAAAGGGACCTTGTAGGGACTGTGTGCAATTCGGGCAGGGCCAGTGATCAGCCTGGTCCTGGGCAGGCAGAGACCTGGCAGTGATACCATCAGGACCAGGGGCAGAAGGCCCTGGGCTGTGGTGGGCAGTGAGCTGAATAGGTCCAGAGAGGCTGGAGGTAAGGAAAAGCTTTTCCCCTGCAAGAACAGTTGGGCAGTGGGCCTAGGGCCCAGGGCGATGGTGCTGCTGCTGTCCTTGGAGGGCTTCTAGCCCACACAGGATAAATGCTTGAGCATCCTGGTCTGAGCACTTGGCTAAGCCTGTTTGGGTGGTGAGTCACAGTGGAGACTGCCTGAAGTTCCTGCTGGCCTGAATGACTCTGGTCTATCCACGTCTTTTTGCCTACAAAATGCTTTTATTGGACAGAGAACTGAGGCATAGCCAGATCCTTTGGGTTGAGTCTTATAGAAAGAAGAAACGAAGTCAACTCTGGTAAACAAAGCCCTTGTTTTTATAGTGTGCTGGAAAGATCTTTTTTGGAGTCGTAGCTTTGATTTGCTTTATCTGACCTAAAAAGCTAGAATTGTATTGAAGGATCAGGCCAGTAGAGGTGGAAGATGTCAAGATCAGATTCTACTTTTGTTATCTGTCCTCTCTAAGAGGTTACTGGTTTGGAAGATGTGCTGTAGCTTTCAGTTTCATGTCGTGTAAGCTTTATATAAAGAAGCTGACAAACCCAAGCTGGAATATTTTAATTACCAGAAATGCTGGCACAGTGTGAAACTACTAGCTGTTATTATATAAGTACCTTTCAAAGTGAAATTCAGTCCTTTGCACTGTTCAGCAGTTTTAATATTATTTTGACACACTCTCCCTGTTGTCTCCTTCAGGCTGTAGGTATTTGGGATAGCAATTGCACATCTAGCTTTGTTACTCACTATGTGAGCAGCTGCCCTTATGAGTTTACTTTACACTTAATGCATATCATCTGTTAACAGTTTTTCCCCAAGCTTTTTCATAAATAGTAGTAGAGCCAAATGTTTACTGATTCTGGGGAGCTGTATGGTATGATCCTTTTGAGAAGAATGAATTAAGTTGTCTATTCCTCTGTGTTAGGTGACCTGTTCAAAGAATAGTGATCAGCCTGAACTTGCTTATTTGTTAGGGATCAGTCTAGAGGCACACAGACTCCATATTTTTTTTTTTTTCTTTTAAGTAGTCTTTGGAGCCCTCTTGGAGCTAAAACGATACACCTGTACATGAATGACTCTTGAGAGCAGTGGCCTTCTGACAGAAGCTTTTCGGGAAAACCTGAAGAGCAGTTCTGTGCCAAATGAGGACCCTTTGACAGCTGGGATGTTCGGTGTGAGGATGTTAGTGATGCTTTCTCTGGATAAGAGGTGAGCTATGGGAGAGCTACTGGCCAGCATGGACCCAATCAGTCTGCCAAGTAGAAGCCATTCAGAGTTGTTGCTTGTGTATCAGTTGAAGTGTGGAGTTGGGTTTTTAGAGAATATTAATACTGGTTCAGATGGCAAATGGGGTTTTGGGTGCACTTCTAGGAGAACATGTCTGAGCTTAGTTAGGCCAGGTTTAGGCTTTTTCAGAGGCTGGTCATCCCGTGTCCTGTGGATCAGGCTAACTTGACATGTGCAATGTCCACCTTTGTTAGAACAGTCTTTGGTACAATAAGAGAGGAAATTAAAAAGGTAGGGATGTGGCTAATGAGCCCGAAGACTGAAGATGACTGTAGTGATCAGAGTAAACCTGTTCATGCAGCAACATAATGTAACTTGGGTTTATTTTATGGTGTGTTAGACTTGAATATCCCCGTTCTTCCAGAGGTAACTTCTGCTTCCAGTGTCCCAACTTGTGAGAGACGCTGGCATTGTATAGTTAAATGGTAATTTAAACAGGAGAGGCAAAGAACTATCTACTCTTCTGTGCTTTTATGTAATAGAGGAACTTATGCATAGCAAATAAAAAATGTAAAAGCTTTGTCTGCAGCCACTTTTGACAATAATGCTTCTGGCATGTACTTCTGCTTCCAGTTGTGAGCTGGTAGTGTTGCAGAAGAGGCATGTGTAAAAGGTGTGCCTCTCCTGCAGTTAACAGTATGTGGCCAACTGGTCACTTGTTTGTATTAACAGTACCTTACTTGCTGTCCATTTTTCTGAGTTATGTGATACTGGGTGATCTCAGGAGATGCAGAGATACTGTGAAGAACTTCACTGAGCACGAAAGCCAGGGTGACAGTGAGGGAGGGATCATAAGTAGTTGAGATACTACTTCTGTCCCACATAAATTAACAGCAGCTATCTGTCCTTGTTCTGTGTTTACTTAACTTTGCTGCAAAAAATATTTAACTTGCAACACAGCGTGGACAATTTTCTTAGGACTTCAAGGTACGAAGGAACAGAATACATGTTTAGGCAGCCTTTCCCGGTGTCTTCTGTCCGACAAACAGTAGTGGTCAAGAAGACCAGGTAACTACCTGGAGGATTATGGAGAATTGGAAAACATCACTCCCACAGAGAGAATGGCTAATGGTCGTACTTAAGCTTCTTTGCATTGGTAGTGATATGTTCTTCACTGCCTGCAGTCCTGTGAGTGGCTTCTAAAGGCACTTTATTTTTAAGGAGCCTAAACTACACTTCTAGTGCATTCCAGCTCATGGCCATTCATTCTAATTAGCAGATCAAAGCCAAAATGATTTGTCTTCTATGGTCATCTTACATCTTCAAACCCCAAAAATAGGTCTTAAAAGATGAAGAAGAAATTGTTCTTCTTAAATGGTAGGAGATAAGTAGATCTAAAACTGCTCATGTGGGACTGCTGGTATCTAGCCATTGTGGTGCTGAAATATAGCACTTACTGTCTTGGGCTTTATAGAACTAGGACATTAACCAAAGTTAATGTTTCAGTCTAATAAAATAGTGATAAGGTCTTGTTCTGTTTTCATGATTCCCACTTTTTTCAGGAGAAGCGTGTTGCTTAGGATTTAATCCTGAAAATAGTTTTTATGCATTGGAGTTGGGTGACGTAGACTGAATAGATTGTGGTGGGGCTAGCAAAGGTCCAGCCACACAACCAAAATGTCAACCAAAATGATGTGGGGAAGCTTGCTCTATCTGAACTGCTGAATCCATTCATGTAAATGTGTACAAAGGAAGCTTGAGAAGCCTGGAAATAGACTGATATCATAGGGAGGGAGAACACCTCCAGAGCTGTAGCAGATAGATGAAACTCTTGGGTGTCCTTATTTAGTCCTTGTATGACTATAGATGTTTGTAGGTTGTTCTGCCACAATAGCTGCTCTTAATACCTAGGCAAGACCTTCAAACTCATCCTTTCCAAGTGATGTCAAAAAGGAATCATATAAAAGGAATGCTTGGTTGCCTTCTTCTTTAGAAACCTGCCTGAATTTTCATACCTCTTTTCAGTCCAATGAATTGTAACAACCTTTCAACTTAACAAAAAAAATCACCTTTCTTCAAGGTCAGGTTCTAGTGTGAACCAAGGTGATGTCATCAGTTTATTAAGGAGAGTGGCATTTGGAATATTCTTCTAACAGTGAGCAGCTGGTGATCTTTGTGGCTCTTTCTCTAAGCACATGCTTCACAACAGTTGTCTGCAATATAGTTTCCTTGAACTGCTTTGCTGTTCCTTGATTAGGAAGTGCTTATGACTTATTGTGGTATGTGGGTGTAGCCAGAGCACAGCTTCTTGCTGGCTAATCAACATTTTCCTGCTTTTTATTTCATTATGAAACTAATCTTGCTCAAGCTAAATGTAGCCACCCTTAAAATGTGCAGCACTGCCGCTGTATATCAGTAAAACATCCTTGGAAATGGTACAAGGACACAGAACTGTGCTTGTTTTCTTCCCTCTGTCTTCCACCCCACAAATACTTGGGTAAGGAAAGGTTTGTGTTTACATGTAGTTTGTAAGTGGCCTGGGGCTTACCTATTTTCCAATCTTTTATGAGAAGCAAGGTGTAATATTGTATGAAGTTGTCTGCCTTAAATGTAATATTGTCTGATTTGGAGAAGTTAAATGGAACCTGTGAGGACTTCACGTAGCCAGGTTTGTTGTGGGGCCTCCTGCCAATGAGCATACAGTTGATATTGTAGTTGTGTAACTTTCAGTCTGGTAGCAATAATCTGTTATTCATATTAATGTATTTAGCTATTTTCTGCTTCTTTTAATGCAAGTCTTATGCTAAATTTATTTAAGAAGTCAAGAAGTGAAATATGCAGCTGTGCTGGAGTCCTCACCTGCCTGATGCTCCATGTGGAGTTGTTGGAAGCAGAAGTGGTGACTTGTGAATAGCTGTGGCTGATTCTGATATGTGCTGTTTCTGATAACTGATTTCTGATGATGATAAGTTTTCTCCCTTATCATGAGCCAAGACACTGGTAAGACTAAGAAAGCCGGGACCACTGATTATGTGACACCAGGATTGTTCATCAGTTTAGTGTTTCTACTCTGCTCTTAATGGCTTCATGTGCATGGAATTTGAAAACCCTGTTCTACATGAAAAAAGTGAGTACATTGAATAACCAGTAGAGTTAAGAATAGTGTTTTTTTGTTTAACTTCAGTTAATTGTTTCTAGTTTTGATTCTGCTAAATAGGCAGAGTCTTGGGGTAGGTATCTGGTGAAAGTCAGACTGTAGATGTTAAGCTAGAAGTAATGAGGAAGTGGCTGACTTGAGTGGTGTCACTGAACTGTTGTCCAGTCACTTTGTCCTTCAACATTTTGAAACAGTGTCGTAATGTCTCATTGTGGCATTTATCAGGATGGACAGTGATGGGTAGGAAGCAAAATCACTGTCAACAGTTAACTAAAGGTGGAGGTGCTTGGTAGCTACAGCAAGCAAACTGGGTTGTAACAGGAGAACACAGGTGTAGTCAATCTAACAAGTACTTCAGGCAAGAAAAGATCAAACAGGTGGGGCAGTCAGAATTATTTCAGTATAACACAGCTGTAAAACTTAGTGTTTTCAGGAGATGTCAGTGGAGAGTCTGCTTGGTGAAGAATTCCATAGGCAAGATTTTATATGTGGAAGGAAAAAATCCCAGAAAGCCAGAACAGTGAACTTGCACAATAGATTAAGCAACAGTTGCTGTTCAGTTTCCTTCTGCTTCAATTCATTCCCAAGTGTGTTTTGTGTGTTTTTTTTCTTTTTATAGCTTACATACCACTGTTCCTTAACATTGAAGAATTCAGCTCTGAAGTGTCTGTAAAGGCATGACACATCTTGTCTGTTTCCAGCTGATAAGGAAGCTGTCACGAACAGCCTTGAAGAGGTAGACTGCAGCAGAAATGTCAGAACAGAGTTGTGGAGATACACAAACTTGATATATCAGGAGAAGTATCTATCAAAATTGGAAGCATAAAGCTTTATTTCTCAAACTTCTTGATAAGTCAGTGCACTCAATGAATTAATAGACTTACGTAGAAGGTAAGAGTAGTGTTGGCAGGACTATTTTGAAAGAAACAGTCTTGACATAGGTGGTGCTCTTACTTACCTACTCATGCTGTAACAGTGGCAGGGCTATAAGCTTGGGGAAAAAATAGTGCTAATAGGGCAAATTAGGCTATTCTCCTGACAATAGGTGGAATGCTTTAATGTACTCTTCAGAACACTGCCTTAGGCCAAGTTCTAGAATGTATATTATCTGATGAACTGGAGAACAGGATTATATGGTAAGTGGAGGACTGCATAAAGAGTTGTAGTCTAATGAGTGTGTAAAAGCAGTATTGAGCTTGGCTTCACCAAGGGGAAGTCGTGTTTGACCAACCTCATAGCCTTTTATGAAGACATAACAAGGTGGATTGACGATGGCAGAGCAGTGGATGTGGTCTACCTTGACTTCAGCAAAGCATTTGACACCGTCTCCCACAGCATCCTCACGGCAAAACTGAGGAAGTGTGGACTGGATGATCGGGTAGTGAGGTGGACTGCAAACTGGCTGAAGGAGAGAAGCCAGAGAGTTGTGATCAATGGGGCGGAGTCTGGTTGGAGGCCTGTATCTAGTGGAGTGCCTCAAGGGTCAGTTCTGGGACCAATACTGTTCAATATATTCATCAATGACTTGGATGAGGGAATTGAGTGTACTATCAGCAAGTTTGCTGATGACACCAAGCTGGGAGGAGTGGCTGACACGCCAGAAGGCTGTGCTGCCATCCAGCGAGATCTGGACAGGCTAGAGAGTTGGGCGGGGAAAAATTTAATGAAATATAACAAGGGGAAATGTAGAGTCTTGCATCTGGGCAGGAACAACCCCAGGTTCCAGTACAGGTTGGGGAATGACCTATTAGAGAGCAGTGTAGGGGAAAGAGACCTGGGGGTCCTGGTGGACAGCAGGATGACCATGAGCCAGCACTGTGCCCTTGTGGCCAAGAAGGCCAATGGCATCCTGGGGTGTATTAGAAGGGGGGTGGTTAGTAGGTCCAGAGAGGTTCTCCTTCCCCTCTACTCTGCCCTGGTGAGACCTCATCTGGAATATTGTGTCCAGTTCTGGGCCCCTCAGTTCAAGAAGGACAGGGAACTGCTGGAGAGAGTCCAGCGCAGGGCCACAAAGATGATTAAGGGAGTGGAGCATCTCCCTTATGAGGAAAGGCTGAGGGAGCTGGGTCTCTTTAGCTTGCAGAAGAGGAGACTGAGGGGTGACCTCATTAATGTTTATAAATATATAAAGGGTGGGTGTCACGAGGATGGAGCTAGGCTCTTCTCAGTGACAACCAACAGTAAGACAAGGGGTAATGGGTTCAAGCTGGAACACAAGAGGTTCCACTTAAATTTGAGAAGAAACTTCTTCTCAGTGAGGGTGACGGAACACTGGAACAGGCTGCCCAGGGAGGTTGTGGATTCTCCTTCTCTGGAGACATTCAAAACCCGCCTGGACGCCTTCCTGTGTAACCTCATCTGGGTGTTCCTGCTCCGGCGGGGGGATTGGACTAGATGATCTTTCGAGGTCCCTTCCAATCCCTAACATTCTGTGATTCTGTGATTCTGTGTGATTTTAAAAGCTGAATAGTACTTGCTCAACAATTTCTCTGGAGTCCAATATGTTGAATTCTTGCTCCATTTATGCTGGTTAATTGAGTAACACAGGTATATCCTTTGCTTTCCTGTTGGTACTTTCCGTAATTAAAGATAACAGTCTATCTGCAGGTGATAAACCATCATTTTTTCCCCAACATTTGTGTGGATTATAACACAATAATAGTTTGATACTTTAACAGCATGACCTTTGGCTGAGAATTTAGGTCTTGGGTACTCCTTAAATCTCTTCCCTCTTTCTCATTGCCTTATCTTGCCTGTTAAGCATTGTCGCTGTTGACACAGTCGTGGAAGGTAGAAGTTGATCCGAAGAATTATCATAGTGTATTCCTGTACTTGCAAGTGCATTTGAATGTTAATGAAATATAGTATAAATGAACTCTATTTGCCATTGCAGATAGAATAATAGGATGATGATATGATGGATCCATAAGTTTCCAACACTTAGGGATTGTGGAAACTTCTCAGTAACTCTTTCCAGTTGTGGGAAACAAGCAGAACACAGACATTATGTAGTCGTCTTGGTTCAGTGCTGTTTTAATGGCTAGAGCTGGTGCTAGTGGTTAACAGCCTTCTCCTGCATACCTTAGCTTTTTTTTTTTGCTCCATTAAAAACTATCAAAAGTAAATTAATGGATTAGTTATATTAGTGACAGGTTATATAGAATTGCAGAGGTTGGCAGGCACCTCAAGAAGTTTTCTGGTTCAACGCTCAGTTTAAAGCAGGGTCAACCTAGAGCAGGTTGCCCAGGACAATGTCCAGTTAGGTTTTGGATGTCTCCTGCTCTGCCCAGAGAAAATCTGCATCCTCTGTGGTGAGGTGTTTGATGCTTATCCATGTTTACTGTGGGAATAAGCTTTTGTATATTTAAATATAATATACTGTCCTGACACTGGATACCTCTGGAAAAGTTTGGCATGGTCTTCTTTGCTCCCCTCCAGCTGGTGTTAGGACTGGTCTTTCCAGTAAAGATCAAGGTGAAGAAGGCAGAGACTGTCCCAGTCTCTGCTGTGTGCATTGTCACCAGGTTCTGTGCCCCATTCAGCAGCAGGCCCACATTACCCGTAGTCTTCCTCCTGCCTTTTTTCCACGTCTGTCTCTAGCAGTGCTGGTAAGTTGAATTAACTTCCACAGCTTTAAAGTACACATTGTGTAATCAGCCAACTTGCTAGCACTTTACAAAAAATGCTCAGAATGCTTTTTCCTCCCTCTATATTAAGATACAAGTGCTTGATTTTTAAGAGCTTGTTTTCACTGTCTGTTTTTAGTTCTGCTTTTCATACTTCTTACCATCATCAACAAAAAGAGCTATGAAGTAAAGATCTGCAAACTAAATTTTTCTGACTTAACTGAGAAGTTAGCATGCTAAGAGCAGTTAATCTTTGCGTTTAAAGATGCAACTTGGGCAGTAGTTCAGAATCCTGTGTTACCACATGGGTATTTACTCTTATTTCCTCTGCAGGCTGTTACTCTATAGTTGGAGACTCGATATGGTATAGAGTGCATGACTGTTGTCTTTGAAATAACTGTTTTGTTCGTAATCTGCTCTCCGTATTGTGATTGCATGTGAAGGAAGCAGTACCCACTGGAAATCTGGTTTTGGGAAAGCTCTGGATGTGTGATACCAGTTCGTGTTTTGAGGACTTGTCTAAAATATGTCCAGTAGGAGATCAAGGTAAAGGTCTTTGTGGCCTGATCAAAATGCCAGTAACAATCAGGTATGTCTAGAGTTTGCTTTTCCTCTGTAACATTTATGGGAGGAACCTTCTACTATCTGAACAATAGCTTACATTGATGTTACGTGGGGGAAAAATATCAACTCTGGTGTTGCAGAAGAGGAGTAAAGAGTTATTTAGCAGCAGCAGCATCTGTTAAACCAGTGAACACTGAAGATGATGGCTGAGTAAATGTGTACTAAGCTTGTTGCCTTTGAGTGTATAAAAGTAATTGCTAAATCTTAAGATAGAGCTTTGCCACAGCTATCTCAAAATAATTTCTGAAACCTTGGACCGGAAGTGTTTTGGATGCAGGAGGTCTTTCATCTGCATAGTTTTTTTACGGAATTGTTAGAGGAACTTGTTTCCTCTGTGCTTGGGCTTTACTGCTAACAAGTAATCCTCTATTTCTAGTCTGCATGCAGGATGACTTGGATTCTAGTGGAACCTGAAATTATCATAGGCACTTATTTAGAAAGATGGCTGTCCCTTTTGGTGTGTGTTTTAGTTGAGTGCTAATTGGAAAAAAAAGTCCTCGTTTGTAATGTTCTTTGAAAACTTCCTTTGCATACTGGCATTTACTTTTTCTGTTTGGTGTTTGCTCTTTGTGTTATGCATCAAGGGTGCTACATGATGACTTTGTCTGTAAACTGATGTACCAAAAATCACAGAATGCTAAAGGTAAAAATAATGTTCTTGTTATAGAAATAGCTCAATATCTCTCTTACTTTTCTGAGCCAGTCCTCTAGCATCACTCTTTTTTGACAAACTCAAGGATTTCCTCATCTTAGTTTGAATGATGTCTAAAGGACAAAAATACTAATGATGGAACTAGAAATAAACTGGCATATGTCTTTGAGCTCAGCAATAAGGTTTTGTAGTACTTTTCAATGTCATTTCTGTAAAAGGGCTCCATTTTGACACATTTAGCTATTGACAAGATATGTAGGAGTAAATGTTATAGCATACCAAAGGCATGATCATTAGAAGTCTCTCTTTGTATATCTGGGAGGACTTTACAGGGTGTTTCGAAAGGATGGACCTAATTGAAATCACTGTCTTTGAAATTGGGTCCATCTTTTTGAAGCACTCTATAGAAAATACCATAGATTCTGGACCACTTCCATGTGAGAGAAAAATCCCAAGAGTTAAAAGCCCTTTCAATTATCTTTGTCCTTAATGAACCAAAGTTTGAACTGAAGTGACTGTTTGCTTTGAGCAAGAGTACCTTGGACTTGTTGTCTGGCTCAATGGATGTTGGCCAGCTTAGCTTTTGTGGCACAAGTAGGAACTCCTGTGCTTTAACAGGTTTTGACTTGCGTTGTTTCTTTTACATAGAAGAAACAGCAGATGTCTGGCACCTATTTATATAGTAGAAGGTGGTGATGAAAAGGTAAACAGGCAGAACCTGTGTAGGGTAGTCTTTCTGAGTAGCTTCAGAGCAGTAACTGCAGTTGTCAGATTCAATAAGTTCCCTGACTTATCAGAAAAACAGGCCTAGTGAGCACATGCAGGCTTGCATGGCTCTTTCTCTTAAGTCTTAAACTCACAGGAGAACTGGCCATCTGTTTTAGGTTGTGTGTAACTGTCAGTGTTTAAATAACTTTGTTCTGTGCCAAAACTTTGTGTCCCGTGTGCCAGTTGAGCTGAGCTGGTGCAAAGAATAGAAAATGGAATTACAAGCACTTTGGCAATCTGTACAAAAATCAAGTGTGTATGAGCTAAGGAAAAGTTACTATTTTGTGCCTCATGCCCATTAACAATTCCAGTAAGCTTGAATCATTCATTATGTGAGATCTCCTTGTTGTGAGACAGTGTTACCCCTGTATGACAGATTGTGCTGAGGAGGAAAGTAAGGATTTAATTCCCTGAGTTAATGGATTGAAAGAAATTCAGTATAAACAAATTTGAATGGCAGTGGAACACTTGATACATAAAAATTACTTTAAAAACTGATAAGGGATTGGGATAGTGTGGTAACTTGGGAAAAGTGAAATTGATGTAGCATGTACAGCCTGGCCCAGTTTCCTTTTTTTTCTGAGGTCAAGTTTTTCTTCAGAAGCCAGGTGTATGGTGCACAGTGTGCTGGCTAAGTATCAGGTGTGTCAAAACTTCATATGGAATGCACACAACTTGTGAAAAGAAACAGTCTGAAAATATTTGTTTTAAAAGCTAGGATAAAGATGGGGCTAGACTCATTTTTGAACTCCATTTGTCTCCTGATGACAGCAACTGTTTATAAAGTGAGTGTGGTTTGTGGTGTGTGTGGTTTTTTTGTTTGGTGTTTTTTTTTTTTCCACAGAGTATAAAGGGATACTTTTAGAAGCCTCTTATCTGACAATTTGTCTGCTAGAATTGAGTGAGATTGTTGGTACTGGTATATGAAAGATTAAGGGAAACCTACTTGAAACAACTTGTCTGTTTCAGCATTTCTTGTGCCACAGGTTTATTGGAGCACTGCCAGGAAGCAAATGGTGTGCCTTAGATTTGAGAAATAAACTGATGATGCTGGTAATTATCATTAACTTTTGATGTCTATATATGGCTACTGCTTATCACTGTCAAATTTGGGTTTCCCTGGTTTTGTGCAAACATTACATGGTGTTGACTTAACCAAACTTCAGGTGTCAAGAAAATTGCCTTCTGAGTGTGTTTAGAGTTGCAAGTGGAACTTCAGGGGTTATTGGTATGAAAAAGCAGAAAAGAGAACTGCAGGTTTGTTGGGTGTTTCACCTGATAGTACTGAGGGCAATTAACCACAGGGTTGTGGGTGTTTTTCTGTATTCATGTTTTGTATCTTTTTGTGTATGTGTGCTCTCTGTCAAGATGCAAGGGGTAATTGCCAAGCTCTGAGACTTAACACAGTGCCCTAGGTACAGATGGATCTCTTGTGTGGCATCAGTGAAAGAATTGCTTTCACAGCATCCCACAAGTGGGAGAAATGGGATTTTTGGATTGATGCCTTGCCAGATTTGAACATAACCTCCTGAGTCAAGGTGTCCAGGATTTGCATGATTAACAACTGAAATTGGATATGTCTGTATTCTGCTCATCTTTCAAGGAAACCCTTTGCAGGTATGTCATGGGGACTGCTGTTTTCTTGATTGAGGTCTCCTGGATTTTTGCTTCCTTTTCAAGTCACTGAAATGTGAAATATGTTAGCTGTCATGACAGGGAGAGGCTTCAAATGACTTTTATTCACAGAGTAAAGTTAGAAAATTACTTCTTAGAAACAGGGACAGTGTACTGAAGTTAATAATTCTTCAAAACTTGACCAAAATGCTCTGATCTTGAAATTGTTGAGGAGTGGTAGTGAAAGATTGTAGGAATGTGATGCAACAGACTCAGCGGTGTAGATTTTACTAAAGTACTAAGCAGGCAGTGGTAGGGATTCACATCCATTTATACTTTAAAATATTTTTGCTCTTGTTCAAAATCTTGAGGTAGGTTTCTCTGTTTAGTTATTAGGAATGAAACAAATATAGCTTACTATTTAACAAAGCCTCCACCTGGCTTATGCCTAGAGGTAGACACCCTTCTGGTCTCCTGAATTCAGGGGAGACATGAACATACTGGAGAAAGTCCAGTAAAGGATGATGAAGACAGCGGAGGGACTGGAGCATGTGTCCTATGAGGAAAGGCTGAGAGACCAGGGGCTGTTTAGCCTAGAGAAGAGAAGGCTGAGGGGGATCCCATTAATGTACATAAATATCCTCAGGGAGGATGTGTAGAGGATGGAGCCAGGCTCTTCACAGTGGTGCCCAGTGACAGGACCAGAGGAATGGGCACAAACTGAAATGTAGGAGGCTCTGTCTGAAATCAGAAAACACTCTTCATTGTGAGGATAACCAAGCGTGGAGGCAGGTTGCCCAGAGAGATGGTGGAATGTTCCACCTTGGCGGTGCTCGAAAGCTGTCAGTACATGGTCCTGAGCAACTGGCTGTAGGTAGCCCTGCTTGAGCAGGGGAGATGGACCAGGTGACCTCCAGAAGTCACTTCCAACCTCAAACACTCTGATTTAGTTGGTCAAGTATATTAAGAACAGTGTATATGGTGGTTCATTGAGCTGAATTTCAACTTTGGAAAACCTTTGGGAAAGAGATGTTACTGCTGGAACAGCTGTGGGAATTAAAATGTGGCAGGGTCTGCAAAATCAGGCTTGCAAGTGAAAGGTCTCTTTTGTCTGTGTTCTGTGTGTAGATTATGAAATCTGCTCTAATAATTAAAATACGGTTAACAAGTTTGTGGGTTTTTGTTGTTGAATTCTGCTCTTTGCAGGTGACTTTACATGTGATAGACACTGGGGTTAAGCATTAATATTGCTTATTAGGATTTTAGTCTTTTTTCCAATTAGTAACAAGACAAAGTTGATGTGCTAAGTTTAGAAAGCCCCCCTCAAGCTCTCTAGCTAGAGAAAATGTATGATGTGGACAGTTTAGGTTTCTAGACAGGTTGGAGTCAGGTACTTTCTTTGAGCAATGATTTGACTGACCACTCAGTACCACTGACAGTCTTGATATCTTCAGCATATGTCTAAAAGCCACTTCCTAAAAGGTGTTGAGACACATGAGACTATAGTGGGCTGTAAGGATTGATAAGTGGTAGCTTTTTGAAGGGGTAATGAAACATTCAAATCTGCAAGGTTTGAAAAGTAAAAGATTCTATGTGATGGAGGGATTACAGCATCCTAGAACTCGAAGATTCTGTTCATTTCTCATTGTCATCACATTTCTTGTACTGATATGGTTTAACGCTTTGTGTCAGTTTTGACTTGAGATGTCCTCCTCTTCTCGAAGCTTCTTGTAAATATTAATAGTAAAATGCTAAGGTGGTGAGTCTTCAGTTACAAGTGTTTCTGAAAGCTTTAAAAAAGTTATTAGCTTGGCTAATGCTTGTTTTCTCTTTTGCAGTCTTGTGTAGCACCTGCGTTTGGGGGACACAGCTTTTTGGGGTGAAGAAGTTTGTTTCGTGGAGGTGGTAGTGTTTCCATCCATGATGGACTCCCTAGATCCCATGGTTTTGTGCTGTTGCATCTCCGAATCACAAACACTTTGCTGGAAACCAGAAAGAACAAACAGTCCCAGGAGCAGATTGCTCCCTGAGGTGAACAGATTCTGCTGGGCCAATTTACACTGGTTTGGTTTATTCTGGGTCAGGTAATCCAATTGTGAAAAGTTTGCAAAACAATTGGTGCCACTTTTCCCTGCTTGCTTGTCAAGTGGGTGCTCTCAGCCAGCTGAATCACTTCTACCACTTACTCCTGAGGTCTGTTGAAAGATTCCTGCTGGTTCTTTTCTGCCACCTGTCTCAAATGCAAAAATCCACCCCCAGAGTTATACCTCTTAGTGCTTCAGAGAAGAGTCTTGCTAATAATGTTACTCTGTGTAGCTAATCCACTTACTTTAGTGGGTTCTGTAAAGAAATATAACAATCTGTACTTTGCATAAGCAAATTAGAATGTAACAGACTGGTGTGACAGTTGGGAGACTGCACCACTTTTTTTTTTTAATATTGGAACTAAGGATAGTTTTGGAGTTTTGCTTTTTTTTCTCTACCATTTTATATTAGTTTCTGGTTTACTGTTTAAAGACTGTTTCCCATCCAACAGTTTCTGCTGGTTTGGTGAGCCTGTGGGGGGTAGTGGAAGGATAAATACTTGCTACCTGTCTTGTAAGTGAATTATGAGGAAGCACTTCACTGAACAGATAGTGCTCACAGATTATTTTTTGAAATTCTGGAGCACAAACTGTTTTCGGTTCTGTGTGAAAAATCAAAAGGGAAAAGACATACAAGAGCTAGTCTGTGGGAGACAATTTTAGGCTGTAGTACTTGAGCTTATTAACCTACTTCTGAAATACCTGTTAGTGTCTCTTCAGCTGGAAGACTGTTTAAAGGCACTGCTGCTGTGTGTTACATCTTGGTGTGTGGTTGATTTACCTTTCTTCCTTGAGGTTTACCTGATGTCCTTCCAAAGGGTTTATTTAAGGATGCTGACTTAATTGTGTATTTTCTTTGACTAATGAAGTCGAAAGCTCAAAGCTCTTTGTAGCACAAAGAGGAAAAAGTAGTTTATTGTTAAACATCCTGGACAAAATGCTTTTTGTCCCTCCCTCATTCTGTGTCTCCCCAGTGAATTTGAGAGTCTTTCCATGTGTTAAATGGTACTGCGAAATGAGGAGTGCAGCTTCAAGAGTAAATTGGTGAAGTTTTTTTGTATTTGGCATAAGTGTCACTTTCTTGTTACCAGAGGTGGAACGGAAACCATTTAATCTTACTGATTTTTTTTTTCCATATAGATAGTGCTTTTTGAAGCACCTGGTGTGCATCAGTGTTTGTCAAAGCTGAAAACATTTGAGGAACTTCTAAAGCTTCTCCTGCACAACATCTGTCCTTTCGCTCTCCCCTTTATAACATAGAAGATGAAGTGAATGCATCGAACTCAATATTGAATGCTGTGTATTGCTTAGTATGTTTAGATTTTTGTATTATGTACTATTCTGTTTGGGACTGGATAATTTGTAGTCAAATGACTGAAGTCAAGAGACACTCTGGAGGTCAGAAGTGTTTTGTAATATTGGAAAAATGCTTGTAAAATTTCGGAGGAGCACATGGAGAACTTCTGATGCAAACCTGGTCTTAGACAATAACCTTCATAAAAACATTAATGTATCAAAGGCCAGTTGTTGACTCCCAGTTGTTACCAATAAACTACTCAAGATCAGATTTGAGAAGGCCTTGGTGGAGAGAACTGACCATATTCCAGAGTCTCAAGTTTAAATTCAGTAATCTGTCCAGTCACTTAAGTCTCAGTGACACTTCTGTTCATTTTAAATAAAACTAACATAGTTCTTTGTGGGAA
Organism: Caloenas nicobarica; assembly: GCF_036013445.1. Taxonomy (NCBI): domain Eukaryota; kingdom Metazoa; phylum Chordata; class Aves; order Columbiformes; family Columbidae; genus Caloenas; species Caloenas nicobarica. Next base: position 212,594 of record NW_027016963.1, on the reverse strand, counting down.
TCCCTAAGTGATTTTTTTTCGTTGTTTAGAACTAATTAATGAGTCTGTTTTTAACCAATATTTGTCCAAGTTGCATCAAGATATCTGATAGTTTTAGGTCATATGTAGTCATAGGCTGGAAAGATGAGTTTGAAAATCCTGCAGGCAGCCTGGGTTGTTCACCTGATTTCAGTGTGGCTGATCACAAGTTCTTATGTTGAAGTCTGTATATGAGTTATCTTTACAGGAAGGACTTAAATGTTTCTCAGTGTTTAGATCAGGTACTTCAAACATGGAGAAATGCAGACATTTTCTGCCAGCAACTATCTAAACATATCAGGTAGCACATGGTTCTGATTTACCCCTCAATAAGAGATAACAAATAGGGCAGGGCAGTGTTTCTGTTGGCTTTACGTGCCTTGCTACAGTACAGAGATAATTCAGTAGCTGATGCTGAGTACAGCCAACTGAAGGATGCTGGAGACTTGAAGAGTGTTCAGCCACTGAGCTTTGAACTGTGACACTTCTATTGTAGTAATAATAAGCTTTTGTGGCTCATTAGATGCAGCTGCAGTGAATTAGAACTTGGCTGATCTACTTCGAAATGCTCTAGGTATTTTTGTCAGAAGTTACAGGCTAGCTTTCTTTTCAAGCCCTTACTAGAAAGAGTGTTTAGTTGTGGAAGCTAAATGTGCTTTGGGGACACAGTTTTTGAGTTTCAGCTATGTTGGTTCTAAAAGTTATTGCGACTTGCCTTCTCTTTTTGCAAAGGGGAAAAAATCAGCTGAGGAATCCATAGCTTGGAGATACCCATGTGATTTCTCTAACCTATGATACTCAACAGTCTAAAAATAGTTACCATATGGGACATCTTTTTTGTGAGGACAGCCTCTGCTACTTGAGAACCTTTCTGTGTTTAAGCACTTTCTGTGCCTCAACATTTTTAGCTATTTCTTCAACTAGATGAAGTTGTCATACGGCTTTGAATGAGAGCTGCTGTCATTGTCCACAGATCTAGAAGGAAAGGGAGTTATTTTCTCTGAATTTAATATGGGTGGATACAGCACCATTCTGTGTTTTTTGTTTTTCTATTGGATGTGGGGGTTTTGATCTCAGTTAAAAGAAAAATGTCAAAAATGTTGATCTTACACCAGTGAAAAATACAACAAATTTTAATCTTAACACCTGACTTGGATCTTTTTCAAGCCTGTTACAGTTTAACCTTCTAGGAACCTACTTGAGAATTCATAGCTTCTATGGAGGTTATTCAGAGACATGCTTGCCTTCAGCTGTTGTTCTTGCTGCTGTAGGGACCTCACAAACTGCTGAGAGAAGAGAACATTTGATACTTGCCAATGCCCAGTCCATTTTCCAGTAAGCTTTTGTATACAAACAAAATAATACTTCCAAGAGCAGTTGCATGTCCTTTCAAGATGCACATTTAAGAGAGAAAAATCTAAACTTGTACACACTTGTGTGGTGCACGTTGTAATTAGTATACCTGATCTATCCAGTACTTTTCTGGTGGCATCTTGTTGTAGGTTTGGGAGGTAAGTTACCAATCTACTTTTTGCAAGTTGGAAATAATTACTGTACTATAAGCATCGTTTAACTAATAAGAGCTTGATGGCAGGTCCTCAGTGTCAGGATGCTACTCTTCATGTTTTACTTGTGTGGTATCCTGATTTCACCGTCCTTTTGTCCCTGTCTCTCCTGATGCCATGGACTTTAGATGAAGTGACTTGTAGGTTTATGACTTTAGCTTTATGACTTAACTTTTCCAGCCTTCTCATGCGCTGGCTTTTAAAAAGTCTCTGCAACATCAGGCTCTGATACGGTTAAATGAACTTCTGTAGTCATAAGTCTCCAGCCATTGTTCTTTCAATAGCTTTTTTTCCAGTACATTGATACGCTTACTGCAGATGCAGCAACTGATAGCCTTGGGCAAATAGTCCTGGTGTGCGCTCTCTGAGTAAAAGAGCTGTAAAGCTTTTCCTTTAACCGTTATGCATAGGCTGGGCACTTAGTGCCTCAGCTGCAAGAGCTGTTATCTTGCAAAACTGACTCGAAGGTAACTTGTGACCCTGCATTTTGTACAGTAGTTATGCAGGATTTGCAGTAAGAAAGGTTTAAATTGTTTTCTTGCTGCTGCTAAGAAGCATACTTGAACCTATTTTTCTGCTACTTTCCCCAAAAACTTTACAAGTCAATGAATAAACTTCTGAAGGTTAAAAGTTGATCACTGGCCGAAAGGTCCATTTAATGTAGAAGGGTATAACATGCCTACAAAGTGAAATAAATAGTTAACCATCCTTTTTTGAGTTGGTTTTAAAATGACCTAACAATGTTATTATTCTTTACTGTTGTACCTGTGTAACAGGGCAATGAAATAGTTTTGATAATTCAGGCGGAGATGTGTGGGGCATTGATATCAGGGCTTCAGGATTTAGAGGTGCTGGTCTGTGTGTAAGGAAATAGGTGGAAGATGTAGTTCCAATATATTTTGACTTTTTGATAGCAGGAGAGGAGGTGGAATGATGGCACTAATTGTAGGAAAATGTAATGCCTTTAACTAGTTACCTGCAGTGCAAAAAATGAAAAATCTTTGTTTTCTGACTGTGAGACTATAGCACTTTGTATAAACAAATGCCTTTCAAATTCTGGCCATGCTGACTGACTATGAGTTCATTTCCAGAGCTAAATGATTGTTTGTCTTATGCCTATGTCCTTATGTTCTTAGTTATGCTGTTCTTTTAAATGCCTACTTATAAAATGTGGGCAGCAGAGCTTAAATGAACAGCCTGTCCAAATGAATAGTGTGGAGTAAATAGTTTTCTTCCTGGTTGGCTTTTTTAAAGCTAGACTATGCTGACACCTAATGAAACAGACTTTTTTCAAACTCAGAGCTGCTTCTGTTATTTGTTAAAGAATCTGTTCTGATGGAAGCTGGGTGGCACTTTTTTTGAAAATTGTATCTATGGAAATTAATCTCCTACAAACTGTGTAAGTAATGTAGCTTCTACCTTTTTGACTGTTTGGGAGTACTGTGTATATTTAGTAGGAATGTATGGTCATATAGGACAATGAGAACCCATATATGATACCAGCAAGGTCTCTAATCCTGATAATAGCAGTTTGTTCAGACTTCTTTCTAGCATTATTGCCTTCTGACCTGTTGTCAGCATGTTTCCAGTGCTTGCTTCCGATTTTTTTTTTTTTTACCTGCCGTAGTGAAAGACATTCTTTACTTGATGCTGGTAAAGTGCTTTTATAAGTACCCTGTAACTTTAGAAAATTCAGTATAAATCACTGTCATCTTTTTTGCAAGATGAAAGTGCCAGGAGGAAAGATGCATACTGTTTCTGAGCAGCCTTTATTAATTTACTGATGCCTTTGCTTTGTAAGTTATCCCTTTCCTTCCCCAAGCATAGAGTTGGCTCCATGAAAGTGGACTTGTTGCTGTTTTGGAAGTAATTAATTATGAAACAAAGACAAAAGTTTCCGAACTCTGACTCTTTGCTCCATGCCAGATGGGTGTCAAAGCATAAAATCCACCATCTGTTTTATTTTGAGGTATTCTTCTGCACTTGAAGTCAGCCCTTGGGTGCCATGGCAAATAACGTGATTTGTCAGGTCTGCTATAAAGGGTGCTAGAGATAAACAAAGTCTTAACTTCCTGATCTCAAGCTTGAGTGCTGGGTAAAAGCAGTTGCCCTTCTCCTATGCCTCAGAGTTGGTCTGGTGTAGTAAAATGGGAATAAAAATATGCAGGTTAACCCATACAGCAAACCAGGGTATCTAGAGTCATAAATAGTGTGAGCATCACATTTTCCACCTGTTGATGTTCTCAAAGTAAAGTTTTGGTTGCTGCTGCATGTCTGATTTATCTGTCCAGGATCATCTTCTGTCCTGTTCTGCATGTTACAGAGAGATTTTTGGGGCCTAGGGCACTTTGTGCTTGATGTGCATTGCTACACAGCAGGAAAGCGTAAGTTAATTTGGAGGTATGTGCTGTTGAACTGACTTCATTCTTGCTATCACGCTATCTTGAAACTTCTCACCAACCTTTCTTGTAAACAACTATCTTTTTTTTTTTTTATTTTGATACTGAAGTTTGAAGATGTGCCCAGGAGAATAAAATAAATTAGGAAAGATATGATTCAGTCTTTGGGAGCTCTGCGGTAGTGTACTTCTGTGGCTACTGTTTCTCTTGCTATTGAATTAGGCATGTAATTGGTTTTAGTATGAAATGAGGTATTATTTCAATTTTTCAATGCAATGATAAACCTCCTAGTGCAGTGAAGTCAGCTTTTCAAAATTAGCTTGAAAGAAAATTACCTAATCTAGAACTTGTTGTTACAAGGTCTAGATTTCAGTAATATGTATATACAATGTTTAGTGAGTTAGACATAGAATCATAGGATAGTTTGGGTTGGAAGTGACCTTCAAATGTCATCCTGTGCATTTCCTTCTTGCTGTTCAGTGTGACCAGCAGGTGTTGACTCAGCCATACCAGCCTCTTGCCCTCCTTACCTGATTTCTTACACCTGGGGATCATGATTGCTTGTTCCTGTGGGAAGCCTCCTTACAGATATGCCAGGTCTGTTTTGCTCCCTTGTCCCTGAGGGCAGTTTCCCAGGGGTCCCATTGACTAACTCCTTGCAGAACTGGAAGTTGGCTTTCCTAAAATCCAGGGTCCTGACTTTACTCTTTGCTGTCCCACAGCCCTCAGGACTGCAAACTCCACCAGTGCATGATCACTGCAGCCCAGGCTGCCTCCAATCTTGACATCAGCAATTAGCTCACTTGCATTGGTGGCCATCAGGTCCAGTATTGCATCCTCCCAGTAGGGCTGTCCATTACCTGGCTTAGGAAATTATCCTCAGTGCACTCCAGGAGTCTCTTGGATTGCTTACAGCTCTCTGTAGTACTTTTCCACTGGATGTCGAGGTGGATGAAGTCCCCCAGCAGGACAAGAGCCTGCAATGTGATGATTCCTGTAACTGGAGTAAGAAGCTTCATCAATAGTCTCCCCCTGACTGGGCAGCCTGTAGTAGACACCAACCGCAATGTTTCTTTTGTTACTTTGGTCTCTGATTCTTACCTATATGCTTTTAACCTGCTCATGTCTATTCTTGAGAAACAGCCCTTCACAGTCCAGCCATCTCCTGATGTAGAGGGCAACCCCTCCACCCTTCCTTCCTTCCTTACCTGTCACTCCTGAACAGCCTGTAGTCATCAATCACTGCACTCTGGTCATGGGATCTATCCCACCAAGTTTCATTAATGGCCACTAGGTCATAGCTTTCTAGCACCATGGTGACTTCCAGTCCCTCCTATTTGTTGCCCATGCTGTGTGCATTGGTTTAGAGGCACTTCAGCTGAACTATTGGCTGCATCACCTCCTTAGAGGAACACCCTTTAATTCCTTTGAAGCATTTCACTGGTGTTTTCCTGTTGTCCTCTACCTCAGGAGTCCCTGGCTCATCTCCATAAGACTTCAAGAGGGCTTCAGTGAGGCCAGCATGTCTCAGGGCCACTGGCTGAGGGTCCTTGCTAGCACCCTACCACACTATCCTTGCTGTCTCATCCCACAGCTTGTCATGGGCGAGCCTGATACCATCCCCCTTCCTTCCCCATCATGTCTAGGCTAAAGTTCTGTCAATGAGCCCTGCTGGCTTATGTGCAAAGACCCTCTTCCAACTTTGAGAAAGGTGTGAATTCCATCTGATGCCAGTAAACCTGGTGCTGTGTAGGCCATGACATTATCAAAAACCTCTGACTCATGGTAACACCAGCCACAGAGCCATGTATTAATTGACTGTGTCTCTCTGTTTCTTCTAATGTCACTGCCCACAACTGGAAGGAGAGTGGAGAAAATAACCCATGCTCCTGATTCCCTTACCAACCGTGACAAGGCCTTGAAGCGTCTTTTGATTACCCTTGGACTGCAGGTCACAATTTCATTGTCACCCACATGGAAGGCCAGTAATGAGTAGTAGTCTGAGAGCCATACCAGGCTGGTGAGTTTCCTGGTGATGTCCTTAACCCAAGCCCCAGGAAGGCAGCAGACCTCCCCCAAAAGAGAGTCTGTTCAACATATTGGACCCTCTGTACCCCTCAGAAGGGAGTCACCTACAGCTTTACTACCTTTTACTTTTTAGCTCTACTCTTTAGCTCTTTTTAGCTCTACTACCCTTTACTTTTTTGTGGAGGTGGTTGTAATGCAGGGGGTGGGCCTTTTTGATCCTGTCAACCCTTGTGGTGTAGAGGTACCTTCATTTTCTTATCCAGTGTTTGGCCTTCCACATCCAGAGTGTCATACCTGTTGTACAGAGGCACCTGAGATGGTGAGGTGGGCACGGGGGGGTTTCACCTGCCACCTTGATTGTGGACCTGCTTCCATTCACCCCTTTCCTTTGGCCCTCTGTCTTCAGTCTGGCAGGGGGAGGATACAGGACTCCCTTGATCTTGTGTGTGGTTTTTGTGGGTTTTTTTGTGTGGGGTTTGTTTTTGCTGATGGCCTTTCCTGTCTCAGGAAGGTCAGAGCATAATCCCACCAGTCTATTTCCTTCTCAGACTCCCAGATAATAGAAATGACTACTCCATAAATATAACAAGTTTAAGTTTCAATACGTTTGGATGTAACAACTAGCATAGGATAATACATGAAATAATACAGCATAGGAATCAATTAAAAACATGAAGGCTAACCCATCTGAGGAACACGGGTATCATAAGTCAATTTAGTGATACTTAGTTCAATAGAAATTGGAGTACTGGAAAACACTAGAGGTGGAAGACAAGTTAGGTATGGCTTTCCATGATCAATAGGTTAAGAGAAAGAGAGTGTATGGAAGCCAACTGGTCCCAGAAATGTTGTGTTTTCTGGACAGAATGATAGGAAAATACAATTAGCAGTATTACGATGTATCCAATTCTTAGAGATTTAACAAAGGGTTCTGGCATCTTGGCTGCTGTGTTTCTGTTCTTGAATTTGTGTTTGTGCAGGGATTCCCACTCACAGAGGTCAGAAACCTTAAGACGAGTAAGATTTCTGTGCTGACCGAAATAAAGAGCAAAGTTATTTTAAAATAGGAAAACTTCGTAAGTATCCATCTCTCTGCATTTCTAGTTGAATTATCCAATAAAGATTTCTGCACATAAGTCTCCTCAGTACAGCATACGGATGTCATGTTATGTTGGTGCTGCATTATTCATTACTCATGGCATAGCGGATTTAAGAAATGAAGTTCTCTTTATCTGCTACTGGAAGTCTTTGTGCTGCATTCAGGGAACTGCAGTGACTTCCTACTACCAGTGGGACAGGCAGGGAGGAGTCATAGCTGTCTCTACACTTGTTTTTTGTAGAAGTTGCGATTGCTAACTTCATGCCATTAGGAATGCTACTGGAAGACTGAATAGTCAGCCTTTACCTGTGATAGTTGTTCACAGTAAACTGGCTTTGGCCCCTTTTTTGGGTTCATTATGAATTGTTGGACAACAGTGGCTTGTTGCTGTCTTTACTCTTTCTGGATGATCTTAAATCCTTTTAAGATGTGAAGTAATGGAGGCCTCATAAGGTTGTAAGTGAAGTCTGTGCTGGTCTTCAGTAAAGAGGGCACAAAATGCGGACTGGAAGGGTTTTGGTTTGAACAGCATGCCTTTTGCTCTTCTACCTCTCATGCTCAGTTGTGGAAAAATTGTGCAGCTCAAGTTGGTGCCACAAATGCCTATTTTTTGCCTTATGTGCTACTTTGAGGCCTTTCACCACTGAGGGAAGGCAGGTATTTAGTATTTGAATAGTGTTTAACACTTGTAAGGTGTGATTCTGGATCACTGAAGCAATTTTGGACAATGTTCTGTCCAGGGCTGTTCAGGTTGTTTGCTGTTGTATCTGCTGTAATGCTGAGTTCATGGCAAACCCCAGTGCCTCTTCTGCTGTTTTGCTAGTTGAGCTCTTGTCTTACTGAAGGCCTCTTCTTCCCCAGAAGGTTTAATGGAAGGTTTAATTTTTCCTGGGCAAAAATGACTTGATTCTGTGTATGTAATGGTGCATGTTTCAGTTTGGTTTATGTCCTTTTTCATGTAAGCTTTGCTTGCCATGAATTCTAGAACTTAAAGGAGTATGTTTCCAACTTGTGACATGGTTTCTTGTCAGGCCACTGGTGATCTGGGCTAGTGGAGGCATGAGTGCTCAGGCTTTATTTTGCTGTCCCAGCCTGACACCACTTTGAAACAGCTTGTGAAGAAGGGTATGGAGGAAGGGAGAGTCATGGAGGCTGCTGACTTTTTACTTTGAACTGCTTGCTTCTTTTCTCTTTCTGTATGGGATTGAGGATGTCAGTTGTTTAACTAGCTGTGTATGTGATGGTTTAAGGGGTAGGGATATTCAGTCATGCAAGTTATTCCTTGCCTCGTCTACATTTGAGATCAGAGTTTGATGTGAGAGAACAAAATCTCCCCTGAAGGCAGCAAATGGAAGGGATTAATCCTGTGGTTTGAAGAGTAAGGCTGTGGTTGAGATAACAAGATCTGAAACTTTGGCTCTGTGGTCTGCTGGGGCATGTCAGTCTGGCCTTGGTGTGTCAGTCTGACCTCAGTGTGAGGGAAGAATGTGGAACAGGTCATCCTGAGTGCCATGGCACATACAGGACAACGAGGTGATGATGCCCAGTCAGCTTGGGTGTATGAAAGGCTCGTCCTGTTGATTCACCTAAATCTCCTTTTATCACAATGTGACCTGCTTAGTCAATGAGGGAAAGGCTGTGGATGTTGTCTGTTTGGGCTTCAGTTAAGCCTTTGCTGTTTCCCACAACATTCTTCTGGAGAAACTGGCTGCTTGTGGCTTGGACAGGTGTACTCCTTGCTGGGTAAAGCACTGAATGGATGGCCAGACCTGAGGAGTTGTAGTGAATGGAGCCAAATCCAGTTGGCGGCCGGTCATGAATGGTGTTCCCCAGGGCTCAGTATTGGGGCCAGTTCTGTTTAATCTCTTTATCAATGATCTGGATGAGGGGGTTGATGAGTGCACCCTTAGTAAGTTTGCAGATGACACCAAATTGGGTGGGAGTGTTGATCTGCTGGAGGATAGGAAGGGCATACAGAGGGATCTGGACCAGCTGGATTGTTGGTCTGAGGCCAGCTGTCTGAGGTTTAACAAGGCCAAGTGCCAGGTCCTGCAATTGGGTCACAACAACCCCAGGCAGTGCTACAGGCTTGGGGAAGAGTGGCTGGAAAGCTGCCTGGTGGCAAAGGATCTGGGGGTGTTGATGGACAGCCAGCTGAACATGAGCCAGCAGTGTGCCCAGGTGGCCAAAAAGGCCAACAGCATCCTGGCTTGTATCAGGAATAGTGTGGCCAGCAGGACTGGAGAAGTGATTGTGTCACTGTACTCTGCACTGGTGAGGCCCCACCTTGAATGCTGTTGGGCTCCTCACTACAGGAGAAACACTGAGGTGCTGGAGAGAGTTCAGAGATGGGTAATGAAGCTGCTTAAGGATCTGAGGAACAAGTCTTACGAGTAGACTGGGGTGGTTTAGCCTGGAGAAAAGGAGGCTGAGGCAGGGGGGAGATTTTATCACTCTACAACTGCATGAAAGGAGGTTGTAGCAAGGTGGGTGGTTGGTCTCTCTCCCAGGTAGCAAGAAATAAGATGAGAGGAAATGGCTTGAAGTTGCTGCAGGGGAGGTTTAGAATGGAGAAAATTATTAAGCACTGGAACAGGCTGCCCAGGGAAGTGGCTGAATCATCATCCCTGAAGGTGTTTAAAAGATGCATATATGGGGTTCTTAGGGACATAGTTTAGTGGTGAACTTGGTAGTATTACATTAATGGTTGGACTTCATGATCTTGAAGGTCTTTTCCAACCAAAACAATTCTATGATTGTGTAGAGTATCTGTGATACTGCCGGGTTTCAGGCCCAGCCATCTCCCTGTTTACCAGGGAGCTGTGAGCAAGAGGAGCTCTGCCATGAAAAATCCACAAAGTAGAAAAGTTCCTCTAACCTTGTAGTCTTCAGCCTGGAAGATGAGTCCTGTCATCCATTGCTGGTCTCTGCAATGCGTTGAGGAAAGCTGGGTATGTGAGAGACAAAACCTTTTTAGCCATGTTCTCATTCAGGGAAAGGAATGGGAGACCAAATGGAGTAGTGAGTGGCCTTGAAGTTGACACATGCTTTCTCGATCAGGAAGGAGGTGTTTTTCTAACTTTTGTTTCAAAACTTGGCCATCTCTTCTGAGTTGAGTAACCTGATTTTCTTCTCTTTCCTGGCTATTGGTAAAGCTTCAGCTTTTGAAATTTCCAGTGAGGCACAAGGATGTAACCACAGTGTGAAAGAAGAAAATTTTATGCAGGCCAACTGGAATAGTGAGGTAAATGCTGAAAAAATTGAAGTAGGCATCCTGGCCAGTTCAAGTGGAGCAGGCACTAGATGTCTAAAAGTGGATGTTGACTTTGAAACCCTTCAAGCTATCAGGATGCTGTGTTTGAAGAGTCCTCAAGTTGTATCCTTTCACCCTATTGTATCTGTTTTCTTCTGTTATTGTAAGCTCAAGAGGACTGTAGATGTGTAAGGCTGAATGGCAACGTCTGCGCTGTTACTTGCAGGATACATCTGCATTTTGACAGAATTGTGTTGCCTTGGAGAGCACTTTGCTAGAAGGCTAGGAGCTAGCACATGAGACTGGGACAGCATGCACAAGTGTTGAAGTGAATAAGAGCAAAAACTGTAGGTGGCAGGATTTTGTGCATAGAAGGATGCAGATGAAAAGTCTGAGCATATCCTTTCATTTAAACAACAGTCACACTTAAAGTATTGATCAAGTCTGGAATTGCTCACAACTTGTTTGAGGTTTGCTCTTTGTTTCAGGCCTGAATGGCTGGCTGTGATCAGTGGAGGTTTTGGTGGAACTCTTGCTGAACATCAGCAATATTGGCTGGTTCCGACAGTCTCATCTTGACATTTAGCTAGGGTTTCAAATATAGCAAAAGTAATTATTTCGCCTCAGCTGGCTTTAAACATTTTTAAATGCAAGAGGGCAACAAAAAGGAAGAGTGTAATGTTGCGCTGAGTTCTTTAATCCTGTGCATAAGCTAACTGATGCTGCATGTTGATGCTGTCTTGCTCAAGGAAAAAGTTATATTGGTAGAAGTGATGTGTCTAAATTGACCTGAATAATTAGGAACATAAAAATGGTTTTGCTTTATTGGAGTCTCACTTGAATTGATCACTTAAGAGAATGCAGGTGTTTTGTCTTTACAGAAGACTATTATAGTTAATATTTCTAGTATGGTTTCTAAGATAACTTAAATTACCCTGTATATTCCCCTCTGTTTACCCCAGCTGACAAGGTAGTTAGTAATTGCAGTCAGGCAGAAGAGCTCCTGCATGTTCTCTGTATTACTCCTTTGTCAAGCAGTTGCCTCACCTTGTTGTTCCTGCATTGCTTTTTTCAGAACTGCTTGCAAGTCTTTATGCTGGCTTCTTTCCTAATACATTCGTATCATTAATGCGGCATTATTTAGAGCATCCTATATGTTCTTAGGTGTTTTACAGGAATGCTGAGAGTTTCCAAAAGCATTGTGTACTGTGTGGAGACACTTTCTTAATCTGTGTATACATTCTTAGTATTCCCTATAAATTTTTACACTGAGTAGATAACTTGCCCTTTCTTCCTTCTGTACTTTTAGTGCAGTCACCAGGACTATCAGGCTCTTTTCCTGATAGCAGAATTCGTGCCTGTACTGATGGCTGTTTCTTGTTCAGCTGTCTGCAGTTGTCTACTTGTGTTCTCATTGCCTGCCTGGAATGAACAAGTCTGTCTAGCTGCCTCTTCATCCTTGCTGAAAGCTTCTGCACATCAGCTTTTGCAGCACCAATCACAAGGATGAATCAATCCTTTTGCTTACATCTCATAACTTTTTTTCATATCCGTCTTCCATCTCTTCAGTCGCTTCCCACCATGCCTTTGAGGCCAAGGTGTAGAAGTGTTAAGTGGTCTTACTTGTTTAGTAATTTGTACAAGAGTCAGTGTGAAAAGGTTTCCCTCCTAACCTGTCACCTTAAAGAGGCTGTGTAGTTGGGTTTAATTATTGTGTAGGATTCCTCTGCTTTTTGGTCATACAGTTGAGTGTGTTTCTTTTCATTTGTAACTATATAAGTTACTTTGAAAATTGAGACCACCTTATCAGAAGCTAATTTTAAGTTTTCTGTGAGTGTGTGGTGGTGTGGGTTTTTTTAATCAATATTGTAACTTTGCATAAAATACTCTACTGGTTGGTTCACTTGGGCTGAGGGAGTTCTCTCTTGGATCAGTTCCTTGATCTAGTTTGTGCTACAGATTTTAGTCAATAATGAGTGAAGGGAATCACAAGTGAATAAGCATGCAAGTGGGGAGGGCTGCTAATGGAGTAATGCTTGTTTATGCTGTTTTAAAATAACAATGAAAACAGCCTTAAGAAATTGGCATCGTTTAGCTTGTTAGTATGCACCAAACAGTATGTGCTGTTAAATGTGGACATCAGAATAACCATCAAGCTCTCATTGACATCTACCCTTCCTACAGAGAAACTGAAAGAACTAGTGTTTTGTTCTGACAAGCAAGGCTGTTGACTGAAAAGATGCCCTCTGGCCTGTATATGCCTTTAAAGAAGTTTGGTATGTTTTAGAAGCCTATGTAATAGTTTTTGCATATGCTGCATTTAACAGCCTCCATTATCTCTTATTGTACAGGGTTTTTTTGAGTATACTTGAATTAATACGGCGCTTTCATGCAGACTCTTAAGATATTTGACTTCTTGAAGATAAAAAATGAGCCCTTCAAAGTTAGCAATCCAGTAAAGATAAAAATCAGTAAAGAGGAAGCACTAAGAATTGCAGCTATTCACAGTACAAATAACTGCACTTAAATATAGTTTTTAGACATATTAAACTTTTTTGCTGAGCACTGTTTTTGAAGGCAAAATTCAGCATTTAAGTAACATTGGGGCATATTTAGGATCTCTTAGGATTTTATCAAGAGTGTTTTATCAACTGTGACCCTTGAGACTGGAAGCATCTCATGATACATCTTCAGTTGCCTCTGAACAGTGGTAACCTGTTAGAGGAGGCAGATTAGTTTACTGTCTGATGTCTGGCCACTTCAGGAACTGATTTTTCTGTAATCACCTTTATGTAACAATGCTATTTAGAAGTATATAGCTTAACTAGGGCAGGCATCTGTGCAGTGATTTTGGTGTAGTGTCTATAAATAAAAGTAAATTCTATGTATAAAAGCTGTGTGAAATAATTTTGTCAGTGCACAGGTACAAATCAAAACAAGTTGTAGAAAGGCTTTGGCCAGAAGTGTGATGCACTGAAGGCTTTTTCCCTAGCGCATGCACCTGAGATGGTTGAAGGCTTTTCTGTTTTGTCATCTCACCTTAGTTCTGTCTCAGCACTGCCAGGATGCAGCCTCAGCTTCCCTTTTCAGCTGAACATGAGCAGTTGAGTGTGTTACATACCAAAATACATGTTTTGCAGGGACAATTAGTAGACCACTGTGACTCGTTTTGCTGGTCTTCATCTTGCTAGCTCTGCTTTATTTTCTAAAGCTCTTATATAAAAATGCACTGTTGATATAATTGGAACTGTTCTATGGCAACCAGAACTAGCTGCATAAACCATATGGTTTTTTAACTCTTGGTGTCTTTGGTCTTAAAAAAAAAAAGCCTTGTTGCTTCTCTGCTAGGCAAACCTTACTCATAACTTACTTCAACTGTAGCTAATTAGAAAGTGGGATTCAGTTAATGCCACAAACAGTGTTTAAGAGTGTTCGGATTTAAAGTCTTAACTGTGCTTGGTTAATTAAAAGTAAGTTTATTGAAAGTCGGATGGCTCCCATGCACTATATGTTAACAAAGGGAAACACAGTTTGCTGAACTGAACAATTTGTCTTCAGTTCTCCTTTCTTTCAGGACTGTATAGAAAGAGCAGGTTTACATTTCCAGCTTCACTTAATTGTTCTCTTAATCTTGAATGTGTTTGAAGATCAACTTATTTCTTTAATAGACATAGAGCCCTGTTTCTTGACCTTACTGATTTGTTAGGTTTTGAATGCAGTAATTGCTGAGCTGTTTTAGTAATCCAAAGTATAATACAATATCTGAGGCTAATAGTCAAACTGTATTAGCTTTCGTAATGCTACTAGTGATCCTTCAGTAGTTCACCATTTTAAAACTTTTTGGAGACTATTCACAACTTGAATTCGGTGTAAATATGCCATTTTAATCTGAAAGTACAATGTTTAGGCTGGAAACTGATTTTTTTAAAAAAAATTAAAGGTTTTTTTGTGGTGCGATTAGCTAGATCATCTATTTTTTGTCAAGCAGAAGTGTAAATAAAAGGGTAAGAACTTTAGTTTTTCAAACTGCGTGTAAGAGAGCATTCTGTGCAGCTTTGAGAGTAGTAACAATGATCAAAGAATTGGTAGAGCAAAGCTTAGCTTTGAGGCATAATGGTGTGGTAGTTAGAGAACTGACTTGTACATTGACAGGAGTGCCCTATGGAACAATTCAGTGAAGATAAATGTGTTAAGCAAACTGAAAGTACTTCAGGTGAGAGCTGCTCTTTGCTCTTTGGAGAAGTGGCATGATGCTGAAGGACACAGTGCAGTCTGTGTAGCGGATACACCAAAGTCCTGTGCGTGCAAGTAATCTGTCCTCTTGGACTTTTCCATCTGCAGCCTAGGGCTCACAAGGAGCTAATAATAAATAATAATAAATTCATCAGGTCACACTGCTGAGGGCCATAGAGATAGAAATATATTGTGCACATCACCACAGTTTCTGTAGGACAGAATTTTGTAGACTGCTACTTTAATGCAGTCTCTTTAATAAAGCTTGTCTGGACTTAAAATAAGTCAGTTGAGACTTTCAGTTTTTCTTCGTGTGATAAGCAGTTCATCAAACATACTTGCCCTATATACAATGGAGAGCTTCAGAAGTGCAGTTGTTGGCATTGTTGAGACCAGAGGGAATGGCTTGCAAGCTTGAGGGTGATACCAAATCCTCAATATTTTTCATAAAAGGAGATTAAAGGTCTTTATCAACATCAGTTAGAAGTGAAGACTAGACATGAAGTCAGGTAACCATATGGTATTCAGTAGCAAATGGAAATGAAGAGTAATTTATGCTGTTTTAAACAGGATAAGTTGTTAGGTAGTGTATGTTTATAGACTCTGGATGCAGCAGTTTTCCAAAATCACAGAATCACAGAATGTTAGGGATTGGAAGGGACCTTGAAAGATCATCTAGTCCAATCCCCCCACTGGAGCATGAACACCTAGATGAGGTTACACAGGAAGGTGTTTGGGCGGGTTTTGAATGTCTCCAGAGAAGTAGACTCCACAACCTCCCTGGGCAGCCTGTTCCAGTGTTCTGTCACCCTCACTGAGAAGAAGTTTCTTCTCGTATTTAAGTGGAACCTCCTGTGTTCCAGTTTGTACCCATTGCCCCTTGTCTTATCATTGGTTGTCACCAAGAAGAGCCTGGCTCCATCCTTGTGACACTCACCCTTTACATATTTATAAACATTAATGAGGCCACCCCTCAAGTCTTCTCTTTTCCAAGCTAAAGAGACCCAGCTCCCTCAGCCTTTAATCTGAGTCCTTGGTTTTGTGGGTTTTGTTGTTGTTGTTGGTTGTTTTTTTGTTTGGTTTTGGTTTTTGCTGGTTTGGTTTTTTGTTTGGTTGGGGTTTTTTGTTTGTGGTTTTTTTAATCAAGTTTAGGCTTCTCATCTGCTAACCAGGGGCAAGAAAGTTCTCTTGTATTTATACCAGTCTTTAGGTGTGGCAACTCCTATTTGTGCTGTATTGTGGTTATATTTAACATCTGAACTACTTGTAATTGTCTGCAAATAGCCCATTTGTTTTTGTGGTATCCTCCTAGCACTGTTCAATTCAAATCCATCTGGGATTACAGTGATGTTTTATTTAAATACAAACAATGTGCTTGGGAACAAAAATACCCTTATGAAGAACTATGTATTATGTGTTTTGCTCCAGTAATTGCACTTGAGAAATCCTTGAATCTACTGCCATTTGTGCATCCAGTAGTACTCTTGAACAGCTGTTGCAAGGAAACTTACTGAATACCATCTTTGCAAGACTTTAAGTTACTTAATTTTTAAAACATAGGATTTCAAGAACAGGCTGGATTCTAGCAATGTGGTTTGTAGTCTTGTGTTGTTTTTTTGTGGGCTGGGAAAGGCATGTAAGGGAAGCTGGTTTTCTGTGGTGTGTGGTCATCTTACATGCTAATGGAAAATCGGCTTTCTGTGTTTTCTTTCTTTCCTCTTCCTTCAGTCTTGAAGACTTAAAAATTTGTCTTGTGATATAGTTCTTTTTAGGCATGATGTCGTTCCAGAGGTAGTTTCCAGGGTAGATGCAGGGGTAACTAGACTGCATTATTGTTTAAATCTTCTTAAAGATAAACATCTTATGTCATGTAAGAAAAAACTTCAGAACTGAATTTGGCAAGATTAGATTGGAATTGCCTCAAATCCAATTAAGCCACACTGCATAGACGTGCTGGGAATATAAATGCAATTACTGTAAATTTGTACAAACTGATTTGTTGCATTATCTTGCTAATCTAACATACAGTACTTTTTGTGTCCATATTGCAGACGGCAACTCCAAACTAACATGGCAGTCAGACTGTGTGATGTGGCTTCTCTGCTTAGAAGTGGTTCGTGGGCAGCAGAGCCTTGGACTGGGGTCTGTGGGATTTTTCTTAAATTCTGTAGGCTACGTTTTTACATGTTAATAGTGCTGAGGCCATACCAAACTCTTTAGTCTCCTATTTGGAACGTTAACTCTTTTTTTATGTTTTGTTATAGGCTATAGGTTGTGTCCCTATTCTGTGAGACCCTAGAGCACACTGGCGTACCATGACGACTTTTTCTATAATATGGTGATCTTCTGTAGAAATTATACTGCAGTGGCTTGCCTTTCTTTTAATGTCAATTAGATTTTAGTACTAATTCAAAACACCTGGTGGTTAATTGAAGAGTAGTATTGTACTAAAATGGTTTTGGTATGGTCTGAATACTAAATTGCAGTAACTTTAAAAACCTGTATGCTGTGTATTTATGATTACTATTTTAAAAATCTGTCTACAAGTCTTATTCTAAAATTGTTTGAAAACTGTAAATTTATCTCTTAAACTAACTTTCTGGGTGGAAAATATTAGTAACTACTGAAGATGTGCTTTGTGTTTTATGAACAGTTGTATTCAACCTATCAATACAACATGGATTATTTGTAAAACATATTAGTATCACTTTATTCAGAACAGATGGTTCTATAGCTCAGAAGTGCTGTAATTTCTGCACACACAGGCTACTGCAGCTGTTCATTTGAATGTTGGCTTAGAACCTCATTCTTACCACCTGAACATGAAAATAAATGTGCAATTAAAAGTGCATTGTTTGTCCTTGCTGGTTTTGATGAGGGAACACTTAAAATTTGAGGAAGAAAAAAAAAACCTAAAGGAGTAGGGGAAGGCAATTCTAGAGAGCCTCAGCACAGCATTTGTGGCTACTACCTCTGCCAGATAAACTATGTTTTGAAAAGTAATTTGTCTTAATTGGGATAATCTACTTTCTCATCTTTTCAGCTGACTTGTTTCATCACAGTGTCAGGAGCAGGTTACTCCTTGGAGGTTGTCTCAAGAGAGGAAAATGTTGTAGCAGCTCAGGAAAACTAGATCACATTTTTATATTAAGTGTTCTTATTAAATGAATCTTCCCTTTTGTGTTGTACTGAAGTAACCTCTTGGAAAATGTTTCTGTATGCAGAACATAGAAGTGTATTCCTAGGAATGTCTGAATTGTAGTTTGAGACACTTGACTTACTGCCCCTCTCCTGTTTTGGGGAAATTCAAATTTGCACTCCCTGAGTGCAGTTGACCTAGTCAGCTGTTTGGATATGCATTGATTGCATACACTGCTCTGACCAGGACAGTTAGGACAACCTCCAGAGGTCCTGACATTACACTATGATTTTTACAATAGGATTTTTTTGTGTGAGAACTCCTAGAAATTGAAGTATGAGGCTGGATTTCAGTGACTGCTGGATTTTTTTTTTAGTGAAACTTCCTGATGAGTCTTGATTCTGTGCTGAAATGTTTATTACTGGATAATTAATTTATAGAATTTTCTGTTGGATGCTGTCCTGTATAGTTGGTCTCAGGCAGGGTAGGCTGACCAACTCTTGGATATTAGACTGCCATTAAAAATCCACTGTATTTACCAATGGCTACTGTTCAGTGACTGAGATGGCAGAGAACCTTTTGTACATGTCATAGCTTGTGGGCAAGTACTGACATGTCTCCAAATGTTTGCAGTATCTGCCAATCATGCAGTCAGTTACTTTGGGGCGAAACACAATGATTCCTGGAGTGATGGTAACTCCCTTGTTTTGATGTGTGTAATTAAATCAAGTATCAAATTTAACAAGGTACAGGGAAGGGAAGAAGTGAGAACCAGGAATTGTACTGTTATATATAAAATAACCAAATACTATCACTTTAAAACCTATGCTTCATATCATTTCAGTTATCCATTGTAAGTTAATAGAACTGATTACCCTTGCAACAGGCCAATTCTGCCTGGTTACTTCTATAAGGCTATGATGCCCCTAAATGAAGGGAGTGGGGGAGGATGGAAACTAAGCTTTGAGTGTTAACTTCATTGGGAGAGCTCGTAGAAGATTTTAGTGACAGCCTTATTTGCCTGTAAATTTTTATGAAGTATTGCCTTGACTGACAGTTAAAATAATTCTGTATGGGTGGGTTTATTTGCATATAGAGGCAGTATATGGCTCTGGCAATACCACTTCTACATAATGACAAGTATTTTAGATTCTTGTCTGAACTCTCCTAATAGGTGGTGAAATATGAATTTTGATGGTTCGTGTTTTCTGTGTTTTTCAGCAGGTAATTGCTGCCATGGAAACACAACTGTCTAATGGACCAACTTGCAATAACACAGCCCATGGTTCAAACACTATAAACAATTGCTCATCACCAGTTGATTCTGGGAACACAGAAGACAGCAAGACCAATTTAATAGTCAACTACCTTCCACAGAACATGACACAAGAAGAACTGAAGAGTCTGTTTGGCAGCATTGGTGAGATAGAATCCTGCAAGCTTGTCAGGGACAAAATAACAGGTATGTTGGTTTGGGGATTTTTCTGCTTTTTTTCAGTTTCCAAGCAGTGAGCTGTCAGATGGTGTTTTGCAGTTCTCTTAAATCCTTGAATAAAGGCAGAAGAAACCAATGCTAATGTTGCTAGTCAGAAGGAACTTCAGTTCATTGTTACCTAGATTCTACACCCCAAAATTAAGTGTCTCTATTTGCATTTTATCCAGGTTTCTATGAGTGCTATAAATGCTAACAGGACACTTAAGTCTCTTGAGCTTTAGAGTCCTTGGAAAGAAGATTCACATGTGGAAAATGAGATATCTGTACAAGGTTTACTTAATTTTTTTTGAGCTCCCTTGGAGTCGTGACTTCATTAGCCCTACTTGATGCGAAACTTCCTTTTTCAAGGGTGCAGGTATTTAAACTCGTACCTTGCTTTGGAAAAAGGTGGACTTCATTTATTCAGCTTTGTATGTAGAGCTGCTTTTGCATTGCAGCACTTGAGCAGTTTCTTTAGGAATCAATATGTGATGTCTGAGAGTGCAAGTATGAATAGCAGTGTGATGTATTCTGTTAAAACTTTAGAGAGAGCTGGTGTGCAGGTTGCATGTATTTAGACCAGTTGTTTGACTTTGAAAGAACTACCAGATGGATGCATGCACTTTAAAACAAGACTGAAAGGATGGTTGGCAAAGTTTGGTTTGTCTCATCTCTTTTCTGACTCTAAACTCTCTCAAATTAAAAAACATTCATGTAGCACTGTTAACATTTTGTTAGTTTTATTCAGAAATGTTGACTTTAGTACTTTTATTTCCTGGATTTTTTGCAGACTTCTCAAATATCCATCTTTTAAGAACCTATCCTTATGTTCTTGGTGGCAACTCTTAGATGTTCGGGTTAGCTTCTGAGTGTATAAAAATGTACCTCTTTGAGGCTGCATGTTTTGTATGCTTTGGTTTAAGGTATGGTAGCCCATACTTTCCTATTAACAAAAGGTAGTGGCAGAAGATGGACATTCTTCTTGTACTAAATAAAAACTTATTTTGTGACTTGGTGTTCCTGAGCAGCAAAAGTGGGAAGACAAAAGCTTTAGTTGTTGCAGATTGTGTGGCTTCAAGCCCTACTACATGTGTTTGTGTTAATGGTTTGGGTATACCTGAGAGATGTGTTCCCTGACTGTCAAAATGAATAATGGAAGACAAGGCCTAAAAGCCTTCAGGCAGCTCTGGCACTAAACCCAGAACTTGCCTTTGGCATGTAGTGCATGTGTTCTTCTGTCCTGATGACATATTTGTTCCTCTAGCATGGCAGAAAGAAGTTATGCCACCTTTTCCCACATTGATGCAGACACTACTGTATCAGCACTACAAGGATGACGTTTATGAATCTGGCAGCAAAAAGATGCTAAAGGGAATATTTGCACAGAACTTAGTTCATCTATATCTGTACCTACTGTGGGTGAGCAGAGTGACCTAAGTTAGAGATCTCTTTTCCTAAATTTGATTGTCTAGTCTGCTGCACAGTGATACTGACTTCAGCAAGAGCATGTACCTTTTTTGGGTAATATAAAGTAGTTTAATTGCCAGAGTAATTCCACTAATATACAATTAGTGAAAATACCGATAAGATGCTGAATAATCACCAACTTTTTTGAGGATGCTTTTTTGTTGTCATTTTCTGCATGCTGAAGACAGCATTTGTGACTGTCTGATACATTTTTATCTGTGTGTCATGTGAGAATAACCTGTTACATATAGAGATGGTTTTGGTGTTGGTCTCTCTTGATTATAGGTCTTGGCTACTGTCCTCTAAACAGTGTTCTTACCAACTGCACTTCTGTGTCCCCAGTCACAAGGTGGATTCTCGAGCCTGACTTCTTTGCAGCTCAGCTCTACACAGCAGCAGTCAATTTTATGCTTGACTTCAGGTACCTTACAAACTAGAAACTGAAGAGAAGAAATGTACAGACACTTGTACTGTACTCAGGCCTAGAGAGGTAATGCTGTACTTAGGAGACTGCAAGAACGGGATTTTTTTTGTCTTGATCTTTTCTACTGAGTATTCTACATACAGTTTGCTAATTTGAAAGCAAATTCCCCCAAAGCAAGGGAATCCTGCCTGAAGAGTATGACTTCTGGAAGATAACTGCCAGAATGTGTGCCTCTGTCTTGAATTCACTAAGCCATACTTCATGGCCGTTCCTCATTTCAATTAGCAATTACTGGCAGCTTACTCTCCCTGAGGTAGGGACTATTTAGTGGCACAAAATGAGTCAAGCTCAGAGGCTGTGTAAAGGCCAACACTGATCCTTTGACCTGTGTTTTTCAACTTCTGTGCCTTTCAATGAAGGGGAGGCAAAGCCACTTTTGGACCTGAATGACCAACTCTCCTTCCTGTAGGAGGTGGCTTGCTTATAAGACATTAGGTAGTGTAACAGTTAAACCTGTAAAGTACCCTGCTTCAGCATGGCAGCCTTGGCTACTGAAGCCACTGCTTTTAGTCCTTCTGGGCTGACCCAACCTCAGAGCAATCTCTGGTCTTCACTGTGAAGGATACCAAATGTCCCTGCAGATGCCAAAGAAACTAGACTGGGCTGATGGCACATCGTAGTGTCTTCAGCCAAAGACTGGTTGATGCAGAAAACAAGCCTGTCTTCTCTATAGGTAATGACTTCAGTGCTTTGAAACAAAAGGTACTTTACTTGGCTGTTTCCTGACCTTTTGTTTCAGAAATGGAAAGATTTAACTGGTACTTCATGAGTTAGATGGCTGTTCAAAGTGTTTGTCAGTCTCACAGATCAAAATTCATATGTTTAGCATTCGTTATTAAAGTTGCTTAAGGATTACATGCTTTTCCCAATTAAGAGGCTGCTGTGGGCATGCAGAATTTAGCCTGATGGTATTAATGATGCATGTGCAAATTGCCTATATCCTTACAAGATGGTTTTGATGTTTTATGTGCTAGAAGCTCACATTGCTGCTACTTAGTGTCAAAAGACTCCTTGCTTGGGAGTAGAATGGAGCAAGACTTAACTGCAGACCTCTTGTATGATGTCTTCTGTATAGCATAAAGTGATACCTAGGAAAAATGCTGAATTTAAATTACATTCTCAGTAGGTGAGAACTCTAGAGCTGGAACTATTGGAGAATATAGTTGATGTTTCTCCTTTATCTGAGAGCAGCTCCTCAGCTTTGAGGTATACATTTAGCTGCCAGCAAAAAATGGCATCTGTTTTGTTCTAATAGGCTTTGGTATAAAAGAGATTGAGAAATGTGGTGTCTGACCTTATAACTGCATTGGGAGCAATACTTCAGATTTAAATAGCCTGGAGCAAGGTATCCTTGTTTGTGGATGCTGAGGAAGGAATTCTCTAGTTTCAGTCCTGTTCTTACTAATTTTCAGGTTTTCTATAGAGTTCTTGAAAAGCAAATTTTACTTTCTTTCTACAATTTACAACAGGAATTGTCACTGAATTCTGTTAAGAAATAGATTTGGCATGAATTTCAGAATTTATATTGGTTTAATTCCTGTGTTAAAACAGTAACTTTTCTTCATCTTGAAAGAGCTGTCACCAGTACTAGGTATTTTGTGGATAACACTAATTGATGAGAAGTTTAGGCAAGTGTGGAAATGGAAATAAACTTTCATACAGGCTAAACTGCAAATGTGAATTGTTAAGGAGCAAAACTTTGGTCTGCCCTTGACTGTCTAGTTGAGGTTGCTCCATATCAGTATTGGATATATGCTCTGGCTACTTCATGAGGTGAAACTTCATGACATACTGGAACTGAGAGCTGTTTGCCAAGCAAATGAAAGCTCCAGTATAGGAATGCTAAGAAATCTGTTAGTATGGGTGAATGAAATGAAATGTGCTGGTGAACTGTTTCTCTGCAGTGAAACATTATTTGAGGAAAACAAGAAATTTTAACCTATCTGTCCGTATTAGCAAGCAGTGTCAGAGTCCCAGACCATACCCCTTTGATGTGATCTTCTGGTTCAGTAGATCTTAAGACATGAAGCCTGCTGCTTACCAGGTCACCAATGCCATGCATTGAAATTCAGAGGGATCAAGGATGGCTACTGCCATCTTCACCCAGATACTTGTCAGAGTATCCTGTGGATTTGAACCAAATTATTTCCTGCTCTATTATTTAATGTTCCGTTTTTGGTCACATCTGCAACACTGGAGTGCATTTAAGACTGCATTATAGCAGTGCCCAAGTTCCCTGAAGCTGTCCACACACTTCAGGATTGAGATGAGTTGAGCTTGAGGGCCTTTCTGCATCTGGAAAACCTGTTGGAATGAAGTCTTCTTTTTAATTTCCTGTGAGCGGCTTGAAGCCCTTTTTCTAAAGGGCTGTTCTAGTCATTTTAGTAATGCTTTTTACATAGAATAGAGTTTGTTAAAACATCTTAATTGCTTCAGTCAATTATTATAGCTCCTTGCAGTTTACTGTCTCTATAAAGTTTGTGTCCCTTACTGTTTGTTTTTTCCACCGCCCCGCCCCGAGGATTTAGTTCTGAAGGAGATAGTTGAGAAAGCTGAACTGCAGACTCATCTCCAGGCATGCTCTTCTTTGTGGGCACAACTTGCTGTTGGGGCAACATTAGTAGCTGAAGGGAAGTTTACTTGCTCAGCTAATGGAAAAACACTGAAAGTGTTCTCAGCAAGAATTAAAATAGCCAATTGCTGTTCTGTTTTACCGAGGTGGAAAGATTAAACCTGGATACTAATGAAGATCTTAAAATGGTGCTGAATTAGTCTCTTCATGTGGGAATCCCAGTGACAAGAGCAGCATCTGAGAACTGGGGCATGAATGTCACTTATCTTCACTTGCTAACCAGAGAATCTGTCTGGAATGAGTCATTGTGCCTAGATATTCTGAAGTCTGTGTTAACTCTTACATGCTTTTGACTAATGCAGATGTATGTAAATACAAGGTACAGAACTACCACATGAACTAATTATAGTTGCACAATAGTTGGGAGACCTTGGTTTCAAAAAAGCATCGTAACTGAATTCTTATCAGTTGCTCTAGATAGCTGTTGAGTGTAAGTGCTTTTACATATTTAAAAGCAGCAGACAACATTTTACTTTGTTAAGCATGTGTAATTATAAAAATTAAGCCAAAATACTTTAAATGTAAGGGAAGAGGGTAAAATGAGATTAAGTCTGATTGTCAAACTCCCCCTCTTCAGGCACTTAAAAGCAGAAGCTTTCTGCTTATGCAAGACGGATGGCTTAGCAGCTCTTGATAAAATGCAAGCGACAGTAGTACCTACGACTTATAAATGAACACTTTACCTAGAAAATGGAGTTTCCCATATTCATGTAAAATTGCAATGAATGTGGTGTTCTTACAAAAAAGAAGACTCTGTTTAACACCCACTATCTTTAGTGCAAAAACCTGTGCAAGATAGATGCTTAGTTTTCACGTTGTGGAACAGTCTGCATGATTTCAGGCCTTTTGCTTCTTTGTCATTTACCCAGGAGCGCTTGTGGAGTTGTTAGCTAAATTGAAACTTTGTGGAATTCACACTTATTTCAGAGAGCAGCTGAAATCAAGTGTCTCAAATATGGGAGAATTTATTAGTTTGCTTGGCATCAAAGCTCCTGTGCTGTTCTCCTATTAGAATAATCATATGATCACAAAATTTGCAACTTATTTTCTCTAAAAGAGAACCTGTTTGATAGGTCATCTTTTCTTGTCATTCTTGGAGTGTGTTTTAATTAATAATAATACATATATGTAGACAGTGTTTGCAGTTTGGCATGCCAGTTTTCACTGCCTAGTAAACAAGGCAGGATGTGTTGAGATCTAGCGTGGAACAGTATGTCACACCTGTAGACTTGTGTAGCTGTGAACCCCTGGTAAAGGACCGTTCCATTTAGTACAAGGAGCCAGGTGCTCCCCACCTGAAGATTTCTTTTTACATCATTTTCTGCTGTCAAACTTCCTGCTTTCTGAATGTGAAGACAAAGTCTTTCACGGCCTTCTTGTTCATCACTGTTACATGGGCCTGTTTTTCAAACATGATCTAACTGACTTACTGTGAAGCTTACATATTGGTTGAAAGCCTGATCCTCTTGCACATTCTTTTCCAAAAATCTGTGTTCCCATTTGGCCTATGACCAGTGACTATCTGTCACATTGTGGTAGGGTTTCTTTATGGTCAAAATTATAGGCTCTTGGAATAAAATTATGTAGATTTTATTATGTCACCCTTAAATATTTCATAGACTCTTACCTTCTAGAAATCATAGTGTAATAATGGACAGGCACACAGAAGAAGGGTCACATTACTTTTTCTTTGTTTTGTCAACTTCAGTCTTATGTGAACAGGCATATCTATCTTGTTGTGGATATTTCATCTTGTCCTCTGCAGCTACTGCAGATACTTCGCAGAAGTTAAGCACTTCCAGAGAATTTATGCAGTTGTAGGCAGTATATTTACAATTAAAGTTTGTACAGAAATAGTTTTTAGTTGTTAATACTGAAATTTCTCATGTATGTTCTTTGCTTTTGTTGAAGAGCTGTGACGATAAATGCAAAGGATTCTGGGTTGGTCACAGATAGGAAACGTGTGGAGTTGGACACAATGTCATCAGAGTTGAGCTTATGTTGTTAGCAGCAGTAATAGTTCTGGTAATGTTGGTTATAATGTAGTATGTGCAGTGTATATGCATAAAGTCAGAGCAATGTCAGGAGGGACTCTGTGCTGTCAGATCCTTGGTTATAGAATACTCTTCTCTAGAGCAGAGTCTGAGGAAAGACCTGATGACAATGTTGAATTGTGTTCTGCCCAAATGACTGAGGCTGTGAGATGGAGAGGATTTTTCTTTCTGTGGAGTAGGTGCTCTGTGAGCATGGGCGAAACACTATCTTAAGTGGGAGCTCTTATGTTTGCTATGATGTTGTCTTCTAGTAATCAAGGGAAAGAGATCATGTGTTCTCAGTGGAAGTGGTAGAAGGTGCATTGTCTGACTGGCTGTTTGAATCTGAAACACTTGAAACTCGTTAACCTCTGTAGTTTTCTCTACTTCTGTCATACTGGTGCAAAAACTCATAGTGCATATTTAGTGTCTGGCAATAGCAGAGCTGTTGGAAACCTTATCCCCTGTCAGTGCTACTGCAGAGCTCCTGACTTCATGGGAATTTTAGGCTTCAAAGTGACGTCACTGTTCAGTTGAGCCTGGGCTGGCAGTTTTTCATCTCTTGTCACTGTTGCTTTGAACAGTGTTAGCTTACTCTTCAAGTCTAAAACTTTCGCATGCCTTAGTGTAAGACTAATTCTGGAGCATCCAAGCTAACCTTACAGGCATATGGAAAGTATGGTCATATACTTATGCCTTAATTGGAGATTCTAGTTCTGTTGCTGCCTTGAAGTGCTGTAGGAGATAAACTAGACAAGTTTTCTTCATGTCCTAGAAGAAGCAAAAGAAGACAAATAGTATGGCATAACTGGAGTGGCTTAGTCTGCAAAGTGACTACTTATCTACAGTGTAGAAAGTTCCAAAAACATTCCCATGGGAAAAATGAAAATGTTGAGTACAGCAGGACAGTGACTAGCTGGAATTCTAGGTATTTGCTTGTGTCATAGAAGTGCCTGATACAGGGAAGATCATCTGAATGAACAGACCACTACAACTTTGGCACTTTCCAAAAGAGGTTTGCTATTTTTGTAGAACTCCCCAGCTCCTTCCTTCTCTGCTTTTACTCGCGATGTGCCTGGTGTTTGCGATCCTGTACTAATCTAATCCATTAGTTGTTTCTGCAAGTTTTTGAGTGTGCTTGGGGTGGAATAGTAGAGTAGTTTGGCAGCTAAAGGAGGGGGTGGCTGAAGCTGGATGCTCTTTTCTGGTGTGCAGAGTCTATGAGAGGCAGGGGTTCTCTCTAGCTGCTGCTTAGTGGTATACTGAGAAAAGGAATGAGTTCTGGCAGCCTGACAGCTTCTGATTTGGGGCGGGATGTGTACAAAGGTGTTGACTAGCAAACTGTATCTTCCCAGCAGGGTGCCTTGTGCAGACCTTGACTAAAACATGAAATCAAGAATAAAAACCCAATGGGATTAGAGGCAAATATATATTTATATAGGGTGGCTGTTTGATCTCTTCTCTGAAGAAACTTGCTGAAGACCTTGAAGCATAGATTTTTCTGGGGGTGGATGTGAAGGGAAGGGTTGTGCTTAATATCAGCTTTTTAATTTTCAACATAGTCCATGTTTTGAACTCTGCAGCTGTTAAAATGCAATCTCTGTGGCCTAGGGATTCAGTGTATTGTAGCAGCACAAAGGTAATAAAGTAATTTTGAACTTTGTGTGCTTGTTGGATGAAAGTGCAACAGCAGAGTGTTGGCCTCCTTAGCTGGCAGTTATAATACTGTCCTGCTGTCTGGACTGCATGAATAATCCTGAAGCAGTTGTGTTTGCAAACAAGCCTTATGTGTGGGTCCATATTACTATTATTAATGGAGACTTGTCTTAAGCCTGTTAATATTGTATCATATAGTAACTCTTCTCTGATTCTGCATATTGCTATTTAATGTTGTTGGAAAGGATTTAGCAGCATTTACTGTGCTTTTTCTTAATAAAATGCATAATTTATAGCACTTTAGCATGACTCCTGGAAGTGAGTCATCCAAGCAGGTGGGGATGAAGGAACTTGTTTCATCTTGTGTTACTCAAGATAGCACTTGTCTTTGCACTTCCACTTGCTTTTCTCTCCTTTGCAGGCACAATACTGTTTTGACCTTTCAGGAGTTTATGGGCTTTGTTTTTACAAATAAAAAGGCAGCAAAAAACTGTTTGACTAAACCTTCATAGTGTGTTGCAGGGATTCATTGAAGTTGCCTAGTTATTCAGTTCTTATTACTGACATTGTGGAAACAAGCTATTTTTAAAATGGCTAAATGTTTATTCATCCATATATTAACCTGAATTACTGAGCTGATCTCAATATGCAGCATAATCAAGGACTTGATGTTTTAAAACTGAAACTCTTTTTATAAGGCTAAATATGATTACAGACCTCTGAACATAGTGAATCAGAACATGATCTTCATTAAATGGCTTGGCTTTTTAGCAAGCGCTGTGCTTTTTGGTGGAGATGAATGCAATGTAGTTCTCTTGCACTTTTCCTGCAGCCAAATCAAAACTCTTGTTAGCAGTTGCAGTAACTTACAGGAAGCCTGTGTAAGTGTTGTCTTGCAAGCTGGCACTGGTCCTCTAGTGATACGGGATATCTCTTGTGCTTTTGGTAGAGGAAGTGCTCTTTGCTTCCACCTTGGGAGTCCCCAGGCTACCTGTTTGGCATGTCTTATCACTGCTTATTCTTTCATAGGTGCTTGAAGGTGTGTATTATGTCCTAGTGATTCTAGGCCAGCTGTTTGAATAAATATTAATTCTAGTGGAAACTGCTATGTGTTAAGATTTCAAGTAATCTGAAGTTTTTAGAAGCATTACTGCCTTTCAGGGTAACTGTGCTGTGAAATTAGTGCAAAGTATTTATAAAATCAGGGTGTGTTTCACTGAAGTCTGCCTCACTTTGGGTAGCAGTGTTGCTGACCAGCATACCCTGAAGCCCTTTCACTCCAAGGATGTCATCTTGGTTATAAGGATGTGGTTACCACTGTAGAAAGTGGGTACTTCCTCAGCCACCACAAGCAGAGTGATAAGTAATAGACTTCAAGCTGCAGATGGTCCTAACTGGTTCATCTGGTCCATTATGTATTGAAGCAGCTAGTATATTGCATTATAGAAGCAAGAGCTTAAATATGTGCAAGGAACTTGATTTAGCTTCACATATTTATACTTATCTTGCTATGTGAAAGCACTTTATTTCTATATTTTGTTGTCTTTTGTCATGGTACACTTCAACTGGCAGTTCTTAAAATACAAATTTACCAGACTGGCATCATGCTTCTCTATGCACAACTGCAGAAAAGGATCTACTACACTATTCTCTTTGGACTTTTTGTCTTCCTGGAGTATGCCAAGTATGAGTAGAAGTACACAGACAGTTGTAGAAGGCAACAGAAGAAATGTACAGATGTCTGGTTTTAGTGACACAATACTTTAACCCACATGTAAAGGGAAAATAACTTACACAAATATAGCTCAGATGCTGCATTTCATTTTGATTCCTTTAACAATTTTTGAAAATCTCTCTACTCACCGAGTTGCGAAAGGCACAACCATGTTACCTTTAACCTTTCCACACTGCAGACCAGTTGTTTCAGTTACTTTGTTTTTATTCTTCTTTTATTTGAGACATTTGGATTAAAACAGGATGAGACTTCTAATCTGAATTCTTTCGCATCTTTCGAGTTTCTGGAGCTATTGAAGATAAAAGTTGCTTTGTTTTTTTTCTCCTGGTCTTTCTGGTACCTATGGCTTCATGCAGGTTAAGCCACAGCCTTTTTTGAAATGCATTTGAAGCCTAAATGTTGTTGCACAATGGTTATTAAGTCTATAGCAAGATGCACTGATTATTTCCTGTGTTGCCCCTGCCACTTCCTCTCCCTCCCTGCCCCCCCCCCCCCCCCAAAAGCTTCCTTCTGGAAGAATTTTGCTGTGTTCCTTTAAGAATTATTTTGTGGAGACATTATTTCAGTTTCAAGTAATAAAAACGCCAGCTTTTCTGAGCATATCCTTTTCCTGTGTGTGTTTACCAACTACAGTGAGAAATGACTTGTTTTCTCTGCTACTCAATATTGCAGATTGGTAGTCGTTTGACAACTGTGAAAAATGAAAGAAGGATATTGCCCTGTGATGTAATTAGACATAATTTTTGAGTTGACAATTAGCACTTAAGCTAGAGAGAGAATTTATCCTTTGACAACAATTTATAATTTTATTACTCTCTTTCAGTCATCAATAAAGACCAGGAAAAAACCACATGATTGAAGGTAACACTGCAAGTTAACTTTTGCAAAATGTGCCCCAGGGGCAGAAAACAGTTTTCAGACTCTTGATCGCAGCACATTTCAGGATGTTTTTGAAAACTCGGAGGTTAAGTAGCAGATAGTCTGAAAGAAAAGCGAAACAAACCCCCAAGAATAGTATGTGTTAACATGAAATTTGGGAAAAGAATTTATGTTCAAATTTCACGCTAGTTTCTTATTTGGATGCAGAAATTACTCCACATTTCTAAACACCCCGGTAGTAGAAAAAGATGTTTTATCCACCTGCATATTACTTAAGGTGACTAGTTGGTACAGTAGGGTAGAATATTTAACACTACTGACTGTTTTCCTGACAAAGAACAAATCGACTGCAAAACACAAAACGTCTCAACTGTGTAGCACATGTTACTACTAATAGTGGTAAAAATTAAAGGGTAAAGCCACCTTTCAAAAAAATAACTGACTTAGCAAATTCTGTGGTGTGTTTTTACCTTGTCATAGTAAGGAGCTTCTTCTAGTGTAACAAGCTAGCTTGCAAGAAAGTGTGTTCCCCAGGTCAGTCATTGTTACTTCAAGAAGTTTATGGTGTCACTAGTTACTTTTGTGAACATGGGAGGCTGTAACAGGCAAGACTATGTTCAGCCTTCCCCAGTGTCCTTAAGCAAATACCTCTTTACTTTTGCTTGTGTGGAAGCATACGCTTTCCTATACAGTCCCTGCTTCCAGCTGCTTTTTTGGGGTTGAGATTTCCTATTTGGACATGGTGTATCTGTAAATAACCCTCAGTTAATATCTCTTCTGGTTCACTGAAGATTTTCGATCAGATTTGTGTAAATCTTAGCATCCACAATACCCCCTATCCTTGACTTTCTCTGCCTGGTGTGGGGAAGAACCAGAGCTACCCCCTCATTTTTGTATCTGATATCACCAAGTGTGTGTCGATGAAGCAGCAGCTGATGATGTTCCTCACATGCAAAGAACCATGAAAGATACAATGCAAGAGGATGGCACTAAGTTAATAGAGGGGTAGAGCTGAACATGGCTGAGGTTAGACTTCAAGTTCTCTTCCTGAAAAATTACATTTTTTTAGGGTAACTTAAAACTCTACCAATAGCTGTTTAATTACAGGTATAATCTTACTGCATGGTGGGATAAACTGTGGAGTACCTTAATCATTGTTTAACTCTTTCCGTTCAGACTTTGATTTCAGTTTTTCCAGATTCAGAGCAATAGCAGAGAAAAACTGGGTTTGGGAGAAGGAGACAAAGTATCAAATATTGAAATCTAGTAGCAATCATGGTTTACAGGTGTTTTCCTGCAAGCTTGTGAGCTCAGTTGTGTATGAGTCTTCAGTAAATAGAATCCATTTACTGGGACTATGGTCAAACTGCAGTTAAATTAGAGATTGCTCTGTGACTCATGCAGTTTCCTTCATTTTGCTGAAGCTGCTTTTAAAATGCAGTTTAAGCCTAAATGCAGACTTCAAAGGACTGTGAAACTTGAAAAATAATTTATGCTATAAGTAAATGGGAGGAAAACAACACCGATGGTATCCTCGTGTTTATTCCCTTAGCCTTTCTTGTTAGAGAGACCATAGCCATATAGGTAGTTTAAAGGTACAGTTCTGCAGTTAAGTGAACTGCATGTCTATGTGTGTGCTTCTAGCCTTATTCAGTGTCAAAATAAATTATCTCAGTGGCTTAAATTATATGCAGTTGACAATGGTGATTTATGAAGATGCAGTAACTTTTTTTTGAAAAAAAAGCTGGTGCTACCTGAATGATCTCCCTGCTCTGGCACAGAGTGCTCTGTGGGCTTGTCCCTCAAGAGGATCACCCTGGCACATTGTGGGAAATTCTGAAGCCTTGAATTGCAAATCCAAACAAACAAAAGGTTTGAGTTTTTCTTAATCCTGTATCTGAAACTGTTCATCAAACTTTTCATACTCCTGTGGTTGGGCTGCAGGCCAGAAGTGCTGTTGATCTTTCCCATGGCCACACATCTGTGCCTTGAGGACATCGTAGGCTGTGACTGCTTGCAGTTTTTAGGTTGATCTTAACGTAATGCTGTGTCTTTCAAGCAATGCCACTTCTGCTTTTTTGTGCTGGTCAGGGAACACATCTCCACTCTGAAATTTTAGGAGATTTGTGAAAAATTATGTGGGTCTGTGAGGTGAATTCAGATGACAGTGTGTGTATATAGGCTTGTAACATTATCATGTATTGTTTCTTTTAACAACAATCTTCCGTAGGTGTGTGAAACTATGGGAGTGATGAAAGCAGAATAAAGCCTAAAGTCAGGTTGGTGTGAACTTGATTTGGTCCTGTTTGTAATAACATGAAGCTGACTTATTCTTACAGTACTTTAGTGCATCTTTACCAATTAACTTCATACAGAGACAGAAATTTACACTTTTAAACAAAGTTATGCTTAGTTTATTGAAAATAGTGTTTGTTGCAAATGATCACTTGCATGGCTGGTGGCAGAAAATGTATTAATATTCACTAGAAAACAGGCAGTTCTCTTTCAGTCAAGGGCTGGCAGACAGGTCTTCAAGCAGTAAAGTACTGAAGGCACCATGAATAAAGTCTTTTTTTTAGAGCTTTTTTTCAGCTGAATAAAGTCTTCAGTCTGCTAGGATTCTCTTCTTTTTTCTGTAGACTTACAGACGTTGACTTTCACCTCCTAGACTTTATTACTTAACCTCAGAAGTATGTTCTTCACTGTCATATATTGATGCCAATAGAGTGTAATTTTTTTGGAAGATAGGCTTTTCTAGCTTTCCTTTTTCTGATATTGTAGTTCTTGCTGGTTATGTTACTTTAATTCATTATTTTGCAACAGGATCTGTTTTACAAATGTTGAAATAGCTTGAAATGTCTGAAATGCCACTATACTGAAGTGTATGACTATTGTAGAAAAATCCTGGTTTTTTAAAATGCCTTCTCATCTTAAAATTTTTTGATTGCTCTCTGTGGAAGGTATATGCATGACTATTTGCTATTGAGATTTTTAGTTTTTCAGAATGTGTTTAGTGTGTACTTGTGGTCAATTTTTTGTCGGACCATGAAACTAGTTTTACAGCTTAGTGGTCTGTATGAGTTTTCAGGTGTATTTAAGCAAATGTAAGTGTTCTTCTGGAGTTTCTTGCTTTTTATGTAATGTGTATATCAGGATGATCATCTGAAACGGAATGATAGTTTGGGGTTCTTAGTTAGTTTGGGGTTCTTAGTTTCTTTTAAGACAGTGTTACTGGCACTGAATTAGTGGGGCTACTTTTCTTACATTACTTTTACCTGTTGAGGAAATCAGGTGGACCTTACAAACCCAGCTCTGCTTGCTCCTTAAAGTGAACCATTTTGTTTCACAGAACTCATTTAGTTTTACCTTATCAGAAGTCAAGAACATATTGAAAAAGTTTTGAAAGTTCAGCTGATTGTAGTATTCATCTTGGCTTTTTTGGGTGGAAAAAGCAATAACTTGAAATTGTCTATTCTGTTTGGTCTGCAGACCTTACAAGAATGTTTTAAGAATTCGGACAAGGTGCAGGATTAGCTGGGTACTCTGGTAATTTAATCAGCACCTGCTCCCAGCCAGGTACCTTGCTCAGCCTTTGTGCTGGGTGTTGGGTAGCTCTGATGGGAAACAGCAGCCAAGGACTCCCTCGTGTGGTGGGTCTGCCAAGGTTCTGAAGGCATGTTGCTGCATTGTTAAGTGTTACGGTTCATGCGAGTAGGGAGAGCGTGTTGAAATAAGGCAAGTAGTTGACCCTGGGAATAAAAGCAGCAGTAGAAATCCATCTTTTATTGAAGTTGCTGTTTGGTTTTTTTTTTCAGCACTTATTAGTCATCCGTTAATAATACCATTGTATACTAATGGAGCAGTGCTGAAAAAAAAAATACTAGCTGTGTGCTCAAGCAAGGATGAAGTTCTATGGTATTGGCTCTGGATTTTGTCAGGGAAGACGGGCTTCTCACAGGCATGCATATAGGAGAATTTTCTTCAGCAGTAGCTACTTAGAGGGGAGAATCATGAAGACACAGATTCAGTAGAAAACCAGACAGCAGGAGACTTGGAGAGCAGAAGATAAGTAGACTTGATATTGGCCAGAATTTTCTGGGGTCAGACTTTTCATGTATGTGCCCAAAAACATTCAGAGAAAACCTAGTAATTTACCAAGATGCTTTAGTCAGTCATGAAATAAAACTACCATACTAATCAGCTGTTATCTAATCATGGTGTTATGCAGGAAACAATATGCATTATTTTTCAGGAGTGACAAAATGCTGCAAGATAACTGAAAATGCGAGTTCACTAGGCATTTGTAACCTCACAGGGGCTTTTCCTGTGTGATACAGCTCTCCCAGTGTTTCAGAAGTAGCTTTTGAAAGGGCTTACTTAACATTTGTTAAATTAAAGCTCATACATGTCTACCTGTCAAGCTTTCTTTTAGTTGTAACAGATTGTAAATGACACTTGAGCACTTTCAGGCAACCTCTTGTTAAGCAAACTGCATCGTTCAGATGACTGAACTCTCTCTTACTATGCATCCAGTCCAGTAGCATTGAGTAAAGAGCTGATAAAGATGTTGCCT
Source organism: Caloenas nicobarica (assembly GCF_036013445.1). NCBI lineage: Eukaryota > Metazoa > Chordata > Aves > Columbiformes > Columbidae > Caloenas > Caloenas nicobarica. The sequence goes on along the minus strand of NW_027016963.1, from coordinate 177,927 downwards.
TTGGCACTTATGTCTGAAATAGTATTTCTTCTTGGTTCTGAGGTACCTACAGGCTTTAGAGAATATTCCTCCTGAAGCTCAGTGGTAGCTCATAGGTTGAAAACATAACAGAAGCATTTTACAACCTTTCTGCACTCCAGGGTCTGCTGTTATATAAAATAGACTATCATCCTTTGGCCAGTGCAGAAGAGGGCAGCTACACAGACATTCTTGCCTATCTGTCTACTTACAGAAGTTTTCTGTTGTTACATGCTGTAGTCTCACTTTTTATTTACTTTTGCCTGTTTTCTGGGTTTACAGGTGTAGTAGTCAAAATGATAAGATCTCTTTAACTTGACCTTCAAGGGAGTTGTCTGATCTGAAGGCTCTTGTCCTTTTTGTAAGTACAGCGTGGAAGGATTTAGCTGTTGTGTGCCACGTATATTAAATCTTTAGAAGAGAAGCCACTGTCTGTGGCTGGTGCAGCTGCTTCCAAAGAGAAAAGGGAAGGAAATGAAGATTGGTCGATGTATTTTTCCTGCAAGAAAAGCTGTCAGGCAGACCACTTCCCAGGGAGGTTGGGAGGAGAGGCTGTAAAACATAATTGCTGGTCTGGTGTGGTTGGGCTAAATGGCCTGGTTCAGCTGTTTGTGTAACTCCTTAACATAACAGTAAAATATTAATGCAGGTTTGTTGGAAAGAAGAAAACAGGCTTTGTGGGGGTATATAACTTAGTTTGGAATGTTTTTGTTGTTGGTGGTTTTTTCTTACCTTCCAGTGTAGTTGAATTACTGTCTGGAGGTAACTTCTGGATTTCCCAGAGAAAAAGGAAGCTTAGATGCAGTAAAAACTATTTGAGAAGAGCAAACCCCTCTGAGAGGTGGTAATTTTGTACAGATTATCTAGGGGGAGTTAAACCTTTGTCATGTTACCCTGCACTTGTCTAACTGTTCTTACTATTTGCAGGTGCTGCCCTCAGTCCAGTTGAGGCATAAATTGCCGCCTTGTACAGGTGATCAGCACTAGCAGCCTGGCCCTTAAAACTGCCTGCTAGTAGACAGATGATAGCAAAGAGACACTACGAGCTTTTAGAATGCAAACACTTCATGTGAATGTAGAAAAATGGTGTTGTTTTACAGATTATATTTAAAGGGCTCTATTCTACTTTTAAGCAATATTGCTGCTACTTTTAAAAGCAGAACATTAAGAATGGACAACAGGTGTCACTCTGTCACATCCACTTTGTATGACCATTTCCCCTGTGGATAGGATCCATTTGAGGCTTTCTGTAAATGTTTTATGGCAGTGGGTTTTCTTTGGGCTTTTATAGTTGTGTGCACTATTTAAACCTGCTTCATTTATAGTATGCAAGTAAACACCTTGTGAAACAACTTGGGCAGGATAGAACTAGTTATTGGTGATTCTTTCTCTAGTAAGTATTATGAATTAGAGCCTGTGGCTTTTTAAAACAGTGTGACATTTTTCAAAGCACAGTAGTAAATTCAGGAGCACTGTGACAATGGCTATACCTTACTATTTGTTTATTTCCCCTTTCCTACTTGAAACTTTTTTGGTTTGACTAATCTCTGAAGTCTATCTACTTTTCTTTCTTAAATACTGAGTCACTGTTCTTTACTTGCTTCTTATTTAATGTTAAATTACTTTGTCTACTCTTTTCTAGTGTGCATGTGGATCATCAGTCTTGAGTAGTTCTTTTGCAGACTGATTAAATTGTTTGAAATTACTTTCTGCTCCTGTCCTTTCAAAATCTCTTCCATATATTGGCTGTAATGCCAAAAAGTAACTTGGCATTATCTAATAAATTGTATGCAGTGGTCTCATAAGCTTGAAACATAAGTGAGAGAGTTTCCCCCATTAAAGTAAGTAACACAGTGCTTTCCAGTTCATGTTTTGTTGTAGACCAAGTGCTTGGAGGTTGATCATTTTTTTTTTTTTTTTTAGTGACCTCCTTAGTGGTGGATGTAGCATGCCTAGGTTCATAGATAAGCCTGACTGAAAGGATTTTTTGCTACTTATGGTTGAATTTGTTTTTGATGCAAGAGTCAGTCAATAAAACCAAATGTAATTAATTAATATGAACTTCCAGACCATAACTTTTGCTTTAAGTTCTTTGTGCTTCTGCTGTGCGTTTTGAATCTTTTTCCTTTCAGATTCTGTTGAAGCAAAATTGAAGTCCAGCTGCTTTTCCTAATTCATTCCCTTATTCCTTCCAGATCATTTAGTAATTTTGGCTTTTCCTACTCCAGATGATATTTTCCTTTTGGCAGTCATTTAGATAACTTGTTTTATTCTATACCACACTGTCTAATATTCATAGTATCTAGTAGAAAGTGTAAAGAAACAGCTTTAAACAGTGCTGTGAAATAGCCACAAGAACTATTGAGAAGCTCAAATGATAGTTTGAGCATGTAAATTCTGAAGTATTGCTCACTTCTGCAAATGAGCAGAGTATTCCCCTTGAAGCTGGCGAATGTTTTTTCTTCTTACTGGCACTAGTAATTACAAAAATAAAAAATGCACCATCACTCTTTCTTTAGGATAAGCTAAATTTCATTCTGTTTATAGGTCCAAGTTATAGAATAAATAGCAGATGTGCATAGATAGTCTCTTGTTTCTGTTGAGGTTGAGTAGGCCATAGTTTTTAAGATCTAGGAAAGGCTAAACTGAGTATTCAAAATACCTAAACACACCATAGTAGACAGAGTACCAGGACAGCTAACCTGGAGAGGTGTCAGGTTTTTCAGGCTGTAGTGTTAAGCACAACTTGAAAAAACAAAGCTGAGCCAAGAGCTGACCACGTCTTAAAACAGTAGGACTGAGCAGATTTTTGATATACATTTAAATCTGAGGATTATTTAACTTGCGTACAACTATAGATTTACCTTTGCTTTTCCAACATCCCATTGTGGATTCAGACACACAATCTACTTTAAGTGTGTTACAAGACTTGGAAAGAAGTGTGTGCTCTGCAGGAGATTTGTGTCTTGGTGAATGGAGTTTGGTGTAGAAGAAGCATAAATAGAAGACTCCAGAGCTGTTTTGTCAGCATTCAGTTTAATCTTTGGCTTCAGGCAATACAAATTAATCAGTACAATTATTAAATAATGAAGTTGTTCTTTTTAGATATTGTAAGTGGTGGCTCGTTTAGTTTTACTGTCTTGCTTCTACAATGGTTTATCTTAAAAACAAAAGGTTTAGACATTGAGGAGGGAGAAAAAGCTACACAGAAGGGGAACTTGTTTGAATTTTACTGGCCAAGTATATCTAATTTTATTTGAGTAAAATTTGTGTGCAGTGGGTATGCTGTTCTTTCTCCATCTGAAATCTACAGTCAAATGGGACTTGTACAGCTGCAGTGGTATCATAGTAAACTTGGACTTGAGCATTTCACTGATGTATGGGACTTAGGAAGAACTGAGCATCTAAGTTCTTGTAACACAGTTTGCACTGTTGCACCAAGTGAAAAATAATCACCAGCAGTCAGGCATACTTTGCAATAATTTGAGTATCTGATGGGTCATTTGAAATAGCTGCTTGCACTGCATGTAGTAAAATGGTTTTCTGGATTTTCTAAAGCTCAGCCATCTGTACATGAACTGGCAAACCTCTTAAATAAGCATCTTCCCTTAACGTAAGCAGGAAGACTTCAGAGTGGTCCCTCAAGGATCTGATTCTGGCAAAGAGTTTCAATTTCCAATTATTTGTATTGTTTGTTCAGAGCAGAGCGATCTTTCTTATGTGCTTCTATGAAGAAAGTGATTTTTGATTCTGAATTATTGATAATCTGTAATTGAACCACTAATCTTCAGGCAAAATTTTGATTTCTTTAAGAAGATTTATGTTTTCTTAGTCTTTTCAAATATATAAGGCCTTTGGAATGGCAGATCTGGACACCATTGTATTTTAGATGCTAGTCCAAATTAAAAAAAACTGAATTAAATAAAATCATTCACAGAATCATTGAGGGTGGAAGGAACTTCTGGAGATAATCTCATCAACTCCCCCTTGTCAAGCAGGTTCTCCCTGAGCACATTGCCCAGGACCTTGTCCAGTCAGACTTTGAGTGTCTCCAGGAATGGAGGCTTCACAGCTCCCCTGGGTGGCTTGTTTCAGTGTTTCACTGCCCTCACAGTAAAACCCTTTTTTAATTGCAAAATTGCACAATAAACTGGCAGAAATGAGTTCAGGCTTGTCCTGAATAAATTACTGGATTTTTTTTTTGGCGCTGCTTCCTAGGTTAGTCTACTAATATTCATCAAGCTTAACTAATAGAAGGTCTGCAGAAGAACTGGTCATGAATTATATCGTTTGTAACAGCTGGGTATGCTCTTTGCCTGCAGTGGTCTGGGTGTTTCTAATGTGAAAAATAGATCACATGAACAGAGGGGTAGTAGAAATAATTTCTGCACATCTTTTTCTGTTCACTCAGGAGCTCATAAGTACTGTATGGGGAATATCTTACATGAAATTTAGTTCTCTTCGAGATCATAATGTCTTTGTGGTTTAAATGGGTTCCTTTGTATGACATTAGTAATAACACAAAAAATCAGGATTTCTGCACTGGGACATAAGACTAAACTAAAAACCATGCACAAAGAGACATTCCTTTAAGTTGCTCATTTTTGGAGATGCTGCTGGACAGAGTTTCTGCAGACAGTGGGAATGATGGAGGTGACTGGGATAGAAATTTCTCTACTATAATCAAACTAATAATGAAAAAGGCCCTTCTAGCATAAGGTACTTAGCTATATCGAGGTAGAGCTGTAAATACAGAAATGCCTCTGCATATTTCCAAATTGTTTGTTACAGAAACACAGACTTGCTGAGGGTGGAGGCACTTTTGGAGATTGTGTAGTCCAATTTTCTGCTCAGTGCAAAGTCATCTAGAGCAGGTTGCTCAGGACTTCATCCAGCTGAGTTCTGGATGGTTTTTGTTAACAATTTTGCATATATTAACCTGTTCATGGCTTCATCTAGCCAATTTATTTGTGTTTGTATGTGCTGTTTCGAGGATGTTGGGAAAAATGGGGGTAGCTGGTGCAGGGAGGATGTGCCATCTAACTTTTGGTGCTGTGGTAGACAAATTTTTACAAAGTTATGAATGCCAGCAGTGGTGGGCTTGTTACTAAACCCACTGTCTTAATCAATTGCAAACTTACCATCTGCTTGGTTCATGTACTATTTAATACATGTTGTATAGGTACCATACAAGAACGTGATACAGCATAGGTTCCTTTCTTTGCTGGCAAAAAATGAATTTGCAATTTATGCTTTATGTATTTTTTTATCCTTTTGTATTGTTTATCTCCAAGCTAATCATTCAAACTAGCATCTTGTGGATTTGGATGATTCCCTCTGGCTTGTTAACTGTTTGGTGGGGTTTTTTGGGCCTCGTTTCAGTTTATAAAATAAAATGGTCAAGGAGTATGGGAGTATTTCTGAAAAGGCCTGTGCTAATGAAGGATAGTAATCTTACTAAGTGGTATCCTTTTTCTATGTTAAATTTTTCTACCTGTTTGCATTTTTATGCACTAAAAATATTTTTAAAGGGGTATGCTGAAGGCAGTGAGTTCTGGACGGGATACTTTAGGTTTTGAAGTTGTCAAGGGATGACTACTGCTGAACTCAAGTGTTTAATAAGAAGTTCTTAGAATACACTGCTAGAAATGAGCTGTGCTTCAGTGATTAAGCGCTAATTAAAAATGCTTTATATGTCTATCTATAATCTGAATTACCAAGGCTAAAAGAACCTGAAACTGTTGAATCTTTGGATGACATTTGGCTCATTAACAGTTACTCATGCCAGTGTTTTGAATACAGGAATAAGATAAGCCTTTAAACTCCTTGTAACTGAGAGGCCACATTTAGTGTGAAAAACATCTGTAGAAATGTTCAGTTTCAAATTTGGCTCAAATAGTACATTGAAGTATATTTGAAACACTCTATACAAGCACTAGTCCAGAATTTTGCCACTATGCTTTATATGTTCAACTAATGTTCAAAAGTGACTAGTGGATTTTCGATGTTGTCTTAACCTTGAAGCTGCTGCACTTTCTCTATTGTCTAACAGATCACAACCAACTCCTGAATCTATTTTGCATAGCAGTTTAAGTCTTGCATTAAACTCACCGTAGCCACTTCTGAAATGAATTTAGGGCAGTCCATGGGAACAGAGGAAGCAAGATAAAAATTACTAACCTTACTGGAAAAATTAGGTGTTGTGAGCCTTTGAAACTTCGTTATCTGGGGCAGATACTGTTCTTTAATATAAGCAATTTTTGCTTAGTATGTCTATATAGGTTTTAAACACTGTTAGTTATCTGTTGCATGGCACTTCGCTACTAATGATCACTCTTCTTTTTAACCAGGACAGAGCTTGGGATATGGTTTTGTGAACTATGTTGACCCCAAGGATGCTGAAAAAGCTATCAACACACTGAATGGACTGAGACTTCAAACTAAAACCATAAAAGTATGTAGTGTTAATTATGATTTAAAGATGCTGAAGTGTTTTGACTTGTTGATCATGTGCATGGTTTATTTTCCCCTTCATATAACTTAAGTATTCTGCTAATGTCCATAGAATAGTCTAGGACTTCACCATACAGCATATGGTTAGTCCTTTGTAGTCTGTTTGAATCGAGGTAGATTATGATTATTAAGTATAGAAACTTTCGGTTTTTAATGCATTTGATAACGTTTTAGATATGAGCTTGAATTGTTTTAACTGAGAAATTGCTTCAGTTGCAGAAATGTGATATTGCGTGTAGTCGGAGTGCTGCACTATGAGCTTCCTCTTTACTTTCTCAAAGATGATGGTATAACTTCTTTGAGATTCCTGTTCTTTTGTTTGTGTTCTAGCTCCTGCACCTCTTGTTTACTAAATTCAGTTTCTTGAATTTCTAGAAGCGGAAATCTTAGTTACTTTTTTCTTATTTACAGTCTTATTCAATTATCGGAAGGTTGAGGATACTCATTTGAGCAGTTGCTTGGGCTCTGAACTTTAAAAGAGTGGAGATGAAATGAAATTTATCAGAGAATACAGACTTTTGAGCATGTTTCACAGGTGGTGTTGCCTGAAGGCACTCATGTTCCAACAATCCCATTACTTCTCATTAAACAGGAAGGTCTGCTAGCTGATCACTTGGACAGTGACTGCCCTTTAACTAAGGTCATGTTTGAGCCATAATAAAAAGCTCTCCTGTAAAGGTTTGAACTTAACAAGCAATGCAAAGCCACTTAAAGATGACTAATACAAAAATAAGATGTCAGTAATTATGGTTAGTATAATTAATTATGGTTAGTTAGTACCTGTTCTGGATTCATAAAATTTAATCAAGTGGATTACTCTTTGAAACTTAAATACTGCTTTTTAACAAACCAGTGAATTACTGCTAACAGTAGCAATAGATGAAAGACATGGGTAGGTGCTTTGCTGCAGAAAGCTCCCTATGTGTTTCTGGCAGACTTCTTGCCCACAGACAGTCTGTCCCATTTTCTGCTTTGGGGGAAAAGAGAGGAAAGTGATTTTGTGCTCCCAGTTTTTTGAAGCTGTCTTGTGGTGGTGAGAGAGGGAATGGGTGTTTGTTCTGGTAGTATTGCTGGTATACTGTATCTTTGCATTTAATGTCTTGGGTTGGAAAATTAAAGTACATCTGTCCAGGGTGGTAAGTTGAAAGTTCTGTTGACTATACAGCCAGGCAAAAAGGATGTTGTTACAGAGAATAAAGCCAGGTCTACCAAACCAGAATGATCCCTTAAGGGGGTTTCCAGTAACTTACTTTATGCTGCCAGTACCTGAATTCTTAAGCCTTTCTCACCTTACTAAGTGATTAAAGCAAACAGTTATGTTTTTCTGCAACTAAAATTGATAGTAAGAAAGGTCTGGAGGAAAAAAGTGAAAATGGAGTACACGTTGTAGGTACTGTTGCTTTTCCTTTCTTGCTTTCCCGGAACATGAAAGTAGAAATGTAGGTTCTAAACAATACCAGACAGTGACTCTTGCAGTGAGAGACTAAAGATTGTATGTAAATTCAGCTAAAAAAGTGACATTTGAATTGTCACAAGCTGAATTTATTACACCTTCACCAAAATAAAGAAAATCTCTATTTAGGAAAAAAAGTATCCATAAATGTTGCTTGTTCACGTTGCAAGTAAAATTCTGACTCCATCATTCGGCCCTGTTTAACTTAAGTAGCATCTTTCAGTATTAGAGTACAGGACCTGAAGGGAAAAACTGCTTTATTCCCTTCTCCTTTACTCTTCTTTGGTTTTGAATGCAAGCTGGGTTTAAGGCCAAGTTTTCATGACTGGATTCTCCCAAGATGCTGTTAAAGAAAATGGGTTTACCTCTTTCCACACTGCAGAAGGGACACAGGCTAGGAGGGATCCCTAATGTTTTAAGACTGAGACATTTGAACATCGGACGGTTACTTCTCTTCTTAAAAGAACTAAGATGTCTCTGTGGCAGTGACTTGAAAGGAGACTTACCAAGAGCATCTGCCTTTATGTGCAAACCAGTAGAAGTGCCCAGCCTACTGCGAATCACTCTAACTTGTGTATTCCTCAGATCAGCCTGAAGGCAATACTGAGCAGAGGTAAAGTTGATGCCAGAGGCCTTTGCTGCATCTATAGGCAACATCTGGGGCAAAGAGTTGCTTACGAGGTCTCAGTGTCAGGACCTTTGCTACTACAGTTTATAGACCAGTGTGCCTATTTGTCCAAAGTTGGTACTTCAATTAAAAAAATCCCCTGTTTTGCAAACTCAGAATCCAACCCCTAGATTTACTTTCAGCTTTAAAAAAATAGATGCAGTTGAGATTTTTGTATATACCTTTGTATGAAAAATGATGGGATTGCATAGTGTTAGTGGATATTTTGACTTCAAAAGAAAAAAATTAGATGTTTGATCTCACTGTACATTTTTGGAACTTCTGTTGAAATGTTTAGTAGCTCACTATGTTCATGGCTGAAAGTGGGTTTTTTCCTATTAGTCTATAAAACTGGAAGGAACCTTGTTGGTTAGGTGATGGATCCTCACATTGTAGGTGAACTGAGGCCATTCCCACTCAGAGGGAGCTGTCTTGATCCTGATGTGTGATGTTCCAGATTGGGGCCATGATGCATACCTATGATCCACTACTTCTGTACTAGCCTCTTAGTCATTGGTTAAGTTTATCTGATTCCCTAAAAGGGGATAGCACCTATGGTTTCCTTGAAATGAAAGATATGGAAAAGGTGAATCTGCAAAATGATAACTAAAATTTTTCTGTATAAGTAGTGATATTAAAACCTATTGCTTGATACCCTTTTAAAAAGAACATCCTGTGGAATGCTTTATGGCATACTTTATTTAACTATTATCAAAGTCTCTTAAGCAAATTTTGGATCTCAACCTCCAAAGCCAATTATAGTAGTCTTAGTCTTGTCTAACCTGGTACCAGTTGTGTTGCCTTCTGATTTGACCTGTGGGGTGTACGTGCACTGATATTGAAGGCACATCTAGGTGTGTTATACCTGAACCCCATTCTGCTGGGCAATATACCTACTAATATTAGATAGTGCCCTCTGTGGTGTAATTTATGGCTTATTTGATATGTGAACAGGTTTATTGCAGGTAGCCTGTGAAGTTTGGGCTTCATTTAATTATGCAACTTTAGGGCAAAAAATAGTTGTATCTTAGAAGCCACAGAAGATGTTTTATCTCTATTCTGGAAGAAGCTGCTGCTGGGAAGGACTTTGGCTCTGTTCTATTTAAAAGCCATTGACAATACGGATTTCTGTGCCTGGAGTGATTTTCTTTTTTTCAGCTTGTCTACTTGCTTGTCCATGACTCTTTCATTTGAGTTATCCTGGAAAGATCAGTTCTTCCAAAATGTGGAGAACTCAGAGAAAGCAGCATATAAGAATCACTGACTTGCACATAATGGTAAGAAAATTCAGTGCACGTTTTGTTGGTTTAGCTTTGCCTTGGGAGAGGGGAGATCCTATGTGTCTTCCCTCATCCTTGCTCCTGGGAAAACTCCTACAAAAAAAGAAAAAGTGTGCAGGTGAATTTGTGAGATTATCTAGATCAGAATACCTTTCAGTGTAGTGTAAAAGATTTCTACGTTAACAAGAAAGTGAGATTATCTAAAGAGTGGGCAGACAAATGGCCTCTCCTTGAATGGGCACAAAGCTGTGTAAAATGCTGAACAGAGGCATCTTTTTACCTCTATTGTTAGGGTATCAGAAGAACACAGGAAAATCTTTGGCTTTTCTGTGGATGCTAGACTGCTGGAATGATGGATGTGATCTTTTGTGGACCGCAGCTGCCAAGGGGGTGCTGCAGATGTCAGCAATGCCATGCTCATTCGTCTTTCTCCAGGTCAACTGGGGCTGGGTCAACTGTCCTGCTGTCCTGTCCCCAGCTCTCCAGGGAGGGAGGGCCTGAAGTGGCAGAGTCTCAGTATATGGGAGCTGGCAGATGTTTTTCTTGTTAGTGCTGGTGATACATGTATAGACATGTATGCAAATACACATTGGAAAGAAAATAGTTTGTCCAGGCTAGAGGCCTAGAAATTGTCCATTTCTGTAAGATGGCATTGATTATTTGACTGTATTTTACCTACCCTAGTAAGAATTAGTAAGGTTTCACGGAGTAGCTTGGGTTGGAAGGGACCTTCAAAACTCATCTAATCCACCCCCCTGCAATGAGCAGGGACATCTTCACCCAGATCAGGTTGCTCAGAGCCCCATCCAGCCTGGCCTTGAATGTTCCCAAGGATGGGGCATCTACCAAGCCTCTGAGCAACTTGTTCCAGTATCTTACCACCCTCATTGTAAAAAATTTCTTCCTTGTGTCCAGCCTGAATCTCCCTTCTATTAGTTTAAAACCATCACTCCTTGTCCTATCACAACAGGCCCTGCTACAAAGTCTGTCACCATCTTTCTTATAGGCTCCATTTAGGTAATGGAGATCCTCCTCTTGTAAGTTCTTTGGGCTATTAGGATGTTTACATGGGTAATTATCACCTGTCAGGGGAATAAAGATTTAAGAAGTATTTTATCTAAAGTATTAAATCTGTAGGTTTTCTTCCCACTCTTTTATAGCTTTGCATATATTTAAAAAAAAAGTCAGGCTTAACATGTAACATTCTGCCAACTTGCTGTTAGAATGAAGTTTAACAAATCCTTTAGCTACAAGCACAGACATCCTACTTTACCATCATCACCTGGTTAACTACCCTACTGTAGAAAGCCGTGTGATGAGAAGAGCTAGTTATGATTTCAGAAGAGTGAATACTGAACTATCAGCTTATGAAATGCCCAAAGAAGTGCAGTACAGCAAGGGAAGATGTGCAGTGAGGGATATGCCACAACTTCATTAGTGTCCTCTGAGGCAGTATGTCCTTAAAACTTGGGATTGTGCAATGAAATGTCACTTGCTGACCTGAACTACTACTTAAATTTATAGTAAGATTAGTTTTAAAGGAATTACCCTCTAATTAGTTGCTCGAGATCTCTACCCTTATGAACTTCTACCTGTGATAGTGCTTTTGAAAACACTGTGTACACTTAATGGAAAATAATGCTGAAAAAAGACACATGCTAATTTAATTTGAGTTAGTGCAGCAGGTAAAACATTGAGATTGTTCTGTCTTCACTGATACTTGCAGAGGGAAATTTTGGTCGTGTCACTTTTTGTAGTAATTTTTTCATTAACTGATGTCCCTGGGGAGGAATGAAATATTTATGAGTTGTGTAAAAAGTCTATTAAAATACCAGAGGCAATTGAGCTGCGAAGGTGAGAGAAACCTTCTTTTCCTTCTCAAGATTTTTTTCTGTCTTCTGCAGCACTAAAGAACATTGATCTAGGGAGTAGCAAAAGGGGATCCTATTTGGAGGTTTAATTAAAGCTACTGAGTTTTACTGGTGCTATCAATCAGCAAAGATTGAGAGAGGGGGCATAGTGCCAGATCATTTACTGGTCTTGACAGGGTAATTAAATACTGCAGGACTGTATTCTTAAGGTAAAATTGAAGTGTTCTAGCAGATCTGACACAGAAGAACCAATTTGTCTTGGAACAAAGGTAAAGGTGTGTTTTTTCCCTTAAATTTCTGCAGGAGTTATATAAATGGTAATTATACAGTCTTTTAGCTATGTTACAGTTAAAGCTTGACAGCATTTCCATTTTAAACCCCCTCCCCACCCCACACATGCCTCTTCACCCCCAGGTAAAATTTGTTCTTCACTGAAATGCAAATCCCCTCAGATTTTGTATGTTACTTAACCAGCTTAAGCTGGCTGCTTGTTTTTCATATTGCCAAATAATATTTAGAGGAGGATTCACTTCTGAATGCATATTACTGTCACTTTCCGTAAACCAAGTTACAGCCATGCAGTTGTTCATTAATGCCTAACCACTCTGAGGAAAATAATATAGTATGTCAGACTTGAACTACAAAATGTGCTAATCTCACTTTCAGCAACTACATGCCTTGTTTTCCGTTTGGACCACAAATGTGCTCTGTGGCAGCTGATGAGAGCTTCTTGCAGGAGTCTGTCTCTGTGTTACCTGGTGCAGAGGTTCCTTAGACCAATGCAGCAGACCCTAAGGCTGCTGAGCAGGTTTGCAGCCAAAAACCTCAGTAGTGTAGTGAGGTCGTTTCTGAGCCTGCATAGGGAGTTTCTGATGCAGTAATTGAGATGTTAGAAGGGGCCAACGGTACTGTATGGGGCTGAAGGAAGACAGCAAGCATTTCTGAAAAGCCAAGGGCTAAGCAAGAAAAAAAGCCAACAAAAGCAACAAACTGATTGTTACTAATGAAGATAGTCCTCTGCTCTCCTCATGCTATGCAAAGTTCTTGAAGTAGGATGTGGCTTTCTGCATGGATCCAAAATACTGCAAATTCCAGGCATGGAGATCTGAGGTTTTTTGGGGGGGGGGCAGGGTGGTGTGGGTTTTTTTTTTTAAATGCAAATAGTTTTGTCCATCAGAATGCTTTTGCTACTGTAAACTATGGCCCTGCTTATTTTTTGAAATTATGGAAGTCTTGAGACATTCAACTCTTAAGCTAGTGGCTTTCAAGTTTGTCAACATATTAATTAAATATTGACCCTGGGTGTCTTTCATCCATGTAGTAATAGTTTTTCCTGAAAGGTTGTAAGATAGTCCACTGAAGCAATAACTGTGAGTGGCAAAGGAGATGTGTTTTGTGAATTTCTGGAAGATGTGTCTGTGGAATGAATAATGCAAGAGAGACCAAGGGATGTGCTTGCCAGTCTGTTAGCAGCAGCTGCTCCCTAGACACAAACGTGGAGGAGCTGGGGTATACTTGTTTCCTTCAGAAGAAGGGAAAACTTGTGGAGAGATTCACCTCAACTCCAAAAACAGAAGGAGAATTGGAATCTGCTGTTTTGAAATTTTGTTCTGCAAGAGACTGCGTCTGCAAGGAGACTTCTCTTTATTTCAGTGGAACTTACCTGCAGAGATGTTGTTCCTTAATTTTGAAACACTCATCCCTGTGTTATTTTTTCTGCCAACTCAAAAAATGTGTAGATTGTATTTGTGAGTCTTAGATGTGGTGTATTTAGCCTATGGCTCTTTGGTAATTCATATTTTCTACATAAAATTATTCTATTTCAAAGAAAGTTTTGTAAAATACAGATACTGTTATGTTGGCTAGTCATACTCATGTGAACTACTATACCCATCAGTAATCTGCTTTGAACATTGTGTTTTCTCTGGAGTGTAGCTCATGATCTCCCACCAGTTACTACTTCATGGCCAGATCAGGTTCTAATTGTGGAGGAAGAACTTGCCAGGTTGTTCTGTTCATGCCCTCGGTCACAGAACAGATGCGGATCCCATGGTTGACCTCAGGCCTGCAGCTCTGGTGACAGCTGTCAGAGCTGGCATGCTTCATGAGACGTGGTCTGAAATAGCAGAACCTCTTTTGGTGGCAATGCTGAAAGGCTGTTACTTCCATGTCCATTTTTTGAATGTGTTACTTATTGCAGGGCAGGCTGTAAAAGCAAAGCCTATATGGGATACATTTATATATTTGTTAGGTTAATCTACATGCATAGTAAAGCTGTGTTGAGTAGTGTGTTTTTGTAGTTCATGGAGTTGAGTCTAAATTGCCTTTATAGGGGGAAGTCTATAGTATTTCCGATTTGCTTTGCCAACAGAAACAAATGCTGCTGCAGGCTTTACAGCACAGACATAAACTGAGCACAGCATGTACGTGTTTAAGGAGGCAGCCTTGTGTATGCTGGGAAAAGCAGCCTTCAAGCCTTGTTTGGAATGGAACTATCTTTCATTTGAGGGAACACAAAGTAAACTTGATAAATATACAGCAGAGTACTCTCCTGTTTCAGACAACCAGCTGTCACTGGCTAGTGACAGCTGAGACCTGAATTCTGCTGTGTGCTGCAGCATCTTGTTACTGGAAATCAAATTAAGAAGAGTTCTTGAGTCAAGGCATCTCATATACTAATTTAAGTGCAAGTTAAGAATGCTTGCCTGACACAATGGTCTTGAACATTGCTATAACAAAACCAAAGAAATAATGTCCTTTTTATTGTGCTTGCCAAGGGGGCTTATACATTCCTAATGTATTCTTCTTCCCAGTATAAATCTGTCTGGTTTGTGGGACAGCTTAAACCATTTTTGTGTGCACAGACTGGGTAGTAACTTATTTTGATTTTTTTTCCCACTAAAACATGCATTTTCAAAAGAACTGGATGCTATCCATAAGGCAAACAATGTTTTTGTTCTAAGCTGAAAGTTTACACTGAAAGTTACTGGATGTAAACATTTATTGAAATACTGATTTCAACACTTATAGATTTCAGATTAAGGACTTGCAAGAATACCTTAAGTAGAGCTGTTTAGGAAAAAGTTATATTAAATTCTAAAGTTCTTGCTGGTAATACAAGCATTGTGTTTGCTCTTTATACTACCAATAAGCTATAAGATTAAAAAAAGGTAAACATGGTGCTGAGGTGTCTAAAGCTAGCAGCAAATAGTAAGAAACTGAAACATTTTGCAGGGACTAGATCTCTATTCTTTTTGGCAACTTCTTTGTTTAAACTGTTAACTTTCACAGTTTTGACTTGAAAATTGTAAATCAGTTTATCTTGATGCTAAGAACTAAAATATTAAAGCAGTGAAAATACTTGGGCTTGGTGTTGCAATGTTTGCATTTCTAGAAACAAATGTCTTTTCTACTTACTGCAGTGTAAAATTCCAGTGAAATAATTTTAAATTGGTGTCTCCAGAGTAGCTGTGTTCAGTATTGTACAGTGTGTGTCGTCATTAAATATTTAAAACTGTAGGCTTTCTGGCTGCTTCTCGACTTACATTGTGTTCAGGGGTTTTGACATTGCATAACCTTAATGTTTATCTATTAAATACTCACCTGTTGAAGTAGCTGTAGAAGTAATATTTTAGTACAGCTATTAATTCAGTACATATGTATATTGTTTGAAGAGACTCAATCTAGAACTGATGGCAAGTAATTACTGAACAAGCTAACTGACAAGATACAGGTAAGGAGCCAAAGAAGAGTCTCTGCTTTAAATCTGTATCATAACTGAAATATGTGGACTTTGACATTAATAGAAACCATATATCCCGTAGTCTAAGCAAGCTTATTTTGTGTGGGAATTAGTTCCCTTACACCAGTAACATTTTGTGATGTCCTTGTTTTTCCTCTAGTGATGCTGACTTGCAGTAATTACAGATCTTGCCAAAGGAAGTCAAACTTCAATTACATTGGGTTTATGAAGTTCTGCATTTCCTTACCTATTTCCTTCCTATGTCTTACCTGGCACTTAGCAAGATGGCTAGAGGTAGTGTTTGGATATTGTTAATGAAGTACTGATTTCAGTTTGTATGTTTTTCCTGTGACTAATCTCCCCAGATTCCAGTATGCATCAGAATACTGGAGTATTCAGTGGGATACTATTCATGTAGGATAATCTGTGATCAGCCTGTGTTCTTAGATGGGAAAAATACCTTGTAAAGATACTTCAAGCTGAACTTGCAATGGTAGTATTTACTGGCTAGAGATTATTGCTTTCATTTGCTTGCTTTCATTAAATTGTATTCAGTATAGGCCTTGACTGCTATGTGAGACTCTATTCCAAATAACATTTACCAGCTAGGGCATGAGCAATAGACATCACTGGGTCAACTGTCACCATGAAAGAATTCATACTCACTTGACAGATGAAAAGTTAAAGGAATTTTGCAGATACTGTTTTATATCTTCTGTAGCATAAGGTAAACTTGCAGTAAGTTGGCAAACATTTTTTTGTGGATGTTCTCTCTTCTAAGGAGTTTAAAGTGAGTTTATATCCTTGATATATGACAGCATGTGTCCACCAGTGTGAAATCCCCTTCGGAAGATAGTGTCTCTATTTTTAGTTCCTCTAGGAAGCAATAGGGTGAAAATGACTGTATCACTGGCTTTATATAAAAAGCTGAGTGGGAATCCTTTGTCTTGGCTTTGTTACCTTCACTCGATTCTACTCTTAAGTAGAAGCCCATTTCAAAGAATTTCCTTAGATTTGTTATGTGGTGTTGCAGAATCACAGAATGGCTGAGGTTAGTGGCAGCTCTGGAAGGTTCTAGACCAACCTTCTGCTCAGAGTAGGTTCACCATAAGCACACTGTTTAATCCTGTGTCCAGCTGGGTTTTGAATATTTCCAGGGTTAGACTCTACAATCAGAGTGACTTCTTCCAGTGCTTGAGCACCCTGTACCATGAAAAGATGTGGATTTTTTATGAAATGAAATCTATTTGGAATTTCCAAATGAACTTTTCTATGTTTCAGTGTGTGCCTATTGCCTCTTGACCTGTCACTTGTTACTACAGAGTCTGGCTCCATCTTCTTTACTTCCTTAATCAGATTTTTATGGCTAAGATCCTGGTGAGCAATTCCTGTGCCATCAGCCATTTTTTGCAAGAGATGCTCTAGTCCCTTAATCACTTTTGTGGCCCTTTACTAGAATCACTCTGGTTGTGCACATCTGTCTTGCATTTGAGAGCCCAGAGCTGGAAACAGCATCCCAGAAGCGTCTTGCCCGTGCTGAGTGGAGAGGAAGGATCCTTGACCTGCTGTTAATGTTTCTACTAATTTAGCCAAGGTGGCTGTTTGCCATATTTTTTACAAGGGTACATTCTGCTGGCTTATGGTCAGCTTGATGTCTACTGGGACTCCAAGGTTCTCTGCTAAGATGCTTTTCAGCAAGTTGGCTCCCAGCATATACTGGTACATGGGATTATTCTTCCCTGGATGGAAACTCTGCCTTTCCTGTTGTTGAACTTCTTTGAGGTTCCTGTTTGCCCAGTTTTCCAGCCTGCTGAGATACCTCTGGCTGGTGGCACAGCCTTCTAGCCTGTCAGCCACTCCTCAAAGTTTGGTATCATTGTGAAGTTTCTGAGGGTACAGTCTTCCCTATCATCCAGGTCACTAGTGAAGATGTTAACCAGTGTTGGATTCAGTATCAATGGAGGCCAGTGGCTAGCTTCCAGCTGGACTTGATCATGAGCCACTGAACCTGGCAGTTAAGCCAGTTTTCAGTCTATATCACTATCCCACTTCTCCAGTATGTATCTAGTATTTATCAGGTACATACTTAAGTATATGTAGGTGTACGTAATGTGAACTTTGTGAGGGTACTATGGGAGAGAATGTCAAGTCTTATTAAAGCTGAGATAAACAACATCCACTGTTTTCTTCCTATCCACCAAGGCAGTCATGTCATTGCAGAAGACTTAAAAATTTGGTCAGATGTGATTTCCCCTTTATAAATCCATGCTGACTGCTTCCTTTTTCCTTCTTGTCATTCATGTGACTGGAGGAGATTTTAATGATTAGTTGCTCAGTCACCTTCCCAGGCATTCAGTTGAGGCTGACTGGCCTGCAGTTTCCAGGAAGCAAGGGAGTTTCTTGCTGCTCTTGAAGATGGATGGTATGTACTTTCACTCCTCAGAAACCTCCCATGTTCCTCCATGACTTTTCAAAGACAACGAGGAGTTACCTTGCAAGGCATCCATGAGCTTCCTCAGCACTTACGGGTGCAACCATTCAGGCCCCATGGACATTTTTCTGTCCTGTTTAAATATTCCTCAGTGTGAATACCCCTCCACTGAGGGTGAGTATTCTTTGTTCCAGATTTCCTAATGTCTTGTGGGCCTGAGATCCCTGAAGATCAATGCTACTGGTAAAGACTGAGGCAAGGAGAATTCTGAGTATCATGTCCTTTTCTATGTCCCTGTTCAGCAGTGGTACCATGTTCCCCCCAGTCTTACTTTTGCTGTCAATGTATTTGTACAGATCTTTTTTGTTGCACTTCAGATCTTTTGCCAAGTTCAAATCCAGGTGAGCTTTACCTTTCCTAACCTCATCTGTGCAGGATTGGGCACCATTTATGTATTCTTTCTTTCACATGCTGTACACTTCGTTTTTATGTTGGAGTTTAATGCCTTGTTCATCCAGATATGACCTCAGACACCTTTGCTTGATTTCTTGCTTGCTAGGATGGACCTTTGGCTTCAAGGTGATCCTTCAGTCACTGGAGATGCTGAGCAGGCATGTCAGCATGGTTTTCAGACCTATAAAGCTGTTCTATTAGCTTGCCTTGTAAGGACCATGGTATCCATGTGTGTGTTCTGGACTGTGGTAATAACCAGGGAAGTCCATCAGGGTAATGTAGGAGTAAGGGAGAATTTTAATTTTATTCTGCTAAACTTGAATGTGAATCAGGCAGACCTTGTCATTTAGTTATTTGGTTCTAGCTTACCTTAGTGTCACTGGCCAGGAGGGAAAGAGGTTTCAGGCATTAAGCATTGCCTCACAGATCACTTACTGACATAAGGTTTTTCTCTGCTGTTTGCATGTGTCCACTCTTTATAAGAACACAATTCTCTTATTTTGGCTTACATCATACTTCCTCAGTTTTTATTCTATCTAATGTTGAATCAGAATGACTTTGACAGTTAGCAGTGGGTAGCTGGATGGAAAGTCCAGTTACTGCATTAGGTTGCTTAGAAAATGAAACTATTTTACTGATCAACATCTATAGAAATACTTCTGGAGCAAAGTCTGGATAGTTTGGAGGATTAGGGAAACACTAGCTCCATAAAGTATGACTTGTGGTTTTGGAAGGCCTTTGATATCTTCTGTTTACACAGACTTCTTTTATCTTCTTTGAAAGGAGTTTGTGAGGCTTACTTTCTGCAATCTCTGTTCTGAGTGCTTGCAAGCATGCATGCATAGAAAACAGCTTGGTAACGGGTATTTATGTGAGTTCACAGCTGATATGAAGTCTGCAATAACTCCTTAATCCTCAGCAAACCATGAGGGTTTTTTGTAGTTTCTCAGTGAAATGTTGTTTGACCAGTAGTTGCATAGCTTTATCATTAAATATAAAGATAAGTCACTGCTTTTGTTCCTTCCCTAGCTGATGGTCATTCCCAGGAATTCTTATTTCTCTCTGGAGGACCTGACCACGTGTGTACAGAAAAAAAAACTTATGTCTGACAGCTTAAATAGGACTGGATAGAACAGTTTTCAGTGTATCTCAATTCCAGAGAGACTTAAAAACTGACAGATAAAATTGAGATGTGCCAGTGATGTATGCAGCTATCCATCAGACTTCTACTTATTCTATAAGTAGTGCCTGTCTTCCCTTTCATTGGTGTCAGGCTTTACATTAATAACAGTCCACACAATGGACTTTGTTGCTATGCTCCCCCACCATGTAGAGTTAAATTTGGGAGGGCGGAAGGGCTCTTTTTGGCGGGGAGGAGCAGAAGAAAAAGGAGAAGAAAAACCCACAGCACCTTAGCTATTCAGAACTGCTTGGTTTTGATAATTCAGGATTTTTGTGTCTAGTCCTTTTCCCCAGGCAGTCTGTCTCTGGCCTTGGGTTGTCTTAAGGTCATCCTGCCATGTATGACATGAAGCTTTTTTTTCTTAAAGAAGTTTATAGCCAAGTGAGCAAGTTCTTTCATTTCTTAGATGTGTTTTTGTACCTTCTTGGTAGCCATCATTGTCCTTGCTGCTTTTTTGGCTGAATGCAGGCAAGATTTACTCTGTTTTCCTGCTTCTGATGCAGCTTTCCTCTCAGATTCTCTCTCCATGTGGGAATATCGTAGGCATATACTTTTGCTTGTAGAAGAGTAGGAAAATGACTCAAGATCTAGAATCTCTTCTTTCAAACAGACATGTATGTTCTGCAAGGGTAACTGTATGGAATAAAAAAATAATTTGGTTTCAAACACAACTTGAAAGTATTGGGCTTTGTCTGCAGAGCTCTATAGTGGTAGCAGATTGACTACTTAAAGAAAAAAACTGTTTTGTAAAAACTTTGTTAAACCCCCTTCAGCACAGAACTAGCAAAACCAGTCACTTGAGCCAGCTGAGTCTGAATCTGCCATATAGCTGGTAGCTGAAGTCTGATTCCTCTTTCTTTATCTGACTTGTAAGACTGTACTTGGCCCTTGTCTTTATTTTTGTAGTTCTACTGATACTTGTCCTTGACATTGCAAATACTCATCTAAAGAAAGGGCATGGTTAAACAAAAACAGCAAAACGGTAAGAACAGTAGAGTCGGTCTTTTCCTTTCTTTCTCTGAAAGAGCTACTGTTGCCAATGAGATTTGGACTTCAGTATTGAATGTACTCTAGCAAGTTTTAGAAATCAGAATTATGTATTTGCCTTCCCAGGAAGACACATCAAATTTCTCATCTACCTTTTGAAAGTCTTCTGGGAATTAAGTATTCTGTCATGTGCAGGAACACAACTGCTGTTCTCGTAACATCTGGTATCCTGTTTCAAGCAGTTCACAATGTTCCATCATTGCTGTAATTTAAAGTGGTACTGCATACTATATTGATAAATTACTTAGGCTGCAAAATGGCTATGTCCTTCTTAAGAAAGACAGGTCAGCAAGGTGAGGTGGTGGAGTTGCTATTTATGTGAGAGCGCAACTACAGTGTATTGAGTACTGTCCAGGGGCAGATGAGAAGCAAGCTGAGAGTCTATGGGTGAGAATTAAGGGGCAGGCTGGCAGGGGTGATACTGTTGTGGGTGTCTATTACAGGCCACCAGATCAGGATGAGGAAGTTGAGGCCTTCTACAGGCAGCTGAGAGCAGCCTCACAGTCACAGGCCCTGGTTGTCATGGGGGATTTTAACTACCCTGATATTTGCTGGAAGGACTACTCAGCCGGCCAGCCACAGTTCAGGAGGTTCCTCCAGTGCATTGACTAACTTTTCTGATGCAAATGGTAGATGAGCCAACTAGGAGAGGTGCACTGCTGGATCTTGTCCTCACTAACAAGGAGGGTCTGGTTGAAGCAGTAAAGGTTGAGGGCTGCCTTGGCTGCAGCGATCCTCAGATGGAGTTCAGGATCTCATGTGGCAGGAACAGAATACCAAGCAGAATCACAACCCTGAACTTCAGTAGGGCCAACCTTGGCCGTTTCAAGCAATTGCTAGGGGACATCCCATGGGAAAGGGTACTTGAAGGTAAAGGGGCCCAAGATAGTTGGTTAGCATTCAGGGACTGCTGCTTCCAAGCTCAAGATCAGAGCATCTTGACACATAGGAAGTCAAGGAAGGGAGCCAGGAGACCTGCTTGGTTAAACAAGGAACTGCTGCGTAAGCTCAAGTGGAAGAGGAGAGTTTAGAGATCATGGAAGGAGGGGCTGGCCACTTGAGAAGAATATAAGGCTGTTGTCAGAGGATACAGGGAGGCAAGTGGGAAAGCTAAGGCCTCCTTAGAATTAAATGTTGTGAGAGGGGTCAAGGACAACAGAAAGAACTTCTTCAAATACATGGCAGATAAAACTTAACACCAGAGGCAATGTAGGCCCAGTGATGAATGGGGTGGGTGCCCTGGTGACAGAAGATCCAGAGAAGGCAGAGTTACTGAATGCCTTCTTTGTCTCTGTCCACTCTGCTGGAGGCTGTCCTGAGGAGCCCCGTACCCCTGAGGCCCCAGAGGAAGGCAGGACAATGGAGGAGTTTGCCTTGGTTGATGAGGACTGGGTTAGGGACCAGTTAAGCAATCTGGACATCCATAAATCCATGGGTCCAGATGGGATGCACCTGTGGGTGCTGAGGGAGCTGGCTGAAGTCATTGCTGGACCACTCCCCATCATCTTTGCTAAGTCTTGGGAAACAGGGAGGGGTGCCTGAGGACTGGAGGAAAGCAAATGTCACTGCAGTCTTCAAAAAGGGCAAGAAGGAGAACACAGGTAACTATAGACCAGTCAGCCTCATCTCCATCCCTGGGAAAGTGATGGAACACCTTATCCTTGGTGCCATCTCAAGGCATATCAAGGATAAGAGGGTCATTAGGGGCAGTCAACATGGCTTTACCAAGGGGAAGTCATGCTTGACCAACCTCATAGCCTTTTATGAGGACATAACCAGGTGGATAGATGACGGCAAAGCAGTTGATGTGGTCTGTCTTGATTTCAGTAAAGCATTTGACACGGTCTCCCACAGCATCCTTGCTGCTAAACTGAGGAGGTGTGGTCTGGATGATCGGGTAGTGAGGTGGACTGTGAACTGGCTGAAGGAAAGAAGCCAGAGAGTCATGGTCAATGGGGCAGAGTCTAGTTGGAGGCCTGTATCTAGTGGAATGCTCCAAGGGTTGGTACTGGGACCAGTACTATTTAATATATTCATCAGTGACTTGGATGAGGGAATAGAGTGGATTGTCAGCAAGTTTGCTGATGACACCAAGCTGGGAGGAGTGGCTGACATGCCAGAAGGCTGTGCTGCCATCCAGTGAGACCTGGGCAGGCTGGAGTGTTGGGCGGGGAAAAATTTAATGAAATATAACAAGGGCAAGTGTAGAGTTTTGCATCCGGGCAGGAACAACCCCAGTTTCCAGTATAGGTTGGGGAATGACCTATTAGAGAGGAGTGTAGGGGAAAGGGACCTGGGGGTCCTGGTGGACAGCAGGATGACCATGAGCCAGCACTGTGCCCTTGTGGCCAAGAAGGCCAATGGCATCCTGGGGTGTATTAGAAGCGGGGTGGTTAGTAGGTCGAGAGAGGTTCTCCTTCTCCTCTGCTCTGCCGTGGTGAGACCTCATCTGGAATATTGTGTCCAGTTCTGGGCCCTTCAGTTCAAGAAGGATAGGGAACTGCTGGAGAGAGTCCAGCGCAGGGCAACGAAGATGATGGAGTGGAGCATCTCCCGTGTGAGGAAAGGCTGAGGGAGCTGGGTCTCTTTAGCTTGGAGAAGAGGAGACTGAGGGGTCACCTCATTCATATTTATAAATAATAAAGCGTGAATGTCATGAGGATGGAGCCAGGCTCTTCTCAGTGACAATCAATGGTAAGAGAAGGGGTAATGGGTACAAGCTGGAACACAGGAGGTTCCACTTAAATATGAGAGGAAACTTCTTCTCAGTGAGGGTGACAGAACACTGGAACAGGCTGCCCAGGGAGGTTGTGGAGTCTCCTTCTCTGGAGACATTCAAAACCCACCTGGACGCCTTCCTGTGTAGCCTCATCTGGCTGTTCCTGCTCCGGCAGGGGGATTGGACTAGATGATCTTTCGAGGTCCCCTCTAATCCCTAACATTCTGTGATTCTGTAATCTATCAATTCCCAGCTAGGCTATAAAATGAACTACTACTTTCTGTTCACACTGTATCTTGGAAAAAATCATAGATGTCAAAAAAATTCCCATTTATTGAAAAGTACTTACTGTCAGCATATGTGACTGAATTATAGAAGAGGTTTGTGTGACATGTGAAGCTGAGGTGGAAAGATTTGTCCAGAGTCACACAGTAGACTCCTGCCATGACAGCTCTGTTTCAGTTGTTCTTGTTTTGCTTCCAGAAGAGTCTTAAGGGTCTGCTGATCTCCCTGGAAATTTGGCAGGGGGAGGATTTCAAAATAAATGTTAAAGGATTAGGCAGAAGTTACATTTATGGAGTTAAGTTACAACTGCCCAGAGCTGCCTGGTCCTGCATTGCAGGGAGGGAAGGAAAGGAGATAAACCTGATCACTTCTTGAAGCTTCTTTTACCTTTACATTTTGTACAGTAAAAACCCCAAGTAAAGTATTTTGCCCTGTTCCAGGATAAGCCACTTGTACAGGCTTCAGTGGGAGGTACTTAACTTTTCAATATGCTCTTTTTGTAGCATGTGTCTAAGGACTGAAGAGTCTAATTGACAGTTTTAATAAAATATTTGTGACTGATACTGTGAGGCAGCAGGTAAAAACCTCTTTCTAGAAGGACCCAAGAAGCTCACTGTTACTTGGCATTTGGTTTTAAGGCCTCTGTTGCAGAACTTGGCAAGCTGCTGAACGGCGGCAATGCAAGTTAAGTTGCATTCCTACTTCTGCCATTCATTTGTAGGCCTATAAAAGTAATGTAGCTGTGTTTATCTTGACCTCATGAAGGATTGTGTGTTATTTGATGGCCAGCTCAACACATACACAAAGTGTGTGGTGCTTGAAAAACACTTGCAGACCTCTTAAGTGCTTTGGACTGTCTTTGACCTAGATATCGAAATGAAATCTTTATCCCATGTATTTTTTTAATGATAATTAAAAGGAAGACATTCTTGGATCTTCTTAAATTTGTCTTTAATCTTACAGTAAACTGAGAACACTTTCTCCACCGAGGCTTGCTAGAGTGTGTACCTAGCTTTTCCTCGTTTATCTGATAGTCCTTAACTTACCATTTATGAGTTCATGCAGTCAGCTTTTCCTGCATGGTCTATTTTGCATTCCTTCAGCGTTTTCACAGGAGCCAGCACCAAAAAACCACAAACAAACAAAATGGGGGGGGGGGGGCGGGGTTTGATTTTGTTTAACTGGCTTTATAAGATAACTTTTCTAGCTGCCTTTAAAAATACTTTAATATCTCAAAATGAATGATACTGTCCTGTTTGAGCTGTTTAGTGTTTGATTTCTAGGGGGCTTTTTTACTTTGTTTTTCTTAAGGTTTCCTATGCGCGACCAAGTTCAGCTTCTATCAGAGATGCAAATTTGTATGTTAGTGGACTTCCAAAAACAATGACACAGAAGGAACTGGAACAGCTCTTTTCCCAGTATGGACGCATTATTACTTCTCGTATTCTGGTTGACCAAGTCACTGGTAAGTAGGCAGTTTTGCATTTCCTTGTGTTTTTTAGACTGACAGTTTAAGAAATATTTCACCGTTCAATACAATAGTCTTGTCTTTAGAATGTATGAAAGGTGAATGTAGGCCAGAAATTTTCTGCTGGAATTGTTCATAAATATGCATGGACAAAAATAGATCATGGAGTGTACTGAGCCAGCTTGAGTCATTTCCACCCTGAAGGTGCAAGTTTGAAGCCTGTTTCATGGCTTGTAGTAAATTTACAGCTGCTATAATCTTCCTTTCCAAGCAGCTGCACGAAAATAGTCTCTATGCGCCTTATGAATGCTATTAAACACTTTTCTTTATAAAAATAAAATTTTATGCAGTAATGCACAATTGGTTCTCTGAGGCTAGGATTACAAAAGACTTGGACTGGTAATTGCTGTTAAGACTATTTTCAGGGTTGCCTCCTTAACTTTGTGTGCACTGAAGAAGATGAACTTTCAGTTCCTTGGGAACAGATGAGTGCTTATCAGTGCCTTAAAGAACTAAGCTGTAGCAGGTTAGTTGTGTTGTTACAGCGTGTGTCTAACCAGTGAGTGGGTGTGAGTGTCACTCTGCGGTTACTCTTCAGACTTTGACAGTAATGTGATTTATTTTTTTTGTTTTTCTGCTGGCTCAAATGGCTGATCTTGAAGAGCTTTGTAACTTGCTGCCTCATCTGCTTCTAGCAGGCCTGTTCTAAAAATAAGCAATCAAATGAAATGTCAAGTACGTGACAGAAGTATTGACTGTGCAAAGCAAAATACAAAGGAGCAGGGCTCTCAATTCTCATATTTCAAAAAAAACTAGGCATGTAAGGCAGAAGAATTCATTTACTCACATAATTATTCCCCGAATAAGGTAGCTTGCCTCTTTTTTTATAGTTGTACCTTTTTAAAGTCACATGTTGTCATAGGTGACAAAACAGCTTTTAGCTGTAGAAGGTCATGAAGTTTTCAAGTTGTCCTACTTTGAAATGGTTGTGCATGCCAGTTTGGCACTTGGCTGACATGTAGAGGACTTTATGTACTCCTTTACAGTTCCATCATGTTAACAGAAATCTCACTATTGATGCATAATACTCATGGAGTGTGTCTTAATAGCGTGAGTTGGTGAGAGTGTACAGAGGCAGGGAAAGGAGAGCTAAATGCCACATAACGACTTGTAGCAGCAGCAGATTTGCAGATCAGAGTTAGTCTTTGTGCAATAAATAGCTGTTTACAGTATGTTCCTGAATGCATAGAAACCATGGGATATGACAAATAGATCAAAGAGGTAAATATAATTAAACTTTGAAGTGTGTGCCGTAATTCTGAGTACTCATAAATCCTAGTAAGTGCACAGTAGCTCTCTGGCATAGACTGTTGTTCAGGCTTTCTTTCCTCCTTCTTAGTAATTTGGAAGAGGTAGACTCAAAATGATATAAGGTTGTGACACAAACTGACAGATGAAAAATGCAAAGTTGAAGTTGTGACATTTGCCTCTTTAAACCTCTCTTGCACCTGCTTATTGCCACTGTGGTGGTTTAAATCATCATTGTGTATGAACAGAATACCTTTACTGTCATTTATGTCTTTCGCAAGTGAGGACAAGCATCTAACTTGTCTTTTCATTCATGAAGCAAAATATGAGCGTCCTCTAAGTGGATTTAGGAATATTACAAAAAATCATGTGACTAATCTGTGTTGCCTTTAGTAGCTATAATATTAATTAGTTCAAGTATTGACACCTCAGTGTGTTTATATTTAAGCCACGGTATAAATGTTTGAGATGTGATGTACCTAAGACCTTCCCTAAACACTTGTTGATTGCCTTGCATTGTTTCTGACTTTTCTATATCAAGGAAGAATCTGTGGCCCAAGAAAATAGTTTCCTTCCAAAACACACCCACTACAGTATGGTGGTATGCCAAAACTGAATCTTTTACTTACAAGTCACCACAGACTTAAAACAGGGCCATAATTACCATTACTGCAATCTAGAACCTGCACTTCATTCTTTGTCTTCTCAGAGTATTTGTTGCAAAGGGGAAGGAAATTCAAGAGGTACTGCAGGAAAACATAAGCCATTTCTTGCTGCTAATAAGCAGATGACTAAGCTATTTACTGAATTTCAGTCGACTTAGATTAGTAGTGCAAACTGAACAGAGGTTACAGTGCAGCTGGTTTGGGGTTCACCTCTGTCCCCACAAAATTGCTTTGTTTCAGAAATACCCTGTGGCTCACTGTGTTTAAGCTGTCTCCGCTGTGTTTTCGCTCAAGCTTCCAAGCATTTTGCACAATGTATCTTGTGTCAGTTAAAGATTTAGAGTAGAAAAGTAGTCTTTGAGTAAAAGCTGAGTTCTAATAAGCTCAATTATCATGTGTTCACAGCAACTGGCCATTAGTGAAGCAATTGACTATGAAAATCAAGTGTTAACATCTCATCTTCCAGAGTCTCTGAATTAATCGCTGTATGCTTCTTTCACCTTATGCAGGGATATCAAGGGGTGTGGGATTTATCCGATTTGACAAGAGAATTGAAGCAGAAGAAGCTATCAAAGGCTTGAATGGCCAGAAACCTCCAAGTGCTACAGAGCCCATCACTGTAAAGTTTGCTAACAATCCAAGCCAAAAAACCAATCAGGCCATCCTTTCCCAGCTGTACCATTCTCCAAGCAGAAGGTATCCGGCACCTCTAGCTCAGCAGGCTCAACGTTTTAGGTAAGTCAAATACTCGTGTGCAACTGTGCTAGAAGCCACATGTTCCTATGGGCCTCTTGGGCCATTCTTTCCCTTCCCTGTTTATCTGATTTCTGTGGGTGAAGGAAACACATGAATATGCTGAACTTCAACTATGTACCTACAATACAGCTAAAAGTAAAAATACATTCCATCCTATTGATAGCATTTCAATATCTAATAAAACTATTTATTTAGAGTTAAACAGAGATGACATCTACTTCTTCTGCGCAGTCACTAAAAAAAAAATCCCTTTTTAAATGTTATTTTCAGTTTCCTAGGTTGTTGATTAATGTGCAAGTTGATTCAGTTAACATTGACATAGGCAATTTAGTTTTCTCCTTTGCTGTGTCACAGCCAGATTCCTCTTCCCCAGTCCCATCTTTCCTCCCTCTTCTGGATTTCCTTTTTTTTTTGTAGTTAGTTAAATAAATCCTGCAAGTCACACTCTTGTGATGAAGATGATTCAAATATTTTCTGCATATATTTTTTGTGGATATATGTTCCCGTTGTGTTGAAACTACATCCATATAGTTCCCTGAGATACTTAGTGTACTGAAAAGGAGATATGTTAAGAACAAAGTAAAACAAATATTGTATTATCTACATTCATGAGTACCTCAGATTTCTTCCAGTGATTTTGATCGTTCTTTCCACCCTCTGGCCTGGGCTATCTGACTAGAATGTGTTAAATAGTAATATACTCTTTTATTTTTCAAGAAATAAAATAACCTGGCAGTTTGCTTCTAAGAGAATATACCATATGGCAAAAGCTCTGCATTGTCTGTCCTTGCTTTTAGGCCAAACATTCAGGTCTTGTGGACTGCTTCTGGCAGAACTTCTGAATTCTTCTTCTTTTCTTCAGCTTTTCAGCCTTATGTGCTAGAAGAGTCTCAAAGGTGTGAAGGCCAGCACTAGAGTAGGCTTTCTGCCCTAAGGGAACAGATACCAAATTTAATTCGTTACTTGGTGGATTTTCTTACCCTTTTTTAAGGAATTAAAAGGGTTAATTTGAACAGTGTGCTGAATATTGATGAAAGTAGACTTGCCATTGTTCCATAGGCAGAGCGTAGGCGCAGAAGTTGTACTTGCAGGGTGAACCCAAGTGTGTTATATGAAGTAAGATCATGAGGGAGCTGTTGTACAGCCTTTGTTATAGCATTCAATTTCTGGCCAGACTGGCCTGCTGACTCCTTGGGTTCTTCTGAGTGCACTTTTTCCCAGATACTTGGCTATGTTTGGTATTACTGTGATACTGGCTGTGTTTAACAGGTAGTCCAGGCAGATCTACCAGGATTTGTAAAAGTTCTCCAACTTGGAGTTTTTCTTTTAGATAGGACCTAAAGTTCTTTGTATTTAAGTGATGTCAGTACACTACACCTGTCCTTGAACACCATGCTCTGAACCTTAAATCTTATTTGACTGTTTATTTGGGTTTTTTGGTTGATATGGTTTGGGGTGTGGGTGGTTAATTTTTGTGTGTTTTGGTTTTGTTTTTTTAAGGAAGTGTAATTTTATGAACGCTCACTTAAATTTCATAGAACACCAAATTGGAAGGGACCACAAGGATCATCTGGTCCAACCTTTCTTCACAAAAGCATCGTCTGGACAAGATGGCCCAACACCCTGTCCAGAGGAATCTTTAAAGTGTCCAGTGTTGGGGAATCTACGACTTCTTTTGGGGTGATTATTCTGATGGCTGATTGTTCGCATTATGAAAAAATAACCTGTGTCCAATCAGAATCTCCCCAGGAGGAACTTGTACCCATTGACCCTCATCTTTTCTGTGTTAACTCCTTGTAAAAAAGGGAGTCTCTGTCTTCTTTGCAGCTACCCTTTAAACACTGGAACATGGTGATGAGGTCTCCCCTAAGCCTTCTTTAGTCAAAGCTGAACAAACCCAGTTCTCTCAGCCTTTCCTCATGAGGCAGCTTCCCAGTCCTCCTGTATCTTTGTGGCCCTTCTCTGGACCCTCTCCAGCCTGTCCATAGCTTTTTTTTCTAATAATGGGAACCAAAGCTGAACACAGTATTGCAGATGTGGCCAAACAACTGCTGAGTAGAGTGGAATAATTAATTTTGTCCCTGCTGGTGATGCCCTCATATTGAGCTTGTCCACCAGGACCCCCAGGTCCCTTTCCACAGAGCTGTTCCCCAGACAGGTAAATCCCAGCCTGTGCTGCACTCCTGGATTATGTTTTCCCAGGTGCAAGACCTTACAGTTGTCCTTGTTGAAATTTATGAGGTTCTTGTTAGTCCACTCTTCCAGCCTGTCCAGGTTATCCTGCACAGTGATTCTCCTGTCTGAAGTGTCCACTTCCTCACCCAGTTTGGTGTCATTGGCAAACTTTATCAGGGTGTGCTCGATCCCATCATCCAGATGACCTGTGGAAGATGTTAAACAGTGTTGGGCTCAGTATCGATCCCTGGGGGTCCCCACTTGTGACAGGTTGAAAGTTTGAAAAGGAGCCACTTACTGCCACCCTCTGGGTATGGCCTGTCAGCCAGTTCCCCATGAACCACAAGAGGCCATTTGTCTAGACCATAAGGTGTCCATGTCCTGAGGCGGGAGGCTGTATTGAAATCCTGGTAGACAATGTCTACCGCTCACCCCATGTCAACCGAGCATGTTACTTGTCATCTGTGATCAGGTTTGTCAAACACAGTTTGCAGCTGGTGAATCTGTGCTGGCTGTTCCCAGTCATGTGCTTCAACTGAATTGTGATGGGCCCCAGGAGGATTCGTTCCATAACTTTCCTGGGATTGAAGTAAGACTGGGCTTATAATTTCCTGGATCCTCCTTTTAAGCCCTTTTTATAGATGGAGGTGACATCAGCTTTCTTCCAGTCTTCTGGGACATCGCCCAGTCTCCATCACTTCTGAAATATTATGGAGAATGGCCTCACAATGACATCAGCCAGCTCTCTTAACGCTCTTGGGTGGTGGTTATTGCCTGGGCCCATTAATTTGCAGGGGTCAAGCTCCTGTAATAATTTCCTTACCAGCTCTTCTTTCACTGATGGTGGATCTGCATTTAACATCAGCCTGGATTTATGTTCCCAAGGCCTGGGGCCCAACAGTGCTGGTAAAGACAGAGATCAAGAAAGTGAGAACTTCTGCCTTTTCGGTGTTGTTGGTGGCTACTTCACCTCTCCTGTTTAACAGTGGGCCAATATTTTCCTTCTGTTTTGTTTATTTTTTCTTGTGGGTTTTGACATATCTGGCCAGTTTCAATTTGAGCTGAGCTTTTGCTTTTCTAACTGCATCTCTGTATGCCCTGTCAATGCCCTTGAAGTTCTCAACAGTTATTAATGTGATTTTCTGCCACTGGTACACTTCTCCCTTGCCTGTGAGCAGACTCAGAAGCTTTGCAGTTAAGCCAAGGGGGTCTCTTGCTCTGTCTACTTCCCTTAACTTTAAATGGGATGAACTGGTTTTGTGCTTTCAGCTCACAGGATTCTGTAGCTCCATTACCCTCTGTAGAAGTTTCCTGCAGGATCACTCCTAACTGAGCTGTGAGCAAGCTGAAGTTTGGTCTTCTAAAATCTAAAACTTCTGTTTTTCGTACTAACCTTCAGCATGCTCAGCAGGATCCCAAACTACAGAATATTGTGATCACTGCAGCCAAGGCCATCACAAACTGAGACATTACGAAGCAGGTTTTCTTGGTTTGTGAGCAAGTGCAGCAGTGCCTCATTTCTGGTTGGGACATCTATTAACAGTCCTCTATGCATTCCAGGAATTTGATGGATGACATCTGAGCTGCTGTATCTTTCTTCCAGCAAATACCTGTGTAGCTGAATTCACCCATCAGAACAAAGTCCTGTTGCCCCAAAGCTTGCTTAAGTGACTCAAATATTGTGTCCTCAGCCTTGTCTTGACTTGGAGGCCAGTAGAAGATGCCTACTTACTGTAAGATTCCTCTTTCACTGGGAAGTTACAACACTGAGATGTTAAGTGTAAAGTGATGCCTGAAACAACCATATTGTGATTTGTTCCACTTAAAAGTATAATGGTAAAAAAAGCACTGAGTGCCAAGTCTCTGAATAGGAAGGAAAGTAAAATCTTATTTTTGTCAATGTGGAAAGAACAACAAGGTTGAACTGACTGGTCAAAAGGTAAACTGCACTTGCAGACAAAATTAGATACTTTTTTTTACACGTATAATGTTTTGGGGAAGGCCTTCAGGCTTATGTTTTTTCTCTAAAAGAGACAGCCTTGCCAAGTTTTAAATTTTCATAACTGTAAAGGGAAATCTGGTTTTTTTTGTTTGGTTTTTTGTTTGTTGTTGAGGTTTTGTTTTGGTTCAGTGTTTTGGTGGTGGAGGGTTTTTTGGTTTTGTTTTGTGGGGTTTTTTTGTTCGGTTGTTTTTTTTTAATTTTTAGGTCTTTGCATTGCTGTTGCCACAGCAGTCCAGCTTCATTGCTGACTAGGTAGTTCAGATTGGATCAGTGCTTCAGTATCGTTCATGTCTTTCACGTGCAAGAAATATTAGCTGTTGACATTTCAGACATGATTATCTGGTGCAGTTGCCCTGTCTCTGTTAATGATGGACAGAGGCCTGAAAACAGAGTCAGCATATACTTTAGTGAAAAACAACAGGATCACTACAATGCTTCTTTTCCTATTAAGAATCTTGAGCTGGACTTTCAAAAGCAGCTGTATATAATTGCTCCTCAGTTTCTATAGGATGTATAACTTAAAGCATCTTTAACGTTTTCCAGTGAGTGCCCCGAAAAAAATTCCAGAATATGTAACTGATGAAAACTGATAATTATTATACTATTACTATAAGTTCTCAGCTCACTGTTCTACATCAAGGGCCTGCCACGTTTCTGGAACCCTCTACCTTCTTCTCCACCCCCAAATGTAAATTACAGTAGACCTCTGACATCCACACTAAATCTATGGATAGTAGTCAGGGATTTTTTAATTTTCTCAGCTATTCGAGGGCTTCAGTGGCTCCCTTTCTTGTCAGTGCATCCTATAGACCCTGCTCACTGCAGAATCATAATGCTCTGTAGTTCGAGACCTTTACTTAGCTGCAAACAAGAACAAATATTTCTTCTTCAAGGTGTTTGTTTTTTTTGTGTGCACTAGTATAGGTATGCTACTTCAGTTTGGATTCTGTGTACCAGTAATGATTCTTAAATTCTGTAGCTCATTACTGGAGAGAAATCACAATGAGGTACAGATCTGTAAAGGAGCTGTAAGCTAAAAAAACTAAATCAAGTGCACCTTTTTTACCTGAGCTCATATTTTGTGGTGTCTTGAAGAGAACCTTTAACAAGACTCTCTCTTCACATGCCTGGGCTTTGACAGGAAGGAACCAGAGCTGCTTTAGGGCAGAGATTTTCTTAGAGAAGCACTTTAAGAGGCTTCAGGAGTAAGATTAATAGGATTGGTAGGCACTGCATGTTCCAGGTACTGGCTGGGTAATTCCAAAGTGTTTAGAATTGTGGTTGCATACTACGGTTTAGTATCTTGGGGGAAGGTGAGGGAAGAAATACATGAAGAAAGCTTACAGTCTAATATATGCGTGTGTATACATTCTAAAAACACCTTATTCTGGAAAAGAGTAGGAAAATTAAAAAACCCTTTTGCAGTTGCTGTTGTAACTTTTGTGACTGCTCTAAAACCCTGCATCTGTCTGGGTATTCATGTCAGTGCACTGTCAGAAGCCTCAGCAATGTCTTCACCCAAAACGAGTTGGTAATCTGGAAAATTTCACTAGAGTGGTCACTGACTAACTTTATGCTAACAGTAATGCTATATTTGTGATAGTGGTGCACTTTGTGAACTGAAATTTGTGGTTGTGGATACTACACAAGAACATCTATCTTGTATTCGCTAACTATATCAGGTGTAATAAGGTGCCACAGCTCTTTCAGTGGTGATACTTTAACTTTGCATGAGGTTCCGTACAGTGCAAGTTATATGGCAGTAATGTACCAAATTTCCTTAAGATTAACGGGTGGAAAAGTCTGAAGACTGAACACTTTGCTAAATGTTTTGCAGGTTGGACAATCTGCTCAACATGGCTTATGGAGTAAAGAGGTAATAAAGGACTATTAGGTTCATAATCACTGAATTATTTAAAGTATTTTGCATAGTCTTTTTCAGTAAGACTTGCATTGGATTTTTGCATGTTGAGACGTCAGCTGAAATTGTTCTTTTTGGTGCATTGTACATGAAAGAGCAATTGTTTTGTAGCAATTCCATGGAATTCCTGTTTCACGTGACTTGAGTAATCCTTACTGGTTTTATAGCATGCTTTTCTTTTGTTTTTCTACATTACATCATTTCAGACAGACCTACACTATTCCATTCCCCCTACTTGTGTGTAGTATTGTACGTGGTATTTGTGCAGTTGGGGAAAAAAAACATGTGCGATGTTACCTTATTAGTCTGGCCAACATATTCATGGTGTGAAAAGTCTCGTATCATTTTCTTTTTTATTTTGAAATTTCTTAGATGGGATTTTCTGTGAACAGCGACTTTATGATTCTGTTTTGTTTCCATCATTCTTCAGTAGGTTTCCACCAATGACCATTGATGGAATGACCAGTTTGGCTGGAATTAATATCCCTGGACATGCAGGAACTGGATGGTGCATTTTTGTGTACAACTTGGCCCCTGATGCTGATGAGAGTATCCTCTGGCAAATGTTTGGACCCTTTGGAGCAGTAACCAATGTGAAGGTCATCCGTGACTTTAATACCAACAAGTGCAAAGGTTTTGGATTTGTGACTATGACAAACTATGATGAGGCAGCTATGGCAATAGCCAGCCTGAATGGATACCGCCTGGGGGACAGAGTATTGCAGGTCTCCTTCAAAACAAACAAAACGCACAAAGCCTAACAAGTTATTCTCAGTGCATTAACACATGAAAACTATACAACAAAGGCAATTTACAGAAGCTTTATGCATTAGTAAATGCCTTTGTTGTATGTCAGTGTGGATATGGGGATAAAACGACTACTTAGCATCCTAAGAATATGTGAGATTTTTTTATTGCTAATGTTTGAATTAAAACTTCTTAAATATCTTTTGTTTGAATATTGACAAGAGGTACAGGGTTTTTACCTGTCACAATGCATATTCTATTGCCTTCTTTGAAGAAGGTGGACCTTTTAAAATGTTTCAGCTAAGGGAAGAAGTTTTTTCTTTTTACATGACTGCCTTTAATGTATGAGTAAATATTGAGGCTTTGTGTTATATTTCTTCAGTTGATTTTTAATGGTTTTTTTTCCTGATTTGCCTTGTGTTTTATTTACATCTTAATGTATTGCTGTTTTGTTGTTCAAGAAAAGTATTTGAAGCTTACATTTTATTTATAAAGTTATAAGCAGTATTTATTTTATAATTATCATTTGGGTTGGGGAATGGGAGGGAACACATAAAAGCTTATTGTAAGAATACTGGAGAACTTTTCGTAAAGCAGTACCTTGCCAAAGAGATAAGAGCCTCTTTGATGTGGGTTTGAAAAAGCATCTATTTTTTTATAAAAAAAATAAAAAAAAAATTTGGAGAAACTTTTTACTGGTCCTGGAACAAATATTTTGACTTGAATACTTTGAGAAATCTCTTCATATGACACCTAGTGAGCTTTTAAAACTTACCAGGAAATTTGCAGTTGGGGAAAATTTAGAAAGATTTATGATGTAGAAATACTTTTGAGACCTTTGTATTAAGAAATAGGGGTCAATGGAATGCACTGTTGGTTTCATTTTTGTGATCATCAGTGGAGTCTTTGATCATCCTGGTTATTAAGTGATTGGTGGCTCACATTAATTTGTGATTTTGGAACAAATGAAAACAAAATAAAAAAAAGAATATAAGAGCAAGCAGGAAACTTAAAATACTGAGATGGGGGAAAAAAATCTGTTCTTCCTAAAGATTTCCCTTCAGATAGAGCTCATGGTGTTTAGTGATGTACTTGCTATTGTTTGAAGAATTGTTTTGTCTTAAGAAAAGACATTGAGCATGGTTTGTGCAGTAGCAAATCAGCAGAAGTGGCCTGAGTTGGGTATATTTGGAGGTATTTTGAAAGTTATATTCAAGGCTAACACCTGAGCTTTGTGTAATGTAAATAAGACCTTGACTTATGAACCTTTCAGCTAATTTGATTTTAGTTTATTTTTTAAGTTACATGCCAAGTGATGTTCAATTTTGAATGTTTTTGTATAAGTTTTTTCTTTGTAAATGGCATTAACATTGTTACTTGAGGTCTGCTTATTCATTTTTGTTGTCCTGAGGACTTGAATTTACAGTGCATCAGATCTGTTGCTATTTTTGTCTGTAGATAGTCTAGCTTCAGCTGTTTATGGTGATGCTACATTTTTGTTTATAAATATGTTTGTGGTAAAAACGAGTTAATCATAGGTTTTGAACAAATTTCCTTACATTTTTCATACAAAAACCATAAGTACCTGTATGCTATTGAAATTTAACTTTGTATGATGCTTAAATCACTATTTGGGGAAATAGAAAAAGTCTTTACCATGTATTGAAGAAATTTAAGAAAAAAAAAGTACAGAATATTTTCTGATTAGCATCTAGCTTATAATTAAATTTTTTTAAAAAAGCTGAGGGTTTAATGCCTTCACCAGGATGCACTGACAACTATGTAGTTACGTCCTGCTTTTTGTATAAACTGAGATGCTCATATGCTTCCCCTTAGAAAAAGCAATGTTCTATGCATAACATAGTTGTACACTATCTTTGCAGTTGCTTTTGGTTCTTATTCTTTTAAATTGTAGTTATAAAGTTTTCAGTATAGTACAGTACATATACTGTGAAGCGCGTGCTAAAGTGAAAAAGCAAGTTTTCATGCTGACCCACTCAATGCTATTCGAAACTCAATTGGCTTCCTGAGCACTTCCTCATTCTTAGGAGCATTTAGATTGTAAAAAGCTAATCCTCTGCATTAAAAATTGTATATACTATAGAAATCACAGACTATCCAATGTGAGGAAAACAGTAGCTACATGCTTCTTTCCTATACTACTGTAGCAACTAACGGCATTGATGAGAAGGCATGTAAATTCGGCTTCACTTTACAGTGTTTATCCGAGCACTTAGTAAAATATAAGGCTGGTATTTATTTGAAGTTGTATAGTGAGAGTTAATTCACACCTGTTGGAATAGAAAATATATTCTGTTGAGTATTTAAGAGGTTGTACATGTTTTCTTTTGTGTTTGGATCCTTTGTACTTTTTCATGTTCGGTACATCAATAAACAAAGTTGAAGGGAAAACAGTGTCACGGGCAGGTCTTTTACCTCTGCTTTCATGGGTAAGCAATCTGAACGAAAGGTTCTGCAAAGCTCTTGAGTTCCTTTTAACTTAGCGGAGGGTCCTACTTGCCAACCAGGAGGTAAGACAGCGGAGCTGTGTACCAGTTCTGTTATGTCAGAATTAGCGTTAAGTCTTTTCACTTCGGTTTTATATGAACTACTCAGTACTTAGGCTGATATAATGAGGGGTCATTAAGCACATTCAGTAAAAATTAATCTGCCTGTCTAGCAGACTGCTATTCAGTGTAGCTAAGTTAATGCCCTTGTGTGTTAGGATAAATAAAGAGGAGATGGAAGGACTTACTGTTTATTGCAATGTCCATTTGCTGTTTAATTACTGCATAAATTTCTGGGCTCCATTAATTGAGTGTATATTAAGTTAACCTTAGTTTGCTGTTCCTTTCTCTTCCCATCTCTTGAAAAAATTCTTTAAAATTTAGTCAACCATCTCTTGCACTTCTAAAATAATTTCGCTCCTAAGTTCATCTGCTTTGCTCAATTGAATGAGACTGAATTTCCACCGGTGAGAATACAATTTTGAAAGTGGCTTATGCAGTATATCTTTTATTTTTAACTGTTTTCTTTCACCTTCTCTTCTACTTTTTTTTTATACAAAAACTTGTAGCATGTGTTGTGATGTGGAGCATCTCCTGTCACTACAGTGTGGTGGAGTTGAGTTTACTTGGATGACGGAGTCAGAGGTCTGTGAAAAACACACACAGATAATAGTACCTCAAGATGTCAGTCGTGACCAGTGTGAACAAACTGACTTTTTATATTTACTTATAGAAATAGTGTTACTGGTCACTTTTTGTGCAGTTATCTTCTTTGGTGGCTGGAGTAATGAAAGGATGCAAGATGTGCTTGGCAGTAATGAGGACCTATATTTGGAGTTCATATTCCAGCATGGGCATGTGTGTGTTCAGCTAACTCTCTTCCACAGAACGGTAGTTTTAGTTCTCAACTTAAACTAGTTTTAGTACAGTGTAACTAGCCACGGTTGAATTATTTTATCGTATGGAAGTGAGGACCAAAATATGTATTTGCTTTCAGTTTAAAATCAAAACTGCTTATATTTTGAGGGTTAGCTGCAGATAAGCAGGCAGCCAATGAGCAACACTGAAATGTGTCAATTATAAGTGCAGTTGCACAGAGGAAGGGTCAGTGCCTAAAAATATGAATTTCATTACATGTAGCTGAGCACCTGTGAGTGGTTGGAGCTCATGAGTAAGGGAACCTTATGCAAGTTTATACAGAAGGACTACTTTTCTTACTATATTAAAGTTTTATGAAAAAGCTAAGGAAGAAAACATGAAATTGCTGGTTACTTTTGTATTATTAATGCCTAGATAGTAAGTTCCCAGCAACATCTGTAAATATGTGTGGGACTAGTGTTAGATAAGACAAGCTGGCAGCATGACCCTGGCAGAGGGTGAGCTGTAACTGGGACGTGAGTGTCAGCTGGGGCGCTTGTGGAAGGGCTTCATTACTGCAGAAATACGCTTGGGGCTTGCGTGGCCTCTTCCGCAAAAGATGCGTGTGATTAAATGAACCACAATAGGTGGACTTCCCACCTGTGCCTAAGAGAGCATTTTCCCAGTGTGAATGAAAAATGTGCACTTTTTGAAGTGGACGGCTATCAGCTGGGGTTGTACACGGTTGTATTCATTGTGTAATAGCCCAGGGCCATCCAGTACTAGTAAATCTGGGACACTCTTGCCTGCACTGCTGGGCAGGCCTCACTGATGTTTAAAATGTTTCCCTTTGGATTGTTGCTTTAAATGCACTGCATGAAGGTGACTAAAGGTATAGGAATTGTGACTTGAAGTTAAATCATGCAAAGCAGCAACAAGTTAGTACTTGCTACCAAAAAACGTATAGCTTTATTATGTGACTTGCGGAGAGTATCTTGGTGGTTGGGGATTTTCTTTTGTTGGTTTGTTGTGGTTTGTGTGGGGTTTTTTTTGTTTGCATGTTTTTTTAACAATTTGAGAAATGAACACAATTTGAGAGATGCTCCATCATGAGTAAAATAATAGCCTGGGATTGTGTTATTTCATCCTTGACAGCACTGTTGATCCAACTGTGCTTCCTTCTTTTACACTGCACTTCGTCTGCCCAGTTATGGCATTTGGATTTCAAAATGTCAATGTCCGCATCTCAAAACCAAGAAGAATGCACTTCTTTTTAGGCTGAAATTTTCCTAATTAAACCTCACTGTAGAGGCACATGTCTACAAAACTACTGCAGCAATGACTGGTGCTTTGGCCAGCAGATGGATGTGCTGGCACATCAGAGGTCATCTGGGCCAAGCAGCTTAAAACAAACCTGGGGGAGAGGTTGGGCCTTTTGGTAGGAAAAGATGGAACAGGGACACTGTGATAACTTGTGGGAAGTCTGTTGTTGGGGTGAAGTTGGTTTTAATTTTAAAAGTTGGCTTGTTACCTGCACTTTTAGTAACTGTGACAAAAATAGAGGAAGCAATGTGAACTTGCAGGTACCTTCAAAGCAACATGAGTCACTTCAGTGGGTTAAGAGGTTGCCTAGTTGTGTGATCAGACTGCTGCATTACTGTCTCTTCTTGTAAGTACTCTATTTCCTTTTTTAACCAAAATTCTGCTCTGAGACATAAATGGAAACAAGGAAAACGTCTTTTTTTTTTTTAATACTTGTATGGCCCCTCTAAAAAACAAGCATAACTGCAGAAAGTTAATAAAATGTTGGATTTCTTATGTACTATATCATGTGACTCTTACACATAAGTGAGTTTAAGTCAACATAACACTTTCAGTGACCCTGTAATGTTGTAAGGAAATCCACTACAACTACTGCCAGAGTATTGATTATAAACACTGCATACACAAAAGCTGAATTTTAATTTGAAGAAATTCTCATTAAATTGTTCTCACTTATGCAGTAGGACCTTTGTTTAGTACAGCATATGCATTTCTCTTGCTTTGAGTACAAGGATGTTCTTACTTTCAAGGGTTTATATGAATGTTCTGCTGATAAAAGCTGCAGGTCACCCAGCTGCTCATACAACAGGGCTATTTGCCTACACTTACAAAAGACAATATTATCTACTAAAAAATTAAAGAGCCCTGAAAGCTAGTCCACCACTTCCTGATGTCCACCTGTCTCAAAAGTTTGGTACTAAGTTTTAGAAACGAGAGGTATTCTGTAGCAACCTGCTCTGTCAGAAGGAAGCTGGAATCGGTCAAAGTGAAAACACTTCTTTCCTACTACTACCTGTACTTTGTGCCAGTCATACAAAATACAAGCGAAAGTGTGGTGGCAGACTTTTTCTGTCCTTGATTAAATTGGCACTATTCTGGTGGATCTAAACCAGCTCATTCGTACTCTTCACTTCAAGCTGCATGTATTCCCTGTTCAATAGTTCATGTTCTTTGAGTTATGACTCCGGAAGCTTTCCGGTTGAATTACTAATTTCTTGAAATGGTGTTGCATATCCATTGCGAATGGCTGCAGTATCCGTTTTTATTGCCAGAAACTCTGTTATGTTACAAATCTGAATTTTGAAAATCACTGCTTGCTGTAAATGATACCCACTGATGGTGGGCTTTTCTTTATAGATAAAATATTTAGAAAAGTGAGTGTAGGCTTCCTTAAGTCCCTGTTTGTTGTGCTAACACTCAACAGCCACACATGGCATGTGTGTTGTGCCCTGTCCCACCTCTGTCATCTGTTCTTAACCAACCCATTCATTGTGCATCCAAGCTGTGCAAATAGCAACATAAAAGCTTAAGAACATGTAGGCCATGGGTTTTACAGACTTCAGGGAAGACCAGAAAGGGCTAAATGAATCCTCAAATTAGCTCGGTTAGGTTGCTGATACAGGACTTACATAAATTGATCCATAGCTGATGAACAACTTTATAGTGAGAACACATTTCTGGATGCTACTATTATACTTTCCTGATTGAAAACAGGGTCTTCCATGTTCTAGATGGCTTAACAATATTTGCTATAATTCTAGGGCTGATGCCTTAGGAATTTATATGGCCATCCCTCAGAACAATTGGGGGAAGAGAGGACGGAACCCCAAAAGGATCAAGTCTGGACCAAAAAGGAAGGTTGAAGTTGAAAATTCAGGTTATGTCTGAAGAACATCAAGACTTCTCTTGTTTCAAGTATTACCTTGTTTAGTTCTTTGTCCTGTTCTTGCTTTCTCTGGGGAAAATGGTATTTCCTGCTACCAAGATAACTTCTCCAGAAAAGCTGAAGCAAAGTGAAAGAGGATGTGAAAAAAAACTAAAAGTGAAGACAGCAGAAGCCTGAAAATTAGCTTTCAAATTGTGATACCAAATCTCAGCAGTTCTGCCAGTTGATAGTGGGATTCTTTGAAATCTATGCAAAGCATGGAGAACAGAAAAAAAGTAAAAAAATAAAAAAATAAAAAAATAAAAATGAAGTGAACTTCCTCTTTGGTTGACTGAATTGCCACATGTAAAGTGTTGTATATTTCTTTAGGACTTCACCTGAATATGGTAAATCTTTGAGACTTTCAGAGCCCCTGCTTTAAATGCCTGTTCACAATAAAATTCTGTAGCTATTAACTGGAAAAGGAAATGAAGACTTGACCTGATTTCCTTCCTCATGGTGGAATTTGAAGTAATTATTAGATGTGTCAAAATAACTTTGTTCTCTGTTCCAAACATATTTTTCCTTAGCAGCAGTTCTAGATGAGGATTTCTATAGCACAATGAAGGAACTGGTCCATACCAGGTGCTTAAAGGCCAACTTGGTGTTCTTGGGAAAACATTGATACTTCTCCAACTATGTAAAGTTCCTGAAGATGTTGCCCCAAAGCTTTTCTTTTGCCTTTTGTCTCCGAGAACTAGCAGGTGCTTTCTTCCATTGATGAAGATCAATTTTGTAACATATGCCAGGCAGGAATGTTTTTGCTTTACTTCAGGGTACTAAGGCTGAGATCATCTTACAGCATTGTCTTGTTCTTCATAGAACTGCAGAATGGTTGGGGTTGGAAGGGGCCTCTGGAGATCATCTAGTCCAACTCACCTGCTAAGGCAGGTTCACCAGAGCAGATCACACAGGAACGTGCCCAGGCGGGTTTGAATGTCTCCAGAGAAGGAGACTCCACAACCTCTCTGGGCAGCCTGTTCCAGGGCTCTGGCACCCTCACAGTAAAGAAGTTTCTCCTCATATTCAGATGGAACCTCCTGTGCTTCGGTCTGTGCCCATTGCCCCTCATCTTGTCTTTGGGCACCACTGAAAGGAGTCTGGTCCCATTCTCTTGACACCCACCCTGGAGATATTTAAAGCATAAATAATGTCTCCTCTCAGTCTTCTCCAGGCTGAAATCTTAGGCTTTTATAAGCTTTGAACTGTCAACAAGCTTTACAAGGTCTATTCCAGGGAATACAAGGTATATGATTTCAGGGAGTCTTGTCAAGGCATCTGACCATGTCTGCTGCTATTTGACAACATTTTCTCCTTGAATGATTCCTAGACATGAAACATTCTTCAGTAGTGTGGAAGTATTGTGACACTTTTCACATTCTGATCTTTAGCTTTTTCCAAATACCCTGTTTAGAAAATGACCCTGTAACCTGGTGAGTCTACCTCCTGCCAAGTGTCCTTTCAGCAGAAACAGCTTTGAAGAGTTGGGTAAAAAATTCAGAGCTACTTGACAGAATCCAGCAATAGTCATAGTGACAGGTACCAGCAGGTTTTTGGACTGGAAGCTCTTTTGGGTTTTTCTGTGGTTTTGGGCAAAAAAATTCTCCCCCACACACTGGCAGAAAAGCAGTGTCAGGCTGCTTTTTTTTTTTTTCTAAATCTAGACAGCTGCTTACCAGTTGAGCTATCAACCCTCTTAAGAATCTGATTTTCTCAGTAAATGAAGCAAAGCTGGTTTAGGGGAGGGTTGTTTTTTTGTTTTGGTTTGGTTTTCATCTCTCAGCCTTAGCTGCCCAGGTATTGTCACTTCCAGCTTCAGCTTGATACTTCGTGCATAGTGCTTTATGGAAGAAGTGTTGTTTCACATTCAGATTTATTAATGTTAGCATGTCAGTATTGCCAGTATGATGTTTTCAGACTCTGGAGAAAAGACAGGAGCAGATGAGTATGAAAGTGTCATTTCATGTTTAACACTGGTATTTTTTTTTTCTCCTTTTGGCTACTAACATGAGCTTGCAAGCTAAGCATTTTTCACCAAGGCTGTGCTCTTTCCTACTGTGTGGACTGAAATGCAGCATTCAGTTCAGACAAGTCTGTATTTTTAATTCCTTTCTGTCCTAAAATTACAGTAGCGCCCTTCTGCATGTGCTGTTGATGCAGTCAGAAGATGAAAAATTCCCATTACAACAAATTAAGTTATGAAAGAAATCAGGTGCTCTGGAACTACCACAGCTTCAGTAGATATGCAAAATAAAGACAAATCTCCGCAGACATGAGGGAGCAATTTGTTGAGTGAAGGTTTAAGCGAGAATGAGAGTTACCTTGATGAGTAAATAACAACTTTTTTTTTTTCTTCAGGTTGCATATGCTTTTTCTATTCCTGCAAGATGTACAGGTATAGTTACAAGACGAATCTGTTCAAGGTGCTGGTAGGGAGAAGACCCAAAGAAACAGGATGCAACCACCTCGTTGGCTGGGGAGGGTAGAAAGACACTTTCTTAAGCAATTGGAAGCTAATTTGGATTTTCCTGCCAGCAGAGGTCTTTACAGGTAAGAAAGATTGTGTTGTTTGCTACTTCAGTGTAATCTTTTTCTTTCTGTATGTTTCAGCACAATCTTTTCACTACTCCAGAGTTGACAGGAATATTTTGGAGAAGTGCGGGACCAAAACCCAAAGTGGTTTTAAATATCAGACATAGCACTGATGCTTCTGTGTGTCTAGCTTGCAGAGATCCCTCAATAAGGTAGGCAAATCTGCCATGTACTTTTGCACGTGCAAGCAACACTTGGACTCCCATGCAAGCGTGGCATTTTTCATGCTGCTTTTCCCCCACAATGTGTTTCTGGCATGCCTGCTCTTGTAAATAACATAGTGAATTTTTAACAGGAATGGGTTCCAAACATGCTAAATTGT
The DNA here is from genome assembly GCF_036013445.1 of Caloenas nicobarica. Taxonomy (NCBI): domain Eukaryota; kingdom Metazoa; phylum Chordata; class Aves; order Columbiformes; family Columbidae; genus Caloenas; species Caloenas nicobarica. Next base: position 133,697 of record NW_027016963.1, on the reverse strand, counting down.
TCACAGCTGCAACAGCTCCCTAAAAGCACATGTCAGTAAATCATGAACTGTCGTACAGTGCTGAGGATATACAAGAACAGCTACATGGGAAGAGTGAAACAGGGCTCTTGTTCTTTTGTGTATGAGAGTTAGGATGTTGTGCTGGATGTCTCCAGGGATGGCAGGCTTGGGGAACCCGTCACCCCTTCTTCTTGCCTTTTCTCTGAGCTGAAGTGGAGACAAGAGAGAACTTGACTTCAGATGTTGTAGCATTGGAACATGGGCATCTCTAGTTAGTGGTCCAGGATTTACTTGGTCTCTTCTGCCCAAGGACTGTGTGCACTATCTCAGGCTGGTGTTGGAGAACACAGTGTATCCCAGTATGGCTTCTCTCTGGTCGCAGGGCTATTGCACTTGTTATAGTTTGCTATCCAGTGCACATCTTGGCAGTAAGGCAGGCCTAGCCTTAAATATATCCTTCAGATATCTGTTAAGGGCTTTTTTTTTGGAAAGTAACATTTAAATAGATGATAAATGTTAATACAACTTACTGGCATCGTCTGGTGGTGTTCTTTTCTAGGAGCCCTTGTCCTAGGAAATGCCAGAAATTAACTGTAAAAATCAGAAAATAATGCAATAGAGTTTAAAAGAGAAAAATGGAACTGAGATGGAATAGCTTTGTTTCTTCTAGAACAGAAATAATTCTAATAATGGCTGTTTTTCACTGCGATCTTGTTAACCTTGTTTTTTTCTGTAGCTATTCATACTCCTTTATATTTCAAATTGAGTTAGCAAGTATATTTACATTTTTGGAAGATGCTAGGTGATTCTTTTTCCTGAAAGCAGGTCACTTACTGTGTTTCAATAAAGATGTTAGAAATCCTATCTGAAGGGTTAAACTCAGATCTCTGAAACTACTAGCTTGTGTGGTGGTGTGTTCTCTTGGTGTTCCGAGATTTTTCTAAGAGTTTGATGAAGAACAGAGCCTATTCTGAAATCAAAAATCTGATTTTCATGAAAAAAAGTACATAGAAGAATGCTTAATGTTAAACTAGTCTTTATAGGCCTGTATCTGTGAAAATGCTTTCTCTTTCCTCTGAACTCTGGATAAAGTGGAGTTACATTGGTTTAGTGTAGGGTATTTGGAAATACTAGTAATTCATTGCCCTTCAGTAAGAATAGTTATCAATTGCTCTGTTTGGTAGAGATAAAACGATTCCTTTTTTCCCAACATAGTAAAAGGAAAAAATATTTTGACCTTGCCTACTGCAGGAAAATAAACTGCGCAAAAAGAAATCACCATTTAGTTGGAATTTTGTTATGTAAATTCCACTGCTAATGATTTCTTTATTGCACATTGTCACTGTGGAGAGAAAAACAAGACTTCACACTGATTTCCACTGTACCACTGGCAGGTGAATCTATATGCAAGGTGAAAGGCAAAATGAGCCTTCCAGGTCTGTGCTGTCGAAACAGTAGTTCTGTGCATAGCAAGAAATGTTATATGGTGAGGTGAGTAATCAGCTGAGACAATCAAGTTTGATGCTAAATCCTGTAGTCTGGGAACACTGCAGCAAAATTTCTGTGTAAAACCAACATGAGGGAGAAAAGTAACAAAGGTTAAGAAAATGAAATATTTTTCGAGGTATATGCTATTCCAGATTTGTTCTTTCCAGGATTCACTGGAAAATGGACCTATTGCATGAAGACAGATTGGTAAAGGGAACTAGAGGCTTATGCATTACAGGAAATGATGCTTGAAAACAAATGGATTTTCCAGTTTTTTTGGAAACTTTGCTCTCAGAAGGTCATCTGTCTTCATTTCCCGATCAAGGCCAAGGCGACCTACAGGCTTTGAAGTGGAACACTGATTAGCCATGATAGTTCAGATAATGCCACAGCACAGCACTGACCCCAGTGGCATCCCATGGATGTGGTCACAAATAAAGGCTTCATGCATGTGACAGTAGATCGCTGCTGCTTTTTTTTTTTTTTTTCTTGCAGGGGGAGGAGGGGAAGGGATTTTGGATGTGGGGTCATGAAGCCCTTCCCTATGTGCAGAATGGGAATGAGCCCCTGAAATGCTGAGCCTTGTAATCATTCCTCTCCAGAAGAGATGATTTCCCCTCACCTTCATCTGTATTAATCGCTGGAGGATCTTATTACAACCGTTATTTTTAGTACACTGGCCATACCATGACTGTGGCTGGGTCCATCACATTTTATCATTAAATCAGCTGTAAGTGCTGCTGCTTTGAAACAGTCCTTAAGTGAAGAGTATTTGGTTCAACTGGGACTCAAGAAGTACTATACTACGTATTGGTCAAAAGGAAAATGCTTTTTAATAATTTGCTTCTGTTAGTGGGAATAACCCTTGCTTAAAAAATCTCTTCATGCTAGAACTGATTCATTGAAGTGGCGTAGTAAAATCTAAAAATACTACCTTAAACTTGCTTCAGATACTTTGTCCAGTGTATGAGCAAGGCCCTGGCTACAGTGATTTCATTTGCTTCACTGATGGGCTACACCCCTGTATTCACTTAGCTGGAGGCATACAATAGTGTATGATTTTGTGCTATTATTCGTGGCTTATGCTGCTGAAACTGCAGGGAGCATCTCTGCTCGTGCTTTCAGATTGCTGTACCGGTTTGTGAGATGCTAGATGCTTTGGTGTTGAAATGCCTAATCAGTGGCTGCTAAAGAGCAAATCTGTGCTGAAGAATGCCTAAAGCAGCTGCATTCATCTGGGATGAGGCACACCATGATGTCGTGGAAAATGTGCTTGCAAGCTCAGTGAAGAGCAATTCCTAAGAAGTTATAGTTATGAACAGACTTGTGTAGGAAACAAGAGAATGCAAAGTTTAAGCATGTTGAGGGTATGCTGTAAAATATTTCTATGAACAGGTCTACAAGACTAAGTATAACAGTCTCAGGTAAGCAATACTCTTAAACAGGAAAAACATAAAGCTGTTTTCTGTACTCAACTTTGACTGAAAAGGTGCTGAAGTTTTCCTGAAGTCTTTTCTAGGCTGTCCTACCCTTCTTGCTAACCTGTAGAAACAAGTAGAAGAACAGCAACTTACAGAAGGAGTTTTACCTTTGAGAAAATTTGAACCAAGATTCAGGGCAAGCAGCAGCTGCCTAAAAATGCATTAATATTTCACTGGCAGAGAGCCTTCTTCCTGTAGTGATTGTTTATTCTTTTTGTTGCTGGGAGTCATTAGCTGGAGCAGTCACTTGCAGCTGTTAGGTACTCTGAGCTCCAGCGGAGATCATCAAGGCTTTGTGTGCATTTAGGTTCTGTTTGGAAACCTGTGAGTCTCCAGAGTAGTTTACATCAGGGAATGCTTTTGGCAATTGATGAGTCCACTGAAAGAAATGAGATAAACCTATGCTTTTAATTTTCGGTTAGGCAGCTGGGGTCTTACCATGTAATCCAATTTGGTGTGCGGGAAAATAAATAAAATACAGATCAATCTGTGTAAATTTTGAGGTTTTGTTGTCTATACCTCTGGAGGATGTATGGTTTTGACAGAAAAACACCTAAATGCCCACCAGGCCAGGTGAATGGTTGTATCGCAGCATCTCCTTTTTCCCTGGTGTATATAGAAAGACGTTTGTATATAAAACTGTTTTCTGCAGTGATAGATGTGGCTGTTTCTCACCTGGAATGAGACAAACATGAGCATCAGTTGATGGTGTTTCTTTGTTTTTTTTCTTCTTGCAGGCTTGGAAAACAGAGGCATTGGAAAGCTGTAGTTTAGTTCTAATCTCCCGACCTCTAGTATCAGTGTTCATATGTCAAATGCAGAAAACAGGCAAACTTTTTTGCTGTTCATGACCTTGGGCTTTGCAGCAGCTAACCACAACAAGATACCATGTAGGAAACTGAGCTTCCCTTGCACATTATTGGTGCAAGCAACACAAAAGATCTACCTTGTTCCATAGTTTGCTCCATATTGAGTTACCTTTGAGGAAATATTGTATTGTATGAATCCATAATAACTTCCTTAGCTGTTCAGATTTAATGTAACTGCCAGCTCCTTTCAAAATTTGAAGAACACCAAAGTTGAGATTTTTTTCATGTTCTTCAAGTATTTGAAAAGACCTAGTGGCCTTGTACTTTTGCTTCTTTTAGTACTGTCATTCTTATCCCTGTCTAGGAAAGGAACCTCATCAAGTCACTAGTAAACCAGGAAAATTTAAACATTTGGTTGAAACATGACTGGTCTCATTTGTTTATTTATTTTAAATAGGGTAGTTACAGTAGCTTTCCTATCCTGACATCTCATCAAAGAACTTAAAATTCTGAAATACTTAACCTTGATGAACATAATGTGTTCTTTGAAGCACAATTTTTAAAAAGTTTGTGAGAGATGGGTTTTCCCAGAAAAGATGTCATTTGCATTTCTGTTGACATAATACTTAAAATAATTTCGAAATGAAAGACAATGTATGTGGGGTGATCTTGGAGGGAATATTAACCTTTTGGGGTTTGAAACTGAAGAATAATGCAGAGAAAGTACAGAGTAGTTCACAAAGTTATTAACTTCCAGTGCCCTGGAATAAAATGCATAATTTATATTGAAATGGGAAGCTAGTGGGTGATTTTCTTGTAGCTTTTTAAAGTCTTTTGGTTACAAAAACATGGCTATGCTCAATCATTGCATGCACAGTAATGTGTTGTAATTCGTCTCTCGTTTCTGCCTTGAAATTGTGACAGTTGTAGTAGCTAGATGTTTAAAAATTTAGAAGGTGTAGTTTTAATAAGCTTTGGAAATATTAATGTATACTTTACAAAGATCTGCAGTCTCAGCAAGAAGTGGTTTGTCTTCATTAAAGAAACATTTGGAAGATGATGCATAAAGAACACAAGCTATTTGCTCACTCAGTCTATAATTGTACATGTGTGCTTGCTGTACATAACAAAAATATCTACAGAGACTATGATGAAAAAATGGAAGTAAATGAAAGTGTGGATTATCCTTGAAAGTGGTATTGCCATATGTGAGTGTATTGTGTTATCCTGCAAAATACAAAGTAAGCATCAAAACAGAGCACTTTATACAGATTCCCATTTTTGGAGGGAGTGACTTTTTCTCATCAAGATGAGGAAAGCAATGTCACTTGTTTGAGGTTTGCACCAGGATTTCACACTACACCAGAAAAAGGTACTACAGCTAATTACTTCAAAATGTATTGCTTTTTAATTTTGGCTGCTATGACCTTTTCTTTCAATATAAACAGATGATCAGTAGCACTGAAAGAGGTCATGATGCTAGAGCTTGCATTTCTCTTCTGATCACAGCAGTTTGCATTCCCAATCACTTAGCCAGAGTGTGTGTAGGAGCTAATGAGCACAGGGGAATAAATGCCAAGAAGTCCTCTCCTGATGAGCCACAGGTGTGGCTTCTATTTTGCATCTCATGCACAGTTAGTTACTCAGGACACCACCTATGTGTACACATTCACAGGTAACTAGCAAGTAAGTATCTTGAGTTGATCAAGATTGCAGAAAACTCTGTGTTTGAGAACCAAAGTCCAAAAATTTTCTTCATCTCTCTGTTCAGTGAGCATAGTTTGGACATGACACATGCCCAAGCTAAAGATTTAGTTTAGTAGTAGTCTTTGCTGCTTGCAAGTGAATTACCAACTGGAGGTGTGTATCTCATATTCAAGGATGCCTGTTCCCATACTTTGCTCTTGTAAAATGCTGTATGGATTTTTAGTGGGGGATGGATATTTTTTCCTTATTTTGCATCTGTGTTCTGTAATTCCTCTTCTTAAATGTAACTCAGTCTTTCTGACTTTTATTTTCAATCTAAAATCTTCTAATGAAAATCTATTAGGAGACATTGTTAATTTTATAGAGAATGAAAAAAGAGTCGTTTATCTCAAATTTCCTTTTTGAGACTTCTGAGGCTAAAGTAATGTCATGTCCACCAGTACTGTGTGGTTACTTGAAATTCCCTACATCTGATATTTTTCCAGAGAATAAGCCTTATTCACGCACTACTAGTGCTAATCTTGCTTCATATATTCTGTAGTAGGTATTTCTAGAATAGGCACACTTAGTGGCTATGAAATACTTTTCTCTGTGTGTGAGAAATACATAAAATCTAAATCCTGTCATTAACGGGTTGGTACGTGGTATGTTTGAAAACCTATCCAACAAAGCATGACTGAAGATTTTTAATGGCTAAGCAATCATTATAATCTAGATGTAAATAAAGTATGGTAGAGTGTTGTCCCCTTTCAAGGCAAATATTTTCTTTAACACTGGGGTAAATATGCTCATGACAAAAACTAAACTCAAATATGACCTGCTCGCATCAATGTTATATTTTCAAGCCTTTGTAATTGTGATGTGATTAAAGTTCAAGGTTCAAGCCTCCAAGATTCCTTGCATTGCCGTAGCACTGCATCATTAAATTTCCTGGTTTGTAAAAATGTGTCTGATGCCAGCCAAATTGATTGCAAGGACCTTAAGGGGTGGAGGGAAAGTAAGGAGGGAGATTGTGCGTGTTTTGTGAACCCTTCAGTGACCACTTCTAGGTCAACTTGACCTCTTATGTCCAAGTGCTCTTTCTCCTATGGTTCTCTTTTTTTTTGTTCCCCTCAGGAGGTTTAATTTATCAGAAGCTGCATCTACCCCTTTTGTAAACAGTAGCTTCTTTCCTTGGATCATAGCAAAACCCACAATAAGCTGTCAGAGATACGTGACCACTGCTCACAGCAATGCAGTCTCTCCTCCTACACACATACAGGCCACTGTTGGTCATGGCAGAAGTAAGAGAAGGGACCTTTTCAGAAGAATTTCAGAAAATCCAGATCCATAGCAAAGTTAAAGTACTTCCTTTTTTTCCTCCTATGCGTAAGCTTGTCTCTTACAGTATAGCATGAAAATGATAATGTGTTGTGACTGATCCCTATCGCAAGCTTGAACGGTGGCTACTTGCCATGAGTAGGCAAGTGAGTCTGTGTTGTTCATAAAGGCAAGAAGTGATACTGCAATGAGACACACAGGTGTGACTGCAATTTGCACCTCTACTTCATTTGCAGAAAGGATCTATGTTTTTCTTGTTGATATTTCAGAAAAGTGACCTGGAGCAATTAGCCAAATGCACTGTTAACAGATGTAGCAGTGGCACTCAGAGTCAGACACAGTCTGTCATCCATACTTAAACCTTTCTTCTTAAACATATGCCTTGCAGGGGGCCCACTACCAGCAAAAAGTATTCACAAATTCTTAGCCAAATACTGAGTTGTTTCATTTGCTGTAGCACTTTCAAATCAGAGCTGCTGTGTTACAGAGGGAAGGGTTCGCATTTATCCTTGACAGCCTTCTGCCAGAAATCCTGGGTGCCAACATGCACACTTCTAATACAGATAGAGTGATACCATCAGCCCCTGCTGAACAGCGGATCTAATTTTGCTAATGAGTCTCTCTCATTAATACATCAGTCAGCTTTTGTTAAACTGACATCATAGCCTCTGCCTCTATGAGGGCCAATGTTTAACAGAGAGGTTTAAGCAGCAGCCTGTTAATGGCATTGTCATTACTCATCACTGTAACTGTCAATTTTGCTCTATGTAAAGACGATCAGTTCAAACAGGTAAAATGAGCTGTGGCTGAAGTGAGAGAGAGACCTGTGGCCCCAGTTTGCTGCATTCTGCTATGACTGAGCAGATGCAGAGGGATATTCTGGCTGCCAGCACTCAATAGTGATCAGTGTTTTTAGGGTGTCTCACAGTCTGGGTGCTTTGGCTCTTAAATGCTTCACAAACATCCACAACTGTATAAACACTGTCTGCGGTCTGCCAGCTGGACTCAAACTGGGACAATCCTCCTGGTTTTTTGTGGCTGCCATGCAGGTGAATGACCCGGTGGGAGGTAAGACATCTGGGTGTCCGTGGCCTGTCTGTGAGCTGGGGCAGAGCAGACCTGCTTCATGTGCAGCTCAGTTTGAGAAAGGAGGTTTCTGGTTTGTTCCTTAAAAGGAATTCAAAGTTATTCTGGTGTGGATTGTTAAGATTTTTTCAGCTGATACTGTGTAGTGGGAGAAGCCCTGATAGAAGGAGGTAATCTGGTCAAGTGTTCTCTGTTTGACAAGTATCACAGAAGCTGTAGCCACTTGTTTACCTAGTGGCCTGTGTGCTGATCTGTGTACACGTAAGCTGTACGTAGTGCTATTTTTCGCACACTTGTTCAGCTGTGCAAAGTGCATAAATTATTCAGACTTGCTCCTGGAGTGGGAAAAAAGCCTGTGTCTTAATACAGTCCATATATCACACACATGCTGTTGCAGAAATCATGGTAACCAAAATATTGTTTACAGCTAGTGCATGCACATGTGTGTATGTGAAGTTTCATGTCACTGAATGTTTTGACCTTGTTGTATTAAAGCTAAGTAACCAGCTGGTAACTGAAAATTGGGAGCCCCTATGGCATTTCTCAGATCAGAAGCATATGCTGTTCTAAGGGACAATCAAACCCGGTCCTGTCCATTGTCCTTCAATGTGTCCCTACTGACTTTGTATCCCTTGGAAGTTTGCCCTCGTTTGAAGACAATTTTTTAAATTGTACTGAATACGTCTTTAAATCCGTAAGACCAAAGGGTGTTGTTTGGTTTTTTGTTGTTGTTGGGGTTTTTTTTTATGATCAACTGAATAAGTTATTGTGCAAAACTTTAACAGTAAATGATGAGAAATTTGCTGTGGGATTATATCTGACCACTGTAATGCAATTGTATGGTACCATCTTCCAATACAGCTTTCTTCTGCTGTCCTGAAATGCCAGTGCTTCCTTGCACATGCTGCTACTGAAGAAAATACAATACTTAAATCCAGGGCATCTACTTCTCACATAATTAATGTGAATGTTTTGTTGAGGGTGGATGGGTGGGAGAAGGAATACTTTCTCCCATAGTTATATGTAAATGAGACCAATATATCATGTCAGAAACACTCCCTTAAACTGAAGTCCATAAATTCATGAAGATGAGGTTTTGCTATACAGAAAGAAGGTTGAAAGGAGTTCTGTGTACCTATGTACATACTTACATATCCTATGGTAGGTTCTCCCATTTTTTTGTTACTTTCTATAGGAAATATATTTTGAAGGAAATATTTTTTTTATTACTTTCTATGGAGGTTTTGCATATATATAATGGGTAAAGCATCATTTGAATCTACAGAAACTCTTCATATAATCTTAGTGAAGCCACTCCAAGAATAAGAATGACCAAAACACCCACTGCTCCAGATAATACAATTTTTATTAGCAATATTAGGTGTAGCCATTGTTGGTATTTTTGAAGGCAAAAGGCTTGACTTTAAGTGTTATCCTATGCCTGCCATTGCACTAATAAAAGAGTATAGTATGACTCTTGGCTTGTCAGTCCTTTTGTCAAGGAAATCCAACTATCTAAAAGCAGGTCATGATGGATTTCAGCGTTTAGTACAGGGAACTTCTGATGTGGCTTCTCTGTTAATTGTTTATTCTTACCAATATAAACACAATGGCCCAAGCACAATTCCCACAGATAACCTTTAATCTAAGTTACTTCTCAAGAAAAAAATGCTCCGTGGATGGGTACAAATTGCCCAGCCCTGGCATTTCATACTCTGACCAGTTTGAGACAACTTAGCCATCTTTTCATAAATCAGAGCACTGTAACATTGTCCATCCTCTCGTTTACACATATTTGGTAAGAAAACAGTCATTATTTGAGCACTTCCTGCATTTTCCATGATTGTCTGTGCAGATTAGTGTGCATAGGCCAACTTCCAACAACTTTGATTTATCAAAATATGTTTTCCAACATGAAATGTTGCTTTATTTCAATATTTGAAGAAAGTTGTACTTAAAATGATGCAGAAGTGAAAGCTGATTTTGGTTCAAGAAACAATTGTGGGTATTTCAGGAAAAGAGCAAATCTGCCACTTTTGTCTTAAAATTTAAAAAAAATCTTTCCATAAAAGAGCAATCTAGATATCTTTAAAGTAAAACAACCGAAAATACAACATTTGTCTAGAAACAAATCAGTTTTTGAACTTGCTGATAAAGAAAAAAGATATTTTGATGAATACACACTATCTTTTTTGAGGCTTTGGTTTGTTTCAACCATTAAGTTGCCTGAAATGGAATATACATTGATGTTTTTATGTAAGAAATATATGAATTTATTTAAGTGAAGTATTTCTTGAAGATCAATGCCTTCCAGATACAAGGTTTTTAGAAAGTCATGAGGTATGGGCTGTGCTCCAGTTTTCTTACCACGTTTACAAAGCGATTGCAATTCTTTTGCCAGGGGCTTTCTTTTCCCTTGTGCAGTCAAAACAAGAAACCTTCCTAGCATTCATTAAAAGCTCACCTACAAAAAGTGAGTGACAGATGGAAGAAAATTTGTAAATGAATGCCTTAGCCAAGCTCATACTCCTACTGTCTTTCTCTGTGAAAAGTCCACTTTATGTAGGAATACCTCTGAAAAACAGTGACTTTAAAAGATATGATGAGGGGATAGAAAAAAATAAACACACACACCCCAACAACCAAACACCACCAACAAAAAACCTGTATCTGACTTTTTTAGGTATTGTACTTTCTATGTTGGGTGCTGGAACCCCAGAGACATAGCCCATTACCCATTTAGAGACTTGTAACTCTGCTTATTTGCTGTGGCTCTTAAATATCCATCTGCAGTGGCTTTTTGCTCTTTCGCTGGTTGTCCTATGCAAATAAAACTTGTTAAGATGGGAGTTGTCAGCATCTGTTTCAGCAATTGCTCCACTCCAGAAAGGCTGATGTTGCCAGGTTTCTACTCCTTCCCTGGACAGGCTGTTTGGGAACAAAGAAAACATACCAGTGTTAACGACACAGGTTTTTTCCTTGCCTGTCAACTGAAGAAGTTGAATTTTCCCAGTGTTCCATAACTGGCATCTGTAGGCATGTTTTGGGAGTCTCAGATAGGTGTGGTAGGACCCATGAGGACCTTGTAGGGAGCAGCTCCATCCATGGAGAGCTGCTGGCAGCACGAGGGCTTCACACCATGCCTATTCTTAGCACTTAGTCCAGTTGCCAAAATATTTCCATAGGGGAGGAAAAAAAAAGTGCCTTTGATCAGTAATATTTGCTGACTTCTAAAACCATTATTGCAACTAATTTCACACATTAGTGAAATAAGCCTTTTGAAATGTTATAAATAGTTTGTAACTTAGTCAAGAACCTTGAGCGATTTTTGTCTTCCTGCACCCCTTGTTGGTCTCTGTATGATTCGAGGTGTAATTTACTCATCTTTCTGAACTCTTGTATTTCTGATGACTATCAAATATGAATTCCAAGGGAGGCTATTTAATTTCTTATGATGGCGATGATCATGTGTGATACAAAGATAAATTGTATTTATGTTTAGATACAAGGAAAGGGAAAAGAAGAGGAGATGGCATCAGCTCTTTTTTCAATATTTTGTCAAATGACTTTTGGCCTCATTTATCAGCTTATATTAAAGCAGAATTTAGGGCACAGGACCACAGAAATGCTTTATTTTTATCTGAAGTGGAACTTATTGTTTGCATGTGTGCTTCTGTGTTACAACCAATGCAGCCTTTACAGAAAATGAAACTATGAGACCTAAGTACAAAATCAAAACAGCCTGTGCAATCAACTTTTGCTGATTTTATTTTTTTTTCCCCTTACTGTATTTGTGCAAGCTAGCTGACCCTCGAGGGCCAAGCATCTAACTTACTAGTTCAAGTCAATGTTTAAAAGCAGTATACAGTAGTCAATCATATATGCTGAAATTAGGCATGTGCTTGCTTAGTTTGCATTGACTTAAAGCATCTTTTTAAGAACAAATAGACAATATAGTATACATTTGGGTGACAGGAGAAGCTGTTTCAGAAAAGATTGCATATGCAGTTGTTAATTGGCAACAAATCACCAGCAGGAGGTGATAATAGGTGGTGTGGGAAGGAACTATTATACTCTCTTCTGTACTTAGATCTGACTTCAGGCTTTGGAGTTTGTGAGAAGGAAATCAGCATTACTGCTGGAACAGGCTTAGGATACAAATATGAAATGTCTTAGTCTAACAGTGTTTGCAAAGTGCCTCGTTTTATTGCCAACATCAGCCAAGGAGGCCATTTGTTTTGTTAAGCACTTAAGGTGTCATGGACCTACACTAAGAAAAGGCATAGACCAGAATATTTGACTGCTCTCACCTGTGTTTAAGGGCTACTTTCCATTCAGTGTCTCAGCTCAGCTTGTATAACTTTTTGTTCATGCTCTTTTCTCTGTGCAGTGGGAAACTGAGGCACAGATGCGGTGAAAACAGTTGTTTAAGGTCATAAGGGAAAATAACCCATCTGAAAATACTTATATTCCAGTACTTTAGCCATTGGAATGTCTGAGAATCCTCCAAGGAGACAAGTTGTGCTTAAAGTGGCAATTTAAAACCATTTCTGTCTAGTCCATTGCTCTGCTTTACAGACCAATTTATTTCTTCACTGTAAGAATGTAAATTGGGAAGAAGTTTGCAGATGGAAATTTCTTCACAGAGACATTTCAATTGCCTTGTTGTTATAAGGATGTTGATCCTTATGATTTAGTCGGCAAATGTTCCCTGCAAATACATGAGGTAAACTGGTACATTTGCAGCGTGTAGTGTTTTTGCTTTTTATCTCCAGGAAAGTAGCCAAGTTTGTGCTTTTGCTGCAATATCTTTCCTTAAGTGCTTGCTAATTCTCAGCTGCTGCTTTTATTTTACTATTTTTTTTAAACAAACTGCTATAGAACACTTCTGTACAGATGATGGACAGCTTTAAATCTGCATTCATAGACTGATGAAGAGGCCATAACAGAAATGAAGATCAGAGAGTGAGCGATGCATTTCGTTAATGATGGTGTAGAATTAGTTGCAGGAAATCTTTGAAGCTCCATTCCTGTTCTGTCTCAAAATGGACTTGAAACACTTATGGGTTTTTATTCATAAATCATGAAGCTCACAGGTTCCACTACTTGTCTTACTGTGCTTTGTAATAGCAAAGGAAGTTCTATTGTTAGCTGTAACTATAATTATACACCAAAACATCTGATGCCTTTTTCTTTTTTTTTCCCAGTACCTAGGAGATAAATAAAAATATTCCCCTTTAAAAGGGAAGTATATGGGTGCACTTTACTCCAAAATAAATAAACAATGTTTCAATTCATTTAATTCTTTAAAATTCTTTGGAGTTGTTTTTGTCCAGCTTAGAAAGAATAACTGGATGTTGAAGGAAGACTTAGTCTTTCACCTAATATATACTTATTCAGTATTTGGACTGAATGTACTGAGAGAAGATTCCAGCTCAGTAGTGCCTAAAAGACCATGAGGATTCAAGTGTAAGTGGTGTGAGTATTCTCTTGAGTTACAGATATTGTAGTAATTTAACATTTAGTCATTGTATCACATCCTATTGCTGACATTCATGCTATTAATATTGTCCTCTCTGTGTTCTTGATTATTTGTACCATGTTCTTCGGGAAAATATAGGATGGCATTTTGCATAGTGTGAGATATTTAAATAAATTATTTTCAAACTTATGTTGATACAGTAGGATATAGAATATGTAAATAATCAAAGCCATCTGGCAGCAATTTGAAAAAAAAAAAAAGAAAAAAAATAGTAACATTTACCTCATTGCATCTTGTCCTGTGTAATCAAAACAACATCTGTAAACTAAAAGGATTTACAAAATTTCTGTTTGCGGAGGAGAGGAAAAATTGCTTCCTATTGCATCCTGATTGTGAAATACTACAAACCTGTCACAAGAACAGAACAGGAGGCATCAGGGGTATTGCCAGGGTCCTAAAATTACTGTCATGGCAAGGACTCTATAAAATATTCTGGAAATTGTCTTTACGTGAATGACAAGCAAACTCATGAAGCACTATAGAGAAACATGCAAGAAATGGGCAATGGCAGGCTAATCTCAGATTTGAAGCCTACAACAAAAATCTGTTATATATGCCTTTTAGCTGTTCAAAACACAATAGCTTACACAGCTTCCCTAGACTGTAGGAATGTGTTGTATCAACTTGCATGGTTTATACTTCTGTTGGTAGAATTAATTGCAGTGTCAGTCAGTCTATAAATACAATCAGTCAGGAAGATAACTTGCAAGTTGAGTGGTTGTCTCTGTTCATATGTACTATATATTTATATCTTTCTGTAGTTTGCACTCTTAATTTTTGGCCTGGATGGAACTGGAGTTTCTTCCTGTCTGAGTTTTAAGTCTGATGAGAGGATTTTAGGAACACAGATGTGTTTGCACATCAGTTTGCAATGGAAAACCTATCCCTTGACTTTAAAGTTCTTGCGGCCATTAAAATATGGTCATATATGACCATATGGATTAACATAGTTTCTTTGGGACCCTCCTCAAAGGATGAAGACAGCTTGACAGAGATGAGATACATCTGACAATGTGGGGGAGGAGCCTCTTTGGGAAGAGACTTGCTAATTTTGTGAAGGGACCTTCAAATTACGGGAGGTGTCCCATAACCTGAGGTGAGTGAGTGCTCCATGGACAGAACAGAGGTGTCCAGCGGTCTGGAGGACTGGAAGGAGTGAAAAATGTGTGAAGGAAATGGAAGACAAGCTGCAAACACGGAAGGGTCACCGGGAAGGTGCCTGTTGCCTGAGTGTGGAAGGTGGGGTTGAGGAAAGTCAATACTCAGCTGCAACTGAAAGTGGTGGAGACTATGAAGGGAACAGAGTAACTTTCTTGTTGTATGTCTACAGTAAAAGCAAAGGCTAAGGAAAATGTAGCCTGTCTTCTCAGTGAGGGCAGGAGACCTCATGACAAAGAACATGAAAAAGGTCGAAGTGCTCAATAGTTTTTTTTGTTGATTTTCTTTTAGTTTGTTTTCACTGATAAGACCTGCCCTCGGGTGCCTAGACCTTCTAGCAGCGTCGGGGGAAGTGACATTACCCATGGGAAAAGGGGATGAAGCTGGGGATCATTTCACTCACTGTGACACAAACAAGCCTGTGGCGCATTAGGTTCACCCAGGGGTTCTGTGGGAGCTGACTCGTGTCACAGGAGGCAGTTCTGTACAGTCTTTGAAAGGTCACGGCACCTGGGCAGGTTCCTGTTGAAGGAGAAAAAGGCAACAGTTGCACCCATCTTCAACAAGGCCGATGAGAGAGGATCTCAGGTAACAACAGGCTGGTCAGCTCTTCTGAGCCCCTGGGAAGGCCATGGAGCAAGTTCTCCTGGAAACTACTTCCAGCCATAGGAAGGAGGAGAAAGTGACTGGCAGCTGGCAGAACAAGTTTACCTGTGGCTGATGCTGTGCAGCCTGTGTTCCCAGCTTCTGCTGTGATGAGGTGACCAGCACTGTGGATGCAGTGAGTGTTGAATACTTTAGCAAGGCCCTTATCACAGTCTTCCCTGGTTTTCTTCTCACCAAGTTGGTAAGATAAGTGAATGTGAAAATAGGCAGAAGGTTGGCTGGGACTGATGGGTTTGGAGGCAAAGAGTGAAAATTTTTGGGGATGTCTCTGCTTGAAGATATTCAAACCTTAACTGGACACGTTCCTGAGGAACCAATTCTGGATGAACCACTTTGAGCAGGGTGTTAGACCAGGTGATTTCCAGAGGTTGTTTCTAACATGAATGTTCCTATGCCTCTGTGAATAACAGTGAAGTTGCCTGGTTTTTTACCTTGCTTTCAAAGTCAGAGGAGTTTGTAAAAAAGACTGATTTTTTATCTGCACAGGTAAGCTGAGCACTTCACTGCAACCATATGCACAGAGCCATGGACAGCATGTCATTGCTGTTTCTCACGCCACAAGCTTCCACTTCTAGGTTTATAGTAGCTTCGACAGCAGTGAATTGTAGCTGGAAAAATCAGAGCAGTAGTACTGCTTGAAAGTCTTTTTCAGACTGCTGTGTCGTTAGTTTTTGCATACTTTGTAGCAGGGACTGTATTTGGACAAGGAAATTACCCTTGTAGTCTGCTCCCTGCAGTCTTTAACCCTCCTAGTGCTTTTTTCAGGCATAGGTTTGTATATTACTGCATGCATACTGTCTTTGCATATAAAAAGATTCATATTGCCTATAAGCATTTGATTTCCGTGTGTGTTGTGCTTTAAAGCAGCACATCTGTAATGAATCAGTGAGCTGGGAGCCTTGTGTGTGCCGTCTCATCTGTTAGGTGCTCAGAAAGGGTCTGCAGTGCACTGTGCTGATTCTGGTACAAGAAAATCATCTTCACAGTCAGAAAGGGGACTACACCACATGTCATGGAAGACCTAGAAATTATGTGAGAAGAGTGATAATTGCGTGCAAATGGCTTTTGTCTTGCAGAAAACTGCTGGTAATTTAAGAGGGTTATCCAATCTTGCCATTAAAATATTATATGGAAAGTGCCAGTTGTAAGCTATTCTTATTTTTTGGCACATCTGTATATTTCACATCAAGATGATTATACTATTTTAAAAAATACATGTGTCAATTACAGAATTGTAATTTAAATATCTTAATTCTTTTTCCACTAGAAACTAAAAAGCCTCTTTCAACAATTTCATTTAATTATTTAAATCAATTTTAGCCTGGTTATTTTGCTGATGCTAATCTAGGTTTTGACACACTTTGTACAGCAGTTCTGCTTGTGTAGGGTAGGGAATGAACCCCAAAAGGAGGCTTTACCACATAAAACTGCTCTGCATTTGTGTTCCAGCACTCCCTTCTGCAGCTCCTGTGGCATGACTGCAGATCTCCTCCGCACAACTAATCCTTTCCTTGATGTCGTCAGTCTCCCATACTTCCGTTAGTCTATTATGGGAGGGGTTGGTGCACAGTCTATTATGGAAAAATCAGCTTACACTAGGGTTGCAGCAGCTGACTTACTGTAATGGAAAGTAGTATCATATTTCTTGCTTCTTCAGGGCTGGGGTGAGGGGAGATGGAGATAGGAGAACAGGTATTTTATTAGGAAAGGGTGTGGGGACTTGCTGACTTTTGAATTCCACCTGTGTTATAAACCATTGTACAGGCTGTAGAAAGGTCTGGATTCAAAGGAAGCTGTTAAAAGAAATAACCTTTCTTTCTGAGTTTTGTAAAACCAGTAGACAATGGAACTCTTAAACAGAAAGAATTTTATTACCACAGCAATTCTTTCTCAGTTGCTCATGCTTTCTGCTGTGGGTATTGTAGATATGGTAGGTGAAATGGCTCATTCTCTGTTGTACTGGCAGTTTGCAAGGTTTCTTATGTGTATGTGTGTTTTTTCTTTAGTCTGTTACCCTTTGAAGAGATTGGCAGTCAGATATGCTGCACAACTCACCGTTCTTAGTAAGATGCTTTTATAAGTTACATATGTGACACTTGAAAGAAATGCTGAGCTTACCTGTTTTCAGATAATTTGTTTAATGGCTGGAATCTGAGGAAAGTAGTTGTACTGTCTGTAGGTTTGGGGTGACAAGAGGACATTATATATGTATGCAACAGAAGAGGGTGGTCTGACTTGGTCTGGTAGATGACAGACTGCCAGGTAACACAAATGCTGCTGCTTCTTTGTTGACTTAAACACGTGAAAATCAGCTTAAAATTAATTTCTTTAAAGGGCTGTAGTTATTTCTGTTTCAGCTGCTTATTTGATATGTGTTTATATGCATGTTAAATACAATATTCAACCTCTTCTTGAACATGCAGGTTATTACACGTATCTTAAAATTCATAACAAATGTTCACAGTTGCTTTGATTGTTGTATCCGTGTTTTTGCTAAGAAGGGAAGTGCCTGTACTTTCTTTTGAAAATGCCAAGTGCTTTATGTTGCTCTGTCTTTGCTAAGTGAAAACTGGAGTTTGTTTCATAAAGAACACCACTTTTATTTCCTCCAGCTCTAGTTGCAAGGCTTCCTTAGTGCCAGAGCAATCTGGTTTCAGATAATAGGATATTTCAAGCAACTGAAAAGAGCTGGATGTGATAGAAATACCTGGTTTTATAGCAACAGAAAACCGGACATTTAAATTCTACATGGCATATGGAGCTGGACTTTAAAAAAACAAAATCAGATGCCACTGAATGACTAGATCACTTGATTGTTCAGATATGTTTGTATATGTTCAAGATTGTTCTTACAGAGTCTAACATTACTGTAATTGGTCTGATCTTTGTGGGACTGCTTCTGCATAGAACAATTAACACTTACACTATTGTCAGATTGGTGGGGTATTGTTAAGAGGTGGTGATAGATACTTCTGATCTTAAAGTAGTTGTACAAAATAGGTCTGTTCTGGTTATGGAAACTGCCATCCTCCAGAAATACACAACATATAGTTGGAAGAGAAGTTTAGGTAGCCTTTACTGTTTTTTCAAAGACTTCATTTATGAACATAAGGTTGAAAGGAAAACTGGGAGAATTTACAAGCAGACACAGAAGACAGCCTAGTCCTGAAAGAGTTGAGTTTCTTTGCCACAAGGTCTTGCTTAAGCAGAGTTCTCGAGCCTAAATGGTGCCTCCTGGTATGTTCTGGAAAATAAGGTGTAGTGCTTTCTTTGTGACAAAACAAAGCTCTGTCAAAAGGCATTGCCCCCGTTGATCCCCTGATCTAACAGGAGCAATCTGCAAGAGCCTCTGTCTTCGGCTAGCCATTGTTCAAAGGATTGGCAGAACTTAAAAATTTAGGGCTTCTGTCTCTAAAGCAGACTGGGGCTCTGTGACCTGCTATACATTTGTATCCTAAAAAAAGAAAAGCAGTGAGCTCCCCACTGCTACCTGAAAGCAGAATTATGTAACACAATTATTTGATACATGTTAAGTACAGACATAACACAGCAGGCTTGTAAAAAAGCCTATCAAATTAGCAGAGAGGTATGATGCTCAAAAGCTATGGTTCTTGATGTTAGGTCTCTGGAGCTATCTCTCATTAAATTACATTGTGGTCAATGTATATTATTAGAATGTGCTTTTGCAGACAACACATTTTAAAAATTTGAGGAAGAATAACCTGTCTGAAATGTAAAGAGTTGTGCATTGCAATCTTGCACCCATTCTTTCTTCATGGATTGGCATTTCCACCTTTTAGACTTTCTGTTTTCCCAAATCAGGTATAGTCTGGCCTCAACCTGAGTTATGTGCACTTCATATTAAATTAGGTGCTGTTTCTGCAGCCTGTAACACACCAAGAGTAGAACTGAGGAAATACTGAAACCTGGAGATCAGTATTTCTGGGGAAAAAAATTGTCTGAAAAACGGAGCAATTAACGTTTCCTCTTATTTGCATATAAACATTTCAACGTTTACAATTATTCGTAAGTATTTATGGGTTTACAGTATTTCTACTGTGATCCTTCTCTTTTTAACTGATGTGTTGTAGCTGCATGTTACTGGTGAAAGATTTTTCTGCCTCATGCAAATTACAAAGCTGTTTGTAAAGGGGAGACTTGCTTGTATATTGTATGTAAAGCACATCTAAGAATGATGGTTAATACTGAAGCTTTTACATTAGATTAGTCCAATTTTGATGCACTTCAAGACTGAGATTTTCCATTTTCCATTGTTCTTCATTACTCTTCTGAAGCTGTCTTGTTTAAATCTTTGTTTAAATAAAGATGTTCAAATCAGACTCATCCTGAGAGCTGTGACTATCATAGAATAGTTTACATTGGAAGGGACCTTCAAAGCTCCTCTAGTCCACCCACCTGCAATGAGCAGGGACATCTTCACCAAGATCAGGCTGCTCAGAGCCCCATCCAGCCTTACCTTGAATATATCCAGGGATGGGACATCTACCACCTCTCTGGACAACCTGTGCCAATGTTTTACCACCCTCATTGTAAAACTTTTCTTCCTTATATCTAGTCTGAATCTCCCCTCCTTTAGTTTAAAACCATCACTCTTTGTCCTGTCACAACAGGCCCTGCTAAAAAGTCTGTTCCCATCTTTCTTATAGGCCCCTTTTAAGTACTCAAAGGCCACAATAAGGTCTCCCCAGAGCCTTCTCTTCCTCAGGCTGAGCATACCCTGTCCTCACAGCAGAGCCGTTCCAGGCCTCTGATCATCTTGGTGGCTCCTCTGGCCCCTCTCCAACAGGTCCATGTCTGTCCTGTGCTGAGGGCTCCAGAACTGGACACAGGACTCCAGGTGAGGTCTCACCAGAGCAGGGCAGAGGGGCAGAATCACTTCCCTCCACCTGCTGGCCATGCTGCTTTTGATGCAGCCCAGGATACAATTGGCCTTCTGGTCTGTAAGCACACATTGCTGGCTCATGTCCAATCTGTCATCCACCAGTACCCTCAAGTCCTTCTCCACAGGGCTGTTCTCAATCCCTTCGTCCCCCAGCCTGTGTTGATACCAGGGGTTGCCCCAACCCAGGTGCAGGACCTTGCACTTGGCCATGTTGAATCTCATGGTGTTCACATGGACCCACTTCTCGAGCTTGTCCAGGTCCCTCTGGATGACAACCTGTCCCTCAGGCATGTCAACTGCACCACTTAGCTTGGTGTCATCTGCAAACTTGCTAAGGGTGCACTTGATCCCACTGTCTGTGTCACTGAGGAAGATGTTAAACAGTTTTGGTCCCTGTGTTGACCCCTGAGGAACACCACTTGTTACTGGTGTCCATCCAGACATTATGCCATTTACCACCACTGTCTGGATGTGACCACCCAGCTAATTCCTTATTTATCAAATAGGCCACACATCAAAATCATATGTTTCCAATTTAGAGAGAAGGATGTTGTGGGGGACCATGTCAAAGGCTTTAGAGAAGTCAAGATAAATGACATCCGTAGCTCTTCCCTGTCCAAACAGAGATAACAGAATATTCTGTGAAGTTAATTCCCAAATAGCATAATACAGAGCCTTTTTAGACTCAGAGCAAAAGTTACTGTTTTGATAATATGAGAGACCTCAAAGGAGGGCAATAGTATAGTTTAAGAAATGTGTTGGTTTGCAGATGGTATGTTTTTAGAATATTTTTGGTATAGCCATATATATGGACTGAATTTGTGGTCAAAGCAGGAACAGTTTGAATAAAGGGACCTTACATAACTGTCGTGACCAAGTTTATAAAGGCAATTTCATCAAATCCTACTTTTCAAGGAGCTGCCAACAGTGTTGATGTTAACAATATCCATACAGATTCACAAATTTGATCTCTTTGTACCTGTGACTATTAATGAAAACCGGCTCACTTTTACCATGAGTATTTATGGTCTGCAGTAATCTGATTAACCATAGAATTTAACAATATGTTAGCTCCACAACCTGATAAATCTTCATCCTTGCAGGGTCAATGATGCATTTTAATTGATATGAAATAATCAGAATTTATTGGAGGTTTTCCACAGTTGCTCCGTGACAGACATATAACTAGCTATATACATTGTAATATAAAATATGTGAAGCAGTGGATTTATCTAGCCAGTGATTTTCAATTTTTGGATCATTTACAAAGAAAAACATGAACGCTTCAGAAACTACACCCTCGAGATCGCTACATAGCATATGCAAACTCGTTTTTCTAAATCATGCCTCATTTGAAACCCTTAAAATGGTATTGTGAAACCTCCTGGATTCTAAAGACCACAAACCCAGACCACACTCATATTAGTCAATTGTTTGCATGGATTTTTTTTTTAATTTTCTGAAGTTGCAGTTATCAATGTCTGATTCTAGAGGGCACAGATATTTTAGTTATTTAGTTGTTTGTCATCAGGTTTTCAGCACAGCCATCTGGCTACATTGAGGTTGTCAGGGCGCTGTCCTTTGGAGATGATTGTCTTCTGCCTCTGCTACACTTGAAGAATGGCATTATTGGCCTTGCACAGGGTCAGAAGATTTATGTGAGTGGTTCTCAAGCTAAAGAGAATAAAGGAAACAAACAGGAGCAAGAAAATTAATTTAATTGAATCTAGATTTTCTTGAACAGAGGCAGATGTGTTTGGAAAGTCAAATAGCGATGGAGATGCATTTTTTCCCTAAATTTCAAAGACAAGGGATGATTTTAAATAATCTCTGATATCCCTTATGAGCATGAAATGGCATGACCAGAAAGACTCTATTGTGTGTCTTAAACGAAGAAACTTAGCAGGTAATTACACTTTTTATAATTGTTTTGCTTTTACTAATCAAAGTTCATAGCTTTAACCAGCTGTACTACTTGGACATTCAGCATCAGGCAAGGAACTGCTGCTGATGCTTTTATTTTAATAACTTTCTCCAAGCCACGATCAACAAATGCTTTTTAAGCATTCCCTATAATCTCCATTTGTAGGGTAGGGGGATTGCCAAACAGTCAAACTTGGAAATTTTTTTCTGAAGACTACAGTTGCAAGCATAGTTTCAATTATACATTTTAAGTAGGGCATTTTCTGGTGGTTCTTTATTATACAGAGAGCATAATTACATCTAGATGAACTACAAAACTTACTTTTAAAAATAACTAGGGAATCTATTGTTACTTTATTTTGCCTGTACAATGGGATTTAAATTTAAAATTTAAAACTACAATCTAAAATACCCCTCTTGATCTTTTGCAGTGTGCTGGTAGAATTCATTTGCAGCACACAAGGTAGTGGTTCTTTTACTCACATTATTTTTTCTAAATATAAAAGAATAGCAACTTGCTAACACAGTAGTCATTGTGGCCCTTTATGAGCTCCCAGAAAAACAGCCCAAGAAGAGATTCTTAGACTCTACTGAGTGCATATAAACTCAGAAAATTTTGAACATGCTGTGAACAGCAAAAATAAGCCACAGATGTGATGGATTCTAAACTTTCTTCAGAAGCAGATTTTTGTCACCACAGAACCTTCATTAGAGAGTAGTGCTTAATCTTGTACCAGTTCCTTGTGTTTTCGTAAAATATGTGTGGCACAAAAAAATGAATAAGCAGAAGTGAACATTTAAAGTGAGAGACTAATGCTATTTTCCATTCTTTTGCAAAGGTGCTTGGAAGTCAGTGGGATTGCACACTTGCATGTGCTTATCATCATGAGAAAACTTCAGCTGGCTGCAGTGTAGACCCTTTGCTGAGCAGGAACTTGGTGCTGGCTCTCCCAGGAGCACCTTTCCTGCCAGATGAAGTGCTTTGGAAGGAGACAGGAGTAGCAGTTCAAGTACTCCTTCTCATGGTCTCCATGTGCTGTTTAAAATACCAGGAAAACCAAAAATAACTTTTCTTCTCCCCAGGTAGTGAGAGAGCACCTGACTCTATTGGATTGCCAGCCTATCATAATTTCTTTGTAGACTTGCTGGGACAAAATCAATGTCACTCTCAACAGGTGCTCTGTAGGTAATATTAGGAGTTGCATTAGCATGTAGCAGTTGCTGCAAACCTCTTACATGAGTGTCCTCCCTGGAGTCTGGGGCCAAAGCTGTCTGGGCAGAGGTGCACAGCCAGGAGGTGGCAGATCGGGTTAATCTGATGCATGGTGCCCTGCCTATGCCTAGAAACTCTGAAGACCTTCTTTGCTATTTACATATTTTTGAAGTTGAGTGAAAAGTGCAGTGAGAATTCACAAATTGGTAGGAGTATGAAAAACATAGCTTGTATTTGATCTGTAGCATTGAGCTTCTGCTTTTGATCTCTGTGGAGGTTGTGATGAAGTTCTCTGGTCCCACTTGATCATGGTAGCAAGAAATAATTTTCTTCTTGCTAAATGGTTGTAAACTTTACAAGATTTTATTAATTTAGTCTAGCAAAGGCAAGACAGATTAGAAGTACAAGAACAAATTACTCAAGTCCCTGAAGATAGTCTTTTAGGTCCCAATAGGAAAAAAAAAAAAGAAAAAAGAAAAACAAAAACCAACCAACCAACCAAGAACAAGAAAAGGAACCAAAATTTAATATCTACTTATCTAACATTTAGTGATCTAAATTAAGTTGGAAGGGAAAAAGACTCTGACAGAAAACTGATATAAACTACTTTAACTACAAAGATAAAATTTCTTTTAAAATGAGAATTCATTCTATCAACCTCAGCAAAAAAGGAACCTGCACCTTGTTGACTTTGGGTTTTTTTTGATCAACCATTTGAACTTCTGTCACTTCCCAGGTGTTAATTTTGTAGGTTTAAAAATACATTTATTTAATATAATTGTGATATTTATTTAATAATGTCGAAATGTTATTTAGTCAATAGCAAGAGAGCCTGAAAGAGGACCAACTTACATGCAAGAGCAAATTTTGATATTAAAAAGCAGAATGTGAGTCTTCTTTCAAACAAAACCAATCTGCATATGGCATTCTGAAATAACAAATAATCAAGCAATACTATAGAAGCATACAAGATAAATTCAAAGGCAGAGAGAAGATGATCAGGAAAACTTTGCAGTGCAATGTAGGGGTTGTTCCACACTGTGTTTGACTTTAAATCTAAATTTGTGTATTATGTTTGACTAGACAAGAAGGAAAAAAAAAAAGCTACTGGGTAAACCAGGTCTCTCAAGCTGATTTCAAATAGCACACATCCCACCTTACACACTCATGTAGACTGAGAGCTATTAATGGAAACAATGTGGCTGCATTCGATCTACATTACACCCCTGCTAATTGCCTTCTTCTTAACAGAGGCGATTAGCTGGGAATAGAAGCCTGTGTTAAAGTATGGTACTTGTCCTTAATCTAGCTTGTGTATCTCTACACAATTTCATTGTGCTGCATAGGCATGCACTTAATAATGTCATTGTTGAAGTCTGTCATCTTTGGCTCTGTCAAAGAAGGTAAAAATCTCAACTTCACCATGACCAAAGTCGTTATTTTTGGCTCTGCAGAGGCAGTAAAAAAAAATATTTTCTTTTAAATCATTGTACACACCTGCAGAGAAAAGCTGTCACTTGCTTGTAATTACATCTCTTTTGTTCCTGGCTTAAGATATTTTTAAGGAAGGAGTTTTCACTGTTCATGTGGAAGAAAATTGAAGACACTGTGTTTCTAATGACAAGTCTTCAGACTGTAGGGAAGTTAGAGGTAAATCCATCGTAACTGCATGTTGGACTGCCTGCAGGTGGCCAGGATGCATTACCTGTTCATGAATTATAAACATGAGGGAGAACCTACAAGGAGAAAAAGGAAATCATATTTTTTAAATGTAGAAATGACAGCCGGTCTACAAAGGCCAATTTTATGTACCAAATTAAGAGCTTACCTTGACTATACAGTAAAACAAATTAAGTCAAAGGAGAAAACTGCTTCTCTAAAAGTAGCATATCTTTAGTATTAACTTTTGCTCTCTTGGTGGCCTCCAAAACAAGCTATAAAAGGTAGATGGTGGCAAATGGTTTGCTTTCTGTCTGTTAGTGTTATAAGACTTCATCAAATAAGTCAGTTTTAAAATCAAATTGGAAATATCAGCTTCTGTAGAGCTAAGGTATTCATGGCAAACATGAAGGAGCCTGAATACATGCTTATCTAAGTTAATCCACTATTATTTTGGTGTACGCAAAACATCTGCCTTGTAGACAAATGCAGTATATTCTAAATGGGGCATTTCCTACTTTGAGACGGTGGTATTTGGCAAAGGAAATAGAGAGCTTTATTGATGCCAGTTTGGCTGGCTTTGACTGACTCTGATGTTATGTAGCTTTTGGCATTTTTATTCACCAGACTGATTTCCAGGAGAATTAGGAAGTTTACAGACTGCTTTTGGATGTTCTGTTGAGTATGTAATAGTACAGAGATGAAAGGAGTTACTTATCTGAAATTACCAGGAACATATAGACAGCAAAGTGCATCCACAAATACAAGGTCATGCTGTTCTCTCGTACCACACTGTCTATTATAGTAGCTTCTATACAGTGCCTTGGCTCTCTCCTTAGAGAAGCTTGTGATCTGGTCTATAAATTCTTTAGGTCCAGATATCTCTCGTAGTATATATAGCATTTAGCATGAGCAGGCCATTATCTCAATGCATCTCTGTAACTACTGCTTTACAACATGCGATTAAGAATGAAATGTCAGCTAGAGCGTTACAAGGAAATTTATTTTTAAATGTAAGCTTGAATAGATAATTATATAATTATGTGGCACAGTAGCTGGGTTTAACGGTGGAAACACTATGAGTTGGTGTAGGATTCTTTAGTCATAAATGGGAGGTGGACTTAGGTTCATAGGGATGGCTGGATTTGTGATTTTGATCAGGAATGCTGCACATACCACTTCCTCTGCAACAAATATTAAAAGTATTCACTAAAATCTAGCATCATTTAAGAGGTTCTGGGAGAATGGGTAAAATTGTGTACACTAAAGTTTAAACACATTAATTTTAGCAATTTAACAAGTGCAGACTTGTCTACCTTCCTTCACAATATGCAATTTCCTTGAAGCCAGAGAGTGGATATAATGGGTATTAAAGTTAAGCATGCCTCTTTGCCATTAAATTAGAATAAAATTGCCTCCTACAACTAAAATGCTACCCACGAGTGCAAAATAATATGGTTTGTTTTGTAAACAGATCAAAAGACCTTTATTAGATGATGGTGACTGTGGGAGAAGCAGCATTTTATTAACATTTGAGTGTGTATATCTTCAATTCATTATATTTAATCAAAGTATGCATTTGACAGCAACCTAGGGATTAGAGTTAAATTTTCCTGTTTTCATTTGCATTAGACACTTCGAACTTTTGAGTGCAAAAAATACCTTTTTGTCTTCCTCTTGCTGATGTGTAATATGAAGGAGCTAAAAGAATAAAGAAGTAGAAAAGTGTGAGGATCAGGGGAGCTCAGCAGCTGTGTAGTCTTGGGTAGAAATTTCAGGAGTTAACTGGTGTCAGGGATTTTCTTGGGGGAAAACCTGTGAGTGAAGAGGAAGAGGAGTGCTGCGTGGCAGTGCACTCTCAAGAGGGGCTGGTGTCTTCCAGAATCTCTATAAGGTTTCTTTAAGGGCTGCATATCACATTCGTGATTTTAAAACGGTGTGTTTAAGAGCTGAAATTTGATTCCCACATCCAGGCCAAATTCAGATAGTACCATTCCGTCTCCAGTAAAATATACTAGGTTTTTTTAATTAGTTTTCCTTTCCAAACTCTTTGGAAAAATTATGCTGTGCCTTTATATGTGAGGCAGAGGCCAGGACTGTAATTGCAAATAGCCTGGCATTTTAATTCTGAGTTAGTCCAGTAACCCTATGGGGTGCTCTCCATTTGGTATCTGAATTGCGTATCTATACTTGAAATGTTCCTTGGGCTGATAATAGGAGTCGATTTTGACTAAATTTTAGTCTCTTTGGCAGATGTCTGTCACTGTCTCCTAGTTGGCTCCATAAAGCCCCCTGGATCAATGCTGAACTTTCAAGATACTCCACTAGTTTAAATACCGCATTTTTTACTGCACAAGCCTTGAGGACATTTTGGTGTTTGGGGACACATGAAAGTTGAAGTAGGCATCATATCAGGTTTATAATGGCCTCATACAAAATTCTTCTAGTTTTGGTTGGGTGAAAGAGGTGACAAGAGGTGAGAGCCAGGTGAAACTAACTTTCCATGGCTGATTCCCTTACCCATCTGCAGGATATTTCGGGTGTGATCAGAGAATTTAGGAGTGTTATGTCCTCTTTGTGGATTGTTATTGAACCATAACGTATTTTTGTGTGTTTCAGTCAGTTGAATTTCCTTCATCCTGGCCAATCCTGTAGCCAAATGAAGGTCATTTTTTGCTGGGACAATAAGCCTGTTTGTTTCTATCTTCCCCAGGAGCTGCCTCCTACATTAGTGCTTATGAGTTCTCCAGTCCCTCCTGTCTTGAAATTGAAGGGAATAATCTTGTGCTTTCACACCTCTGCAGGAACAGTGGGGACACCCCTTGCCCAGCTTCTAGTTATTTCACTTTCTACGGCTTGGTTGGCTCTAAAATTACACTAGTCGTGGATAAAGACATCTGCTTCTTATGCCCTTGACAAGCATATGAGGCAGAGGGGAGAAAAAAGGTTGTCATAAGGCATACGGATATGCAATTTCTGAAGTTAATATTCTTAGCTTGAATATAGGTTCACAAGGTTTTCACAGCTCCTCAAACTGCAAAAAGGTCTTATCAGTTTAGCCAATTTGCATTTTGAAACTGGAATAAAATTCCCAAGGTTGTTATCAGCCCAGCACTCCTTACTTTGTTTTGAGGGAAAGGCAGACTGAGCCATATTGTTAACAACAAAATCATCAAAATAGGGCATTGGAGGCAACTGTGTGTAATAACAGAATAAATAAGAAGTTGTCATTTAGATACTTCCATTTTCAGTCTTCACATTTCTCAGTGTGAAGATTTACTTTTATTGAGTAATGTCATGTAGATTGCTGCCTTCTAGTGGTGAATACTCTGAGACAAGAATAAACATGGTGGCAACCAGTAGTGATGTCTCTATTTGTTTCCTGGCACACTGCATTACAAAATGAAAGAAATCTCAATAGAAATATATGTGGCGATTGCTTCATGAACACTTTCATGAAATGCCACATTTGCAGGAAGAACAGCTGTAGAACAGAGAAGTGTTGTCTTGTGGTGTTTCTGTCTGAGAGTTCAGTTCACTAGACTTCAAACATTTCAGAGCTGAGAAATGGTTAACTTGCACTTTCATTCTTCCTCTGAAGTCTGGCAACCTCTCAAAGCATCAAAGCATTTCAGCATTGAGGCTGAGCTTGTGCCATCACTGGTGCAGACTCACAGGTCCTGTCCTACAGACACCTGAAGTCCTGTGGTCGCAATCATGATGCCCCAGGATCTCAGAGTTTCCAGACATTTCCAAGTCCAAGTAATCCAGTCCCTGCCTGGAGCTGAACTGTTTTATTGCCATGTTCAATGTGTGCTGCTTGCTACAATAAATTATTTTTCCTTTCTGTGAAAAGCATGTAGAGTACAGCACATATTTGAAAAAGAAATTTAAGGCTGCAAAATTCTGGCTATAATGGTGGGGAAACACATTATGTAGCTCTACTAGATCCTTCAGGGGTGTCAAACTCATTATCACCGAGGGCCACATCAGCCTCGCGGTTCCCTTCAAAGGGCCAAATGTAATTTTAGGACTGTATAAATGTAACTACTACTGCTTTACATGTTCTTTGATTCCATTGTCACATTTAACTTACCCTGATAAGTATTTAGTCCCACAGTACTCAGAGGCACACAGGACTATGAACAGTGTTAGATAAATGTTTTTTTCCTGATTTTAAGTAAACTCTTCTGTATGGTTTTAAAATTTTAATATGTGGATTTACTGTCCAGGCAGGTGGGTTTTATATGCTAATATAAAAACCACCAACATACTATATAGTAGCCCTCACATTAGCACCCAAATTTTCTTGATCAGGCAATTAATAATATGAAAATTTAGATATATCTAATTCTGTAGGATTTGTCCACATGTTTTAACCGAGTGGTTCTGAGGTGCTTTCTGAAGTTCAGAGTATTAAAACCAAAACCAAACAAAACCACCCTCCACACACAAAAAGCCAAAAACCCCCACAACACAAAATTAAACTCTTACGCTTCATTCAGCAGATTTTTCTTGTCTAGGACCACTACTTATGTATCTGGCCTGTACTGTTTTGCAACTTGCTTTAAAAAAATTTTGTTTTGACCAGTATCAAAACCGTACTTTAGCAGTAAATCAGTAATTTGCCAACTAAGTGTTTTTCAAAGGGATGTGCAAGATATTGGTTTTGCCTTCAAACTGGTGCATGAATTGCACTGAATTTTTCCATTCCTGAGACTAATGAGAATACATTCAGACAGACAAAAGAAACCCCACAAAAACCTCAAACAAAACAACAACCAAAAAACAAACAAAAAAATAACAACAACAAAATGAAAAACCTCCCACTTTTGACTAAATGGAGCAGGATTGTGCCTTGTGTGAGAAGAGCTTGTGCAGTTTGTGGTGTGAGTAAATGCTGCGCTCTGGAACCACAGAGCCTACAGCATCTGTCTATTTCCTCTCCTCCCTTGTGCTACCCACCTTCACTTTGTTAATTGTTGCTGTATTTCAGTTCAATACTTACTGTAAACTTACAGCTGTAGGAATAGAGAGTTTTAGACACCATTGAGCTAATCAGATTAGGGACACAGATACTGCTGGGACCAACTAGCATGTGTGTGAAAAGACAAATGGAAAAATGCTCCCTTAACAGTGCTCGTAATGAGCTGTTGCAGTAAATGTGTGACTTGCCAAGGCTCTGGCAAGAGACAGATCTTTATTTCTTGTCTCCAGCCACACACTGATGCAGGGTTATAAAAAGCTCCATCACATGACAGTGTTTGGGGAGTTACTACTACAGGTCTTTAAACAAGCAGCTTTACACCTGACCTGCTGTGTTGGTTTTGCTGCTGATGGTTCTTTGGTGGGAGATTTTTATTAGGAGCCTTTTGCAAAATTCATATCTTTCAAAGGGCACCAGCAGACTAAAATGCATTTAAGTCATATGCATTCTGCTCTTTGAAAATTCAGTTAAGTTAATGAAAGCACCCTTGCAACTATCAGTTACCTAAACCGGTTCATTTTGTAAAGTGGGCTTGTATAAGGCTAATTAATTCAACTGGCTGGACTGGCAGGGAGCAGGTGAATGGAGGTGCAGTTTCCTTGCCTGCAATAGTCTGATTTGTACAGGATGGTGTTGAGGACCATGCCAGCAGTTTAGGTTTTATTCTCCTGTGCTTCCTTGACTGTTTCAGGTGCTGCTACCTTTAAATGCAAAAAGTATTAGAATTACAAAAAAAAAAGGTGTGAGTCGCTTTCTAGGACCTTAAACCCAGTTTGGAGCAGAATATGTATCCTTCCTGACATTGCTGTAATCTGTAAAATTTAGCTTATTTAAAAGGCTTTGCTGTCTGTGTGCAATGCAAGTGGAATGGCACTTCCTGTGCAAAACATTCTCTGCCATTGTCTTGGTCGTCATATTCATGACATGCTGACACTATTACTGCTAATGATCTAGGAATTCAGAAAACATGCATCAAGAATAAACCAGTAGATTCTCTTTATCAGTGCTTAGTGTCCTAGCTACTCAACAAAACTACTGGCCCAGGCTAAGGCAATTGCTTTTAGACTTCTTCCTTACTGAAAAAAAAAAATATATATATGAGGGGAAAGAGGTAATGAATTTACTTTCACAGACCAGCGTTCCTTTCCAGTAGTGACTCCTTCAAACAACTGAAACATGCAGACAAAAAAAAGAAAAAAAAAGTTATCCAACATTGCAATACAGTTCTAAGTTGTTAAATATTTCTATCGACCTGATTCAAGAATAACATTTTTTTGAGACTTCGAGGTTAGATTTTTAACTATTAAAACTGTTTCCTGCAATAGTACAATAACAGACAAATTATGAAACACTGAGTAACATCTTTACCCCACTTGGAGTCCTGCGTCCAGCTCTGGAGCCCTCAGTACAGGACAGACATGGACCTGCTGGAGAGGGGCCGGAAGAGCCACGAAGATGGTTAGAGGGCTGGAACAGCTCTGCTCTGAGAACAAACTGAGAGAGTTGGGATTGTTCAGCCTGGAGAAGAGAAGGCTCTGGGGAGACCTTATTGTGGCCTTTGAGTACTTAAAAGGGACTGACAAGAAAGACGCAGACAGAGTTTTTTAGTAGGGTCTGTTGTGATAGGAAAAGGTCTAATGGTTTTAAACTAAAAGAAGAGAGTTTCAGGCTGGATATAAGTAAGAAATTTTTTATGATGAGGGTGGTGAAACTATGGGACAGGTTGCTCAGAGAGGTGGTAGATGCCCCATCCCTGGAGACATCCCAGGCCAGGCTGGATGGGGCTCTGAGCAACCTGATCTGGTTGAAGATGTCCCTGCTTATGGCAGGGGGTTGGACTAGATGACCTTTGAAGGTCCCTTCCAACACAAACTATTCTATGTTCTTCTATCTCTGTTTTGACCACCAGTCAAACAGCAGTAAATAAAGAGGAGTTTTACAACATGCCACTTATCCATAGTCTTCTAACCTGGGGCTGGAAGAAGCAGTTGACACCAGAACCAAGATGATAAGTATGATGCAAACAAAAGCTCAACATCCCCTTGCCTTCCAAATTATATGTTGCCTGGGTTATGTTTTTGGGATGTTTTGCTGATTGCAAATACTGATATTTACCAGAGAAAAGGAAGCACCCTTGGCAGTAGGTAGCTCAGGTTTGGTTGGAGCTTGCAGACCTAAAGCTCATGAAAAAGGAAGGAGTTTGCCCTTTCTGTGTGGAATGGAAGGTTGAGCCTAAGACAAAGTAAAATCATTTAGGTGATCAAAGACCTTTAAGATCACCTAATCCAACCATTAACCTAGCACTACCAAGTCCACTACTAAACCATGGCCCTAAGTGCCAGATGTCTCAAACACCTCCAGGAGTGGTGACTCAACCACTTCCTTGGGCAGCCTGTTCCAATGCTTGACAACCTTTTTAGTGAAGAAGACAAAAAAATTGAGAAAAGGTGCAAGAAAATTTAAAACTATTGTATCACTTTCCAAGGTTTTGCTTGAACAAGTATGATGTCAACAAGAGCAAACAGAATTGGAAACAAAGTGGGACCAATGGATAATATTAGAGCAAAGGAGGACTGTGCTTCAACCTGGAAGCAAATGCAATATTTAAGCTGATCCACCAAACTAATTTCTTGTTGGAAGCGCTAGTACTGAAAGTTAAGTCAAATTTAATAGTAGATAAAGTAATCAATGGATTTATTGAGGTGAGCTTATTACTGCAAGAACCTAAGTCATTAGAATGTATAAAAATATGGCACATAGTGCCAACAGGGAAGACATCTTTCAGAGAATGTGGAAGATGTTTCAGAGAGTTCAGAGTTGTAAATGTCAAACTGTCCCAGCAATCTTATGTGTAGGTAGAGTCTGGAAGAGGTGAGTGTTAGGATAATTGCTTTCAGCATTGTAAGTGAAGTAGGAAGAGATGGCAACAAGTCTTTGGCTGCACAAGATGCAAAGATTGTAGAATCACAGAACGTCCTGAACTGGAAGGGACACACAGGGATCATCAAGTCCAACTCCTGTCCCTGCACAGGACAACCCCACAGTTCACACCATGTGTCTGAGGATGTTGTCCAGTTTCTTCTTGCACACTGTCAGGCTTGGGGCCGTGACACCTCCCTGGGGAGCCTGTTCCAGTGCTCCAGCACCCTCTGGGTGAAGAACCTTTTCCTAATGTCCAACGTGAACCTCCCCTGGCACATCATCCTGCTATTTCCTCGGGTCCTATCACTGGTCACCAGAGAGAAGAGAAGAGAACAGTTCCTGCCCCTCCCCTTGTGAGGAAGCTGTATCTGCCGTGAGGTCTCCCCTCAGTTTCTTCTTCTCGAGGCTGAACAAACCAAGTGACTTTAGCTGCTCCTCATACGGCTTCCCCTCCAAACCCTTCACCAACTCCGTGGCCCTCTTCTGGACACTCTCCAGTAGTTGTATATCTCTTTTTACCCTATGTCCCCAGCCCTGCACACAGTGCTCCAGGTGAGGCCGCCCCAGTGCAGAGCAGAGCGGGACAATCCCCTCCCTGCCCGGCTGGCCATGCTGTGCTGGGTGCACCCAGGACACCGGTCCCTCTTGGCTGCCAGGACACACTGTTGGCTCATGTTCAACTTGCTGCTGACCAGAACCCCCAGATCCCTCTACACAGAGCTGCTTTCCAGCATCTCGTCCCCTAGTCTGTATGTACAGCCAGGGCTGCCATGCCCCAGGTGCAAAATCTGGCACTTGCCCTTGTTGAACTCCATGCAGTTGGTGATGGCCCAGTTCTCCAATTTGTCCAGATCCATCTGCAGGGCCTCTCTTCTGCCCTCAAGAGTGTCAACAGCTCCTCCCAGTTTAGTGTCATCGACAAACTTACTTAGTATTCCCTCAAGTCCTATTTCCAAGTCATTTATAAAGACATTGAAGAGTGCTGGCCCTAAGATGTATCCCTGCAGAACCCCGCTAGTGACTGGTTGCCAGTCTGACATAACCCCTTTTCTTAGAACCATTTGAGCTCGGCCTGTCAACCAATTGCTCACCCACTGCATTGTGTGTTTACCCAACTGTGTGCTGGACATCTTGTCCAGGAAGATACTGTGAGAGACGGTACCAAAGGCTTTACTGAAATCCAAAAGGATCACATCGACATGTTTCCCTTGGTCAACTAGATGGGTAACCTTATCGTAGAAAGAAATTAAGTTTGTTAAGCTGGACTTTCGCCTCATGAACCCATGCTGGCTGGGACCAATGACTGTGTTGTCTTCCAGGTGTTTTTCAATAACTCTCAGAATAATCTTCTCCATGATTTTTCCAGGTACACAAGTGAGGCTGATAGGCCTGTAGTTGCCAATGTCATACCTGTTGCCCTCCTTGTAGATTGGGACAGCACTTGCCAGTCTCCAGTCGTCTTGGACCTCTCCAGATTCCCAAGAGCATTGAAAAACCATGGAGAGAGGTCTCACTATGACATCAGCCAGCTCTTTGAGTACCCTCATGAAACTGTGGGGTTTTTTTTAATGTGCTTCCAAAATCATTAGTAGAACGCTGAGCTTTGCTAAATAGAGAGGACTCTGAAAGAGGAGAATTAGTGTTGAACCATTTTCTGTTTGAATTGTCACTTGACATTCTGGTAGGTGACCTAGAAAATGTGCATGTTGAACAACCACACTTGGAAGAGACAGCTTTCTGAGAAACATGGCACCAGTGTCAACTGTACCTAATGTGTTGCCCCAGAAAATAGCAAATATTGTTTTGATAAGGTGTTTATTTCCAGCTTCTACTTATATGAGGGCCCCTGTCTTGGTGCTGACAGCAGTTCTGTTTAGAAAGCAGCAGCTTGGTTCATGGACACTCCTGCAAAAATGTGTTAAACAAGACATGTAATGAGATACAGGAAGACTGCAAGGCAGCAATGTTTTATGTTGTCCTGAAACGGACAGTGATGCTGAGCATGCTACTAGTGCTTGTGGTGTATGCCAAAAGTTCAGACTAAGTCAAGGAAAGGTGCCCATACAGAAATTGGTAGATGCTTTCTTCCTACTTGGAGAAAGCTATGTATTTGTTAGAGACTATTATACTCATTTCCCTCTGATGACCTTATCGAACAAAATATTATGGTCAAAAAGGGGATATGAAGGAATGATCAAATGCCAGAGTTTAGTGGGCATAAGTTGAAAGACCTTGTAGTGGAATGGACTTGTAGCTGCACAGTTGCCATGCCCTGTAAGCTCCAGTCCCACGGAGTGGATGAATACTGTAATTTAGACCTATGAAATCTGCAGAAGAGCACTGAAGAGGCATGAGTTGTTCAAACAAACATTAACGCCAGTAAACACAATTTTGAGAACATTTGGGGTAACCAAATACAAATGGACATGAATACCTTACAAGCAGATGAGCTGGGGATGAAGCAGGGAGATGGGGTGAAGACACCAGAATGCCACTTACTGGTCTGGTCAGCATCATCATTCACTTTGTTATGTACTTCCTTTTGTTCCTCCTACCCACGCATAACCTTGATGCTGCTACATAGAGAACTTGAGCTTTCTATGCTATTAAAGTGTTCCAGAATTCCAGGACTATCTTTTAGCACATTCCACCTCACATTTGTGTTTGTGGCCCCATTTCTGCAGGCAAAAAGAGATCCAAGAAGTATAAACGTTCATGTGTTAGCACAAAAAAAAAGCCAATGTAGCTTACTTATTTGCTTGTAACTTGGCAACAACAAACACAGTTTGTATAGAAATAAATCACAGAGTATGGTAAATTATCTGCAGATTACATTTCTCTACAGAATTATTTGGTTTTGCAATGTTTTTCAAGTGTGTTTGAAAAAAGCAGTAAGTAGATCACATTATGTCATTTTATCTTCCATCCTCATTTCACCCCAACACAATTTATGGCTGACTCTCACTATAATAAATTAGAATGAAAAGTCTCACTTAGAATCTAATCTTTGGGCTTAGAACTCCTCATTGACGCAAAGGTAAGTGATTTCCATTGTGGCACTATTTTAAAGTAATTAAAATTGTCCTTTATATACATTTCCTGGAGTTACATAAAACATTACCTAGTAAAGTTTCTAAATATTATTATCTACCCAGTTCTTTTGAGTGTATTGTTCTGTGATGAAAAGCTGATAGCTTCACTTGCTACCATCTTCATTCCCAACATTTTCCTGCTTTTTTGGTGATATAGGTAGAAAGTGGAAAAACTGAGTCTGTGTCCTGCAAGCCAAAAGTCTATTTAAAACATATGAAAGAGCTTGGGGTTTGCTTCTTTTTTTTTTTTTTTTTTTTTTTTTTGCTAAATATGATGTGAGATAAAAGCTTAAGCATAACACACTGGTTCAACTCTGGTTTGTTGGCTGATAATTTGTTGAAATAAAACTAAAAAGTGGGAGTAGAAATCAGATTTAATTATATGGTTGAGTTTTGAGGGGGAAAAAGCCCTGATGGGGTCATTTTAAATGCTTGGATCACAACTTTTAGTGCTGGGAATTGTATTCACTTGTCCATTACAGTATTTCTTATTGATTGTATAAGTATTTTTATAAAGTCTGCTCCTTTCTTACAGAAAAACCTGAAGATAAATGACATTCTCTGAGTACACTTTCTTTGATCTTTTTTATTAATGAATCAAAAATGCTTGATTTTGTTAAGCTTAACATCTTTCTTAGAAAGACTGTCATGGTTTCTCTTATCTTTCCCCGTGCGGCTTCTCTTTTTCCCATACAGTTTCTCTTTCCTGGTACAGTTACTCTATCCCCACACAGGCCACCCACAAATCTGTCAAGGTTTAATTGCAAGGTGACAATAAACCGTGGCAGATGCTCTCTGTTACCCCCTCACTCACCCTCTCCTTAGATAGGAAAAATTGTTAAGGAGGAAGAGAGACTTCAAGCTGGAAAGGTTTTAAAGGCTTTACTAATGCTACTAATAAATAGAGAAGATGACACAAAATATACAAAACCAATCTTGAATGTCCCAGGGTAGCGCAGGGTTTAACCCCTCCTGTGTGGAGCTGGCATGGCTCCAGCAGCTGCAGGGCAGGCACCCTGAAGTCCTGGGCAGGACTTCACAGCAAACCGGAACTGGCTTCAGAGATGCAGGGTGTCAGGCCTTGGATCACAGGCATGGGTGGCAGCATCCTCTTCAGATGCTGGCCATGGTCAAAGAGAGCGAGACCGTCGTGATCTCCCTCTTTTATCAGGTGTATGACGCATATGGGATGGAATACTCAGTTGGTCAGTTTTAGTCACCTGTTCTGTCCACCCCTCCTTGCAAATATGTCTCATTGTCAGTTAACCTTGGTTACCACAGTAATAAATCTAAACATGAGCTTCTTCTGCATTCCATTGGTCATTTTATCAATCCCGGGGCAAACGGCGTCTCAAAAAATAATCAGCTACTTAGAAGGTACTTAGAAGAACTTGGCTGAAAGGAAAAATCACTGAAAGAGAACTGGTCTTGTTTTTAACAAAACCAGGACAAAGACAGAAACCACATGTCCTACCTTTACTGTTCCATTTTCTGTGCCATTGTATATATGCTCTTTATACCCTCTGGCTCTTCTTTAATTAAAAAGGAACATTTTGATCATATGCACTGTTACATCAATTATTCCACTGCAAATGAGCTTTTCATTACCTTCTTGGCTGGCCTGACTGTCCTGGGCTCACTTCGTGTTACCTCTTGGGTTTTTTTCTCATGATCCTCTTTGACCTTTTTATTGATATCTGCTGTTTCAGTAACATGAGTATTGAACACTTTCTATTTATCAACATTTTCTACTATTCTCCTTTTTTATGCTAGATCTTGCAAGTATCCTGCTGGATACCTTTCAGAGGATGCCAGGCTCCTCACATCTGCTGTAGCATGAATCTTCTCATCTCTTTTAGGAAGTCCTAACAAATCCAAGTCAAATGGTAGTCTGGCTGTGCTAATCATGCACCATTTTTGCAGTTAAAAGGTAGTTCTGCAAGACATTAGAGAGGTAAAATATACAGATTAGGATAGCTGTTGACCTAGCAAGATCTCTACATGGACATAACATTACATCATACTTGTTGCCTTAACTGACTGTAACTTTAAAGTCTCCTTTTAACTGGTGCTATCTTAGCCATACAAATACTAGTTATAGCCCAATAGCTAGTATCTGATTTTGAAACCAGGATCACATTTATGATTAAGTACCGAACCGTGGCACTTACAAGGCCAGGACTACACTGTTGGCTGAAGTGCAGCTTTTAAGTCTTGTATCTTACCTGCTTGCAGTCTGCTGATTAGCTGTAATTCTGTACTTAAAACTGTGTAATAAGGAGAACTGGTAAGCCAGCAGATCCTGTCTTTGCTGTTATTTTTCTTTAGCTGCCTGGATGACTGCTACTGACTTCAACAAATTACGTACACGCAAAACAAGCCTAGTTTTAATTCCAACAGAAAGGTGAAATAATCACTGGTCTATCAATTATTTTTTTTTTATTTTCAGCATTAAAAAGTCGTCTTCTTGTAGCAGAAAGTTGTCAGGTACTTGGTATAAAGTACTGAAGGCAGATTAGCACAATGAAAAGGTGTTAAATTTATTACAAGCAGCTTTACAGTTACATCTCTAAATTTGAGGAGGTATTTCTTTACCTGATGGCAGACAAAACTATTATCACTTATGTTAGGTTCTACCATATAAAAAGAACATTTTATTTTCCCTTAATTTGAAAACGTCTGTCTTTAGACTGTATTTCTATGATTATTTCTCTATATTTAATGTGCATTTGTTATAATATATACTTATGTAAATAAAAGCTTCTACTCCCAAATCAATATGTTTGGTAGCAATGACTAATTGCATTGGAGCTGAACATAAACTGGCAACTTTCTTTCAGACAGCAGGTCAACAGAAATATTTTGAAATGCATTTAAAGGAATGAAACCTTTCTCCTAGAATCTGGTATATTTTTACTGAAAAAATTGCCAAATCTTCTTTAGAGAATTCTTAAAAGCTGAATGTTTGTTTTGCAATTGAAAATTGTCAGATTAATTTGTCCGCAAGGACTGATTTTAACTTTTGCCTATTACATCTAGTTATAGTCTTTCTTTTTGCATGCATACTACATATATCTCAGGTTTCTTGGAGCACAATACCCTATAGTTCTTGTAAGTCACCAAACTAAAACAGAGGATACCTCAGTGCAAGAAAGAATGGAGGAGGCAGATACTGAAAGCAGATGTAGGAAGTGGTTTCCTGTTTGCTCCGTCTGGGACACAGCGAAATTATTACATGTACTTTGGAATGAAAGTCTGTGCACGAACCCAGGAAACATTCCAGACATCTTATGACTGTATTATTTAAAAGGGAATGGTTTTGGGAAAGGTAGTATGTTGCGTTTGTCTAGTCTTACCCTTTTTGTAACACCTTGATGACATGATGCATTTGCAGTCTTTTTGTACCCTCTGCCACATTTATGAAACTAGTTCTATTTCTTTCCTTGATTGCTGTAGAATTGTTGTTTCATTCACCTATTTGGCCATCCATTTCTCTCTGTTTTCTTAATCCTCATCTCATTTCTTTCTGCATCATACAGCAGTGTTTATCTTCTGGTGCCATGGATTTTTGCAGTGGGTTAAGTTACCTTCATCTCCCTAAATTCCTGTGAGTTGTCAATTGTGACTTGGTGAAAAGTGTACTTACTGAGGAGCATTCTCTCTCTCTCTTTTTTTTAAAGAAAATGTATTTAAGACAGCTTCTTTTAAGAAAATAAAACTCAATATTTTCTTATTCTAATCATCCTGGAAGTGTGATATTCATATTTACTAAATCCAGCCTGAGAAAATAAATTAGGTAGCCCTAAGGTAGGTTTTATTTCAGTCTTAGCAAACACGCTTATTCTTGTGCAAATGCTCCTACTTGTTTCTGGAAGTGGAGGACTGTGAAACGTGCAGATGCAGAAATGGAAAAGCAGAGGAGAGCTCACTGTGCATCATGTTGCTGCAAATTCTGCTTTGCCTATCACAGAATGGCATGTGCCATAGTGTAGAGCTAGTCTGAAGCATGTCTTGGTGATGACTCCACCTTTCTCAGTCCAGTGGTCTTCATGATGCCAACTTAATGTTTATGACAGTCTTATTTAACGCCCTACCTATACCATATTTCTATTTCCCTGAAGATTTAGTAATTCTGGGATATCTCTGAATAATTTTTGATGCTATGTGTTTTTTGCTGTTGAAGAATGAAGTTTCACATGGGTACAGTGAAAGGCATAAGTCCTCAATGATCTCTGCTATTGCTTTCTTGGGACAAATATGTTATTTATTTAGTCACCTATGCAAGGGCCTGAGAATTCTTTGTTAGGAGTAACAGATTGGGATGGCTGCAACTACTT
Organism: Caloenas nicobarica; assembly: GCF_036013445.1. Classification (NCBI taxonomy): domain Eukaryota; kingdom Metazoa; phylum Chordata; class Aves; order Columbiformes; family Columbidae; genus Caloenas; species Caloenas nicobarica. The sequence continues at coordinate 93,404 of NW_027016963.1, read as the reverse complement.
TATTAAAATTCCTTGAGGTCTCAAAAACACAGTACATTTTTCCTCAGTGTCATTTCTTCTCAATGATCTGGTTATAAATCTGCAGCATTTTTTAAAGGAAAAAAGGAGTATTTAATGTTACAATAGTGTATGTAATTACCATATTAATAGGATATGGGTGGATGAAAACTATGAAAGTTGCTTTAAGATGTGAACAATATTCCTCAAGCAAATCTCTGCAAAAATAATGGCACTGTCACAAAAGAGGCATGGATGAGGATCTTACAAAACAAAGTATTATGCCATATATATGGAAACATAATGGATTCAGTGTATATGTTAATACTTGTTTCCAGCTTGATAATCTGTGTTTCGAACACAGTGATAGATTTGTCTGTCTAGGTGCAGCAGTAGTAAATGTGAGTATGGGAGTGGATCAAAAAAGCAGTAGCTCTGTGTTGTCTCATGGTGCAAGATCTACAGGTAAACCAAGCTGAGGTTGTTCTGCGGAAACAAGAAAGTCTCAAGCAACTTTCAGTGGTTTGACCTGGATGACTATTTTACAATTTCTGTTTCTAATAATTAGTCAATCAGTTGTCTGCTGCAGATTTTAAACCAGCTTCAGATGATCCTGGGCTGGGAAATTGGTCTCACTGAGCTTTCTTAGGATTATAGGCTAAACTATCCAGATAAAGAGCTTAGGTAAGGAATTTACAGGTTCCAGCTTAATCTTCTCAGCCCATTTGTCACTGTTCCCAAACCTACCCTAGTTACTTTGTCCCACAATTAAAACCTCTTGCCCTCTTCTCCCATGACACTGTGTCACAATATATGGAAACCGTGGTCCCAGGAACATGATACAGCAGGGCAGTGTTTCTGTTGAGCAAAGACCAACTCTCACCATGCAGAACATGTTTTGTAAGCTAGTCTTTGTCCATCCCTGGAACAAAATTTGTGCACGAAGGACGTCAGGAGAAATCTACCTCTAGGGTAATTTTCAAATGCCTTCTGTAAATGGTGATTCTTTTCCTTTCTGCTTGACAAATCCAGTGCCTCAGAAACATTTGTTTCCAAACATTGTCTTTGGAAATAGGACAGAGTCTTCGAGTTCACTTGTTAATAGGAACTTCAAAACTTTTCTCATTTTTATGCATGATCTGGGAGCTAAATTCTGTTTGAGCACTTTGTACATATCAGATTAACCTCACAGTGTTCAGTGAAGCTGCATTAGATTATAGCATCATTACTGAAAGATAATTTGGTCTCTGTCCACCAAGAATGCAATGTATCATAAAATAAAGCCAGTAGGGGTATTCTCTAGAATTCATCTGCAGTTGAAGCAGAAATTCATGTAGTAGGAGGGAAATGCCAAGTGAATTTTAGGGTGTTTTTAAAATATTTTGGTTTTGGGTCATATTTATATTCTTAATTTCAAAGTAGTACAATTACTGAGAAAATATTATGCACAGATATTTACAAATAAATTATTCTGTCATTTGTGTGTGCTTAATACTTAAAAGGCAGCTGCTAAATAAAGTATGCTCGTTTTCTAGTAATGTTAGCCACAAGAAAAATACAACACTCTTTTCTCTGTTCCCATGTAGATACTGTTCTACCAATATGGAAATACTTGTACTGAAGTAGATCTACTAATTCATAGAATAATTGGTAACATCACCTTGCATTTCAGTATAATTATGCCATCTTTAGCATTTTTTGCTTATTGGTAGAAAAGCACAATTAGAACTCTAATTTAAATAATTACTTGCCTCCTGATGTAACTGCCAAATGTAGATGAAGCCTTGGAAGTTTAGGAGGCATGTTCACTGTAATTTCCATGTCATTGTAAACAAACATGTAAGGCAAATTAAACTATTTGCCTTTTCATGCTTTATTCCACTAGCTAAATGAAGGAACATATAAGTAATTTTCAGTGAACATTTCTCATTTGAAGAACTTTGCATACCATACATACAACCAGTTTGTATGGTACCAGTACCATACGTACTGATTACCAGTTAATGAAGGGAAAACAGTAAATCAGCAGATTTTTTCCTTATTCAGAAGTACCTCTGAAGTACATGAATAATCATGAGGTTCCAAAACAAAATTTTCCAGTAGATTCCATTTCAAAACTGTCCATTGTCATCTTCCAATTAATACCCAAAATGTTTCCTGTCTCTTATTTTTGTTAAATATTCCAAACCAACAAATAAGATGGCGTTCTGACATAATAGTCTCTAGGTCTGGTTTTGTTTTTCTTGCAGATTTGAAAGAAAGTCTTGTAAAACCAGAAACATCCACAAAGTAGTTTTTCACTGTTAGTTTACTGAAGTTTCATTGCTCTGTACCAAATCTCCACTGGCTATAAGACTGTGTACGGAACATGAGCGATGGCAACGTATGGAATTGCAATTCTCTTCTGAAGAAAAAGGGTTGTGTGTTAAGTGGGTTGAAAGTATGTGCTCTGTATCCATTTTCTGGAGAGTGTGTACCTGTTTTAAGAAAGAGCTGGATGACATCTTCAAGCAGATTGCTGAACTCGCAAAAGGATAGGCAAGGTGTCAGCTGAGGATAGTTGTGTCTTCTTTTGTCAAGTTTATAGTGACAACTCTGAAAGCCATTTAGGACATCTTCTACTTTCCTTTTTGTAATATAAATAAAAAGTTACAGGGTGGATCTGTGGCTGATCTTCCTGTAATATAGCCTGGCTAGTGAGTTTTCTCATTGCATCTGGGAACTGGTTCTCTTGTCTTTATGAATCTGGGCCCAGAAGAAAGTCTCTCACTGCCTTCTGTCCTGTCAAATGTTTATGCAATGCCTGAAGCAGTGTTAATATATGTAAGCATACATCCACAAAAACAAAACCCCATGCATGCCAACTCTACATCTCTCTGAGTGATGTTTCTTTTATGACATTTTTCTTCAGGGACCTTGTGCTGCCACCTGCCCCTGAAGGATTTCTGTAGAATCTGCAGATGAAGAATGAAGCTCAGAAGAATGCTCTATAGTGTGTGCAGAGCTGCCACTGGAGTTTTGCTGGTCAATCTTTTAAACTTTCTGCAGTACAAAAATAAATATTGCACCCACAGAGTACAGAACTTCTGCTTGTTTCAGAGATGAAATGCTACTTATGATACTTATGACGTGATAGGATGATTACACAACATGGTTCTCAGTTTTGCATGGTTATTTTTCTGTGAATTTGTGTAAGCTGTGAACATGCAACTGTGGAAGCAGGTAACTCAACAGATACTAATGTTTAAATAAGAGTTTAAAAGCTGAAGTTAATGGTTCCATTGTAATGGAGGCTGCATTATATATAGAGGGCTGATCGATCAAGACTTTTCCATGTAGCAGGTGTGAAGTACTTCTCGTCTAACCTTGCATTTCACACAGACAGAAACAATTGTGCAAAAGTGGTGAAGGTGCAAAGCAGTGGTGAATTAGCACAGGGCAGTGTACATGTCTGCCTACCTCAGGTATTTAAGTCCCCTGTGCTGTGGTAACCAATGTTTTATTTGTCACTTACCAATCTGCCTTTGCAACACTTACTCTGGACTTGACTATTCAAATAAACTATTCATGTAAGATTAATTGTGGGTATAATTGCTGTTACAGGCACATTACTTCAGCATTAAGACTGTTCCTACAAAGACTTAGTGCATTTGCATTCCTCTGTGATAGGCAGATGTGTACGGATGACAGAGACGACACAAAGAGGTTTTTGTAGTTATGTCCAAAAATGCCCCCGTACAGGAACACTGGAAGTCAGCACTTCCCAAGTGATGAGGTGATAAGAATAAAATAGATGTGTACACACAGAGAGACACTCATGCAGCTCTTGAGGTTGTCTGTTAACTGATCAATGGGTTAACATGCCTGAGAGGTGCTGCCACAACTTCTTCACAACTTATTCAAGGTCAAGTGGCTGTGCTGGATAGAAATGCAAGATATAGACAGAAAACTCAGCTCATGCAGCCTTGGTTTAATGGCAAAATCACTAGATTTCACAAAACATGGGAGTGCATATAATAGATAGATTTTTTACCAAGTCCTGAAAACATTTTGCCTGCAGGCATCCTAAATAACATACCCAGGAGCTTTCTGGAAGTAATTTGGTGATGAATTCTCTTCCTTCTACTCTATATGACATCCAGATGAACCTGTCTACATCCTTTTTGTTGTTGTTGTTGCTGCAGTAGCAGCAATTAATAAGTTTTTGTAGTCTGATATTTTGAATTACTTTAGAATTATAACCTGAACAATAAATGCCTGTCTGTAACCTGGGGTATATGAATGTCAGTTCATATAACTATGATATATTAATATGTGTGAAGCACATACGGATGCCCCTCGAAAAGTGCCTGTAAAATTTGTTTGTATGAGATTGCAGGACAGGCTAACAAAAAAAGAAATCACACAGTATTTTGTATGAGTGCAGAGCACTGTGGTAATGACAAGCAAAAATGGCTTTCTCTGGAACAAGGCAATCCCTGCCACCGTATAAGTCCTAGCCATTGTGTGTTTGTCAAAATTTGCCACGTGACTTTTCAAACAGATACATTCTCAGCATTATTTTTATATTTTCAGGTGACTGAGAATACCATTTGCCTGATTCTGTTAACATACAGTTAAAAAAGTGCACATTTCAACTCACAGTTGGGTCTTCCAAGTTTCATCAAAAAGTGGATTAAATGCCTTAAACAAGTGTCATCTAGTGTGGCAAGAACCTGTGATGAAATCATAAGGGAGATGCATGACCAGCTTAGCAATTTTGTCATAACAAGACCTGTACCCTCCAGATGATACCACAACCTAGCCCATTGCTGCAAGGTCTGCTATTGTGTAGCCAAATGCCTTTTTCAGTATAGTTTACATTTTGCTCTTTCTATCACTGCGATAAAGGCTCATTGCTTATGAGCCTACACACTGAATTTTTGTCTCCCAGAGTAACTTTACGGAGATTTGACTTCCATTTTCTGATCACAGTGTAAAAATTTTCATTCCATGCCTTTCTCATCTCAGTTACTGAAACAGTACCCTGTCCTACATCTTCCACTCCCACCACCTCTGACACCACCTTAGACTGAAGTATCTACAATCATCTTTACTGTTGGCCCTACTTGTTTTGACTCCACCTATGTAAGGCTCATTATTTCTCCTTTTCTCTCACTGCATCATGTTCAGGTGATTGCTCCCAGATTGTGCACCTTTCACACCATTTCCTCCTCTTTCTTTGTCTTACCATGTTTCTCCCCATGTGACAAATCTGCTGCTGCAGGATGACCCCTACCTTCTCAGCCTGCAAATCAAATTTGTGTGCAGACATCTCTCTCCTGCATCTTATAAGGACTTCCTTGGCGACTAAAAAGTTGGCTTCTGCAGAATGACCAGCAATTCCAGGTGTTTTGGGGTGAAGACAAAATCACATGCACTGCAGGAGTGACTGGCCTGACCTTTGCAGCAGCATGGTGATTTTGGCGCCTCTGTCACAGAGGGACCGTTTATTGCTGGGTGCAGGGCTTGTCACAAATGCAACACCAGAACAAAATTAAAGGATATACCAGCAGATCCTGGTCATGGACCACTTTTTAGCAACTGCTGCTTCAGGTAGAATAGGCTGAAATGTTCTTATATGAGGATGACAGAGGATTGACTACTCTAGCCTTTACCCTGATGGGACCATCAAGTTCATAAATTTGCCAGAACTTGGTCTGTTAGCAATTTCTTCTGCATTTGAAGAAATCCTTCCAATGATCTTTGCAGGTCAATGTGTAACTGCTTTCCGCACCCCCCTTTGAAAGAGGGTAACTTCCTTCAGTTTGCTATTCTTCTGCTGATTCCTACGAAGAGATCCATGTGGCAGTTGGTATAGAGAATGCTGGTTCTTTATTGAACAAGGAGAAGACCAGTAACTTATTTTCCTTTATTCTCCTCTCTGTCTTTGTGTTGCTTTGCTTTTTGAGCTCTTTGTTATTGAGGAGGCAGGGAGAAAGGAAGAATGTAAATTCTAGCTTTTTTGGATAACTGTCGATCAAGGTGCAGCTAGTTTCTCACTAGAGACTCTCAGTTCCACAGCCTTTGACTTTCTCAGCCTCTCTTGTTTTCTTCCATGAACAAACCACTGTACAAGTGTCAGTACATCCTCCTATTTTTGCTTAAGAAGTTCTACAAACTATTTTGTTACAAGTTGGTTTGAAGTGTTTTCCCTGGAGATGTTATTTACGTTTTCTTACAGAGGTTTTAATCCATTCATCCATTCTGTTTAATGGCTTAGGGCTTTTTTTTTATTTAGTGTGCTTTCTTTCATCTCAAGAAAAGAAAAAGCGCATATTTAAGTCTCGCACAGAAAAGTAAGTTTTTGTCACTTTTATGCCCAAGAAAATAGTTACACTTCAGATCAGCTGAAAATAGGACAAAAATTGTGTCTTTCTACCTTTGTAGAAAAAACCCTGTAAATATAAACACAAAATGGTAGTTTCAGTGGTTTTGTGTATAAGCTTTGGTAGTTTAATAGAAAGAAAAGTATCTCCCACTTACAATCTGTGGTGGAAGGAGGCTTAAAAGTATGAAATGCATCTTTCTCCATTTGAAATCTGTACTGCCCAAGAGATAATTTCCAGACACCTGTTTTAGTTTTGTTCACATTGAAATTCTACAGGATTTTTTTGTCCTCTGTGCCAATAAAATTCTAACTGCCAGTCAAGACCATGGAATATTGAGGAAAGGAAGGGATTTCCTATAAAACCAACACAGAAAGGTGATTTGTCTCCTGTGAGCATCCATTTTTGTATGTTACGCAGACTGCTATTGAATTTGATGGGATGAATGCAGAGATCCTGTCAAGGGAATATCTGAAGGACTTGTTTTCATGGATGGCCTATTCCCACTACATGCTTCCCATTTAGCTGTAATGATATCAACATTGATAGCTCTTTGCCCACAAACCCCTGTTGGTTGACCTTCATTAACAGTATTGAATGTTTCCAAGAATGATAGAGCCCCTTCTGGGCTATGTCACCAATTTTCTACACAGATAGCAGTCTGAACCAGTAGCTATCACATACAGATAGTTAGAAATCTGATTCTTTCCATCCCATTTTCTCCTCTTCCATCTGAGAGGTGGATTGCCTAGGAACTGCTTAAAACCACAGGATGTCTTTCCTTAGCTCTCTGTACTATGCTTCAGGTTTGACATTGGGCTGATATTTTGTCACCCCTAGACAAGAAAAATTGATGTGGGGAAGCTGGTTCCCTGTATTGCTCCTAGACCTTGCTGTTAGTGGGATGAGTGTAAACTTTACTTTACACCTTCAGTCTAATTTTATCTTTGCAAAACAGTACAACCTAGATAACAGCAATGTCAAAGCAAATTAATTCCCCAGATATTTTCTAATTCTGAACTTGCACAGAGTGCATTTGGTGAGAGAACATAAGTAGGGAGTATATCAAGGACTAATACTTCTGTCTGTACAGCAGGATGTGCGGTTGCCATAGCAGCAATCAATCCGCTAAATAGGGAGTAACATAAACTGATTCAAAGGCAAAGACTGATTTAGGTCAGGGAATAACACTTCATAAAAAGAGAGACTTCTCTGTGACTTTTGATGGTTATTTTGCTTTTGTGAATGCACTTGCAATGCATATTGAGAAAAAGCCTGGCTGCCACAAGTGTGTTAGGACTCAAGAGCCCTTGAACACAGTGAAGAACCAACCCACTTACAGCACATCTGGTAGATCCAGTGTCAGTTGTAGAAAAATGTGGGTACAATGATGAGGTCTTACTCGCTTTATGTTATTTATGGGTTCTTTTCTCTCTAACTGATGAAAAAAACATTCCCAAGATGTTATGTGAGTGTTTGTGTCAGTGTTTGTGTCCCCTGAATTGCAGGAGTGCCTACTTGCCTCTCAGAAATGTCAGTGATATTTTTGGTAGGTATGCACATACATGTTTACATGTATGTGTATATGTACACATATTTTTAAGGAGTTAATTTACTTCTGGAGAAATTAATTTCAGTCACGTGGAAATCAAAATGTCACTTATTAAATAAAAAACCCCCACGTGTTTATATAAGTCTAGAGATGAGAGTACTGAGGAGTTGATTGTCTTCAACTGCACTGTGGTTTGGAGTGTGAGGTTTAGTTCTGGCTTCATGCTACCAAGTACTTGTGAAAGAGCAGGAAGATGTTCAGTAGAAAAGTTTGCATTTCCTGAGGATTTTGCTGTGATGAGACAGCCAACACATTGTGATGTGAAGTTCTGGTGACCACAGTTCAAGGCAGAGGATATAATGATGTATTTCTTTTTTATTTAAGCTAAGAACGTATACCCATTAGACCTGAGGCTGCAGCTACTGGCTTGGGTCACAGTGACTCAAGACCAGCTGACAAACAGCAGCAACTTTAGACCTGGTTGGCCTGGCCTGGCATCAGACCACTGACCTACTGTACAAGCTTACTGTCTGTATCTTATTAACTACTCCCTGAACCATCAGTGCCAAATGTCATTTTCTTTAGGAATCACCCCTCATTTCATTTGCATATCATGACATGACTGTGGTGCACCTTTCCATGTACACATAAAACAGCAATACAGTACAATGAAGATATATCTCCTAGGTAATAATTTTTCATAACAGTAGAACTATTTAGTGCTATTATTTTTGATAGCCTGATTACAGATTTCACCTAGAGAATCTACTGAGAGTAGAGCATGCTATTCGAGAGAACTTCCATTTCATTTATTCATCTGTCCCTATAAACTGCCCTCCACAAAAATTATCTCTCAGTGCTCTGGTAATGATATGAATTTCATGGGATAATAAAATTACCTGAGCTCTGAAGTTATTGACAGCAGTCTTCCTGGACAAAGACTGATTTCTCCTACAGCACAAGGTGCATGAAAGATTGGTGCCTTCTTCCAGCATCTGTGGTGGTAGCTGAAATTTGAGATTACTGTATGAAATGTCAGCATGTATTTTCATCCAGTGATCAGTTCTGGTGCTGAAGTTATTTTTTTTACTCCCTCATATGTGTACCAGGTCCTAGTTGTGTTTATTAATTTGAACTTTGTCAAACAAAAATAAAATGCTCTTAAGAGGAAAATGAAAGGAAGTGAAATTAAATGAAAGGCAGGGTGGGGATAACTGAAGTGGCAGAAAAACTAGAACTGGGAGAGATATTGCTCTTCACTGCTGTTTCCAACTCCTTTTTCCCAGATTTAAGCATTAGTACTGGAAGAAGGCATGTTTTATGCTAAGACACTGTACTAAGTTAAAATCATACAGAGGAGCCAAATATGCACTCGTGTACTGATTTGAGAGCTAAGATACCACCTCCCATAGAACAATGTCATGCCTATTACTTCAGAATTAACATGTGCCCTGTTCTAAAAAATTTCTGACATATCTTCCTTTTAAAAAAAACCACATTGTTTTGCAGCAGCTTGAGGTAGAAGGGTTTTGGATTAGCATCCTCTGCTCATGGTGAGGAGAAGGTTTTGGTGAAAGGTCTCACTGCTCTCATTCTTGCGTCCCGTATCCTGTGCTTCAAACATTTTCCTTGGCTTTGCTGTTGCAAGCCACTCTCTAACACTGTTTATTATAGCTGTTAACAAAAGAGCTGACACTGAGCTACTGGCTCAGTGAACATTAGAGACATCTTTTTTGGGGATCATTTTAGGTAGCCTAGAGGGATCAAATATTGGTTACTCTTGAGAGTCACACACCATCTCCCTGTCATTTTGGTGTCTACAGCACTGAACAATAATTTTTCTCTTTACCTGGACCTGGTCTGTCCTTGTTTCCTTACCCTGCTGCTTTGTTGATTACCCTTTCCTTTCATATGTTAGGTGACAGAAACAACACTGCAAAAATTTTGTTTGAGCTCTGTGACTAGAGTTCTCGGAAGGCATCAGGTGCTTATCAGTTGATTACAGTCATTGTTCTGGTAATTGAAGACCCATCCTTAATCCTGACTGTGAATAATTCTGGTCTTCTTTTTTAACATGCTATTTATTTACCCCTATTCCTCCCTTACCTCTTGGGAAAAAAAACCAAACCAAAACAAACCCTGTTTGACTGGCTGTCTACAGAGCAGGAAGAATCAATAGCAGTTTCCCAAAACTCCTCAAGAAGTTGTAAGCAAACCACCTCTTAACAGCAAGTTTTGAGTCATGACACTAGGTGAGGGTGAGGGGATGGATTGGAAAACTTCCAAGAAGCTCTTGCAAACTGAGGGGAAGAAAATCCCTCATTTCTTCTAATGTATAGTTACGTCATCCAAGCATGAGATTTTCTTACTGTGAAGAAAATTACCTGTCCACAAGAGCAGTATTCTGATATTTGAATTTGAAGAATAGGCAGGGATTTAAACCTTTATCACTGGGATCGTTTGCTCTGTGCTGTTAAACTTGAAAGGCTCTTAACATAACTCGAGTTTATATAGTGCTCTCAAGCTGGTGATGTTTTAGGCAATCCCATCATTTGAATTTAGATGCAAATTGTACATTGTGTTAGGAAAATGCATGTGTGTTATGCTGAATGTTGGAACGCTGTCCCATGTACCCTCATCAATTATGTAAAACAACCACCCCCAGCTGAGAAACCCAGAAAAAGTTGTTTGTGCTCTTGTGGGAACAATCCATCCTACAATATCGAGTCCTTTCTAAATTTGTGTAAAAATGATACAATGCCAAGCCTCTGGTGGAATTTTTTCTTGCTTTTGTGTGTTGGTGATGTGTTTTCCATATTATAGTACCTGCAAAGTTAAGCAGACTCATTAGTTTTTGTTTCCCAGCATAGTAAGTTCCTTCAAGTGGATGTGCAGTTGAGCACAGGCAAAATGTTCTACTAATATGAAGCAACATATCATTATACTTACTTGCAGCAGTTTTAGCCTCTGTTAAAATTTTTTAATGCATAAATGAAGCATAGTGGGTCCAGTGCTAACTGAACTGATTGAGCTAATTGAAAAATGTTCTTGGCCAATCTTTGTGCTTTGGAGATGGCACTTGATAGTGCTGACTTTTCCCAGTAGTAATGCTGCAGGTTTAAAGGAAAAAAAAATCTAAATTCGGGGTTGTTGTTTTTGTTTCCCCTACTCCTAAGAAAAATTATTTTTGGCATAACTTGGTAAAGTTCAGGATAAATGGAATTAAAAACCTTATAATATTGGAAATTGTTGTTATCTTTGTTTCTAGTAAGAAACACAGCCAGCATTTCCAGTGTCATAGTTGTGAAGCTGCTTTGTAGCTGGAGGTACCATTGTGATTTCTGGGTGATGTTTTGTGATTTCAGTTTTTGGCATTTGGGCAGTCTGAGTTTATCCACTGCATCTGACCTTGGACAAATCTTAACCCATCATAAAGATTATGATCCTTAACGGTTTGAACAATATTTGTTACTGCAATCCTGGTCTTCAGTTTTGCATTTTGGATTTTTTAAAAACTTTCTTTTCCTGTGATACCCAAGGAAAGTTACATCTTTCTGGATTTTTGTGCCTTCACTAGGAGAATAGAGAGAACTCTCTGTTTTGTAAAGACATCATAAGTTTTGGGATCGTGGGATCATAGGATCTGAGGACAATTCAGGCTAATCTCCATAACCTCAGGAATTCTGCAGCCCAATCCCCTGCCCAGAGTGGGCTCAGCCATTGGGTCAGATCAAGTTGCTCAGGGGTATATTCTGTGACGACTGGAAATGCTCCAAGGGAGATAGCACCACGTCCACCGTGGGAAAAAAGCTTTCCCTTAAATTCAGATGCAACCTCTTTAGTTTCAGCCGATGCGGCTGCCTCTCACCCTCCTGTCAGGCACCTCTGTGATGCATCTGCCCCCAAAACCTTGATCTCCATCCTGGGGGTACCAGGGTCTCAATCACTGCAGCAAAGCCATAGTTTTGTGACTGCATGTGGAGCTCCATTCCCTCCTGGTTGTTTCCCATCTCTCTGCATTTGTGTGCATATCCTGGGGTGGGAGCCTTCCACCTGCGACACCCTTCCTGAAGTATCTCGCTCCTGCTGCCCTGCACCCTACGATTTCCAAGCAAATTGCTCTGTGTTTTTTCATGTGCTTCAGACCTTCTCATGTGCTGTTTTCTTCTCTGACACTAGAACAGTTTTGCAGGGGGGCTCAGTTTGGTTATCTGTGTGTTGGCATTGTAGTGCTGGCTTGAGTGCAGGAGAAAATATACCTGTGACTTGGCTATTTGGCCTTTTGTTTTCTGTTAGTTGTTTCTTCAGAGCATCCTCTGCCTAGCCCTGGGGGGTTGCAGTTTCCTAACCTCAGTGGTGCAGCCTGGCCATTCATGTTCACTACAATGATACGGCCAAAGTTGTGTCGAGTTTTGCAACAATGCTCTTCAGCAAACCAAGAAAAGGGATGAAACTGATATGTCCATATATAACTTCAGAAGAGAGCAGTTTATCAGTGACACTGAGTCTTCAGGCTAAATAAACAAGACTGAAGTGGAAGAGGTGAGTAACAGTGAAGTGACAGAGTAAACCACAAAATAGGGCTCTCACTATAAATGCATCTCTTTTAAAGAAAAGACATTATGCCCAGGTGATTGCTGTGTGCCAGAGGAGCAGCTGATCAGCTGCTGGCTGTCAGACATTGCTGTGGCACCAGGCACACTGACCACCCGGCTCACACCTCATCCTGGGGCTGCACCCGGTGCATTGGCCATCCTATGCAGGAGGGAGCTGTGCTAAATTGCTGCTCCTGTTCGGCAACACCAGCTGTGTCAATTTCAGCTCCTTTCAGAATGTAAGCTAAAAAAAAAAAAAATCTCAACCCACTCTACCTGAGGGGAAAATGGGCCTAGGGGAAGAGAGTATTTTCGGATTTCTAAAAGGAGGAAACAAACAATTTGAACTGCAGAAATGCACATAAAAATAAAAATGTGCTGTCTTTCAGATTTTTTTTTTTTTTTTTTTTTAAATGCAAATCTGCAGAAAAATAGGGCTAACAAAGCTGATTTGCAAGATTGATTTTTAACCTGAAATGTAATCTTTCCACTTCTGGTTTTGTGACCGTCACAGAGCAGAAAGAAACACTCTCTTTGGTTGCTTTTCATCAGTATGACTAAATAAAAAATCAAAAGAGAAGCTAGTAAGACTGTTTCCATGGATGTGCATGTACCAGCAAACAACTCTTATGCAGAAGAGAGGTAATTTAGGAAAAGACTGATGTGAATTATATTTTGGTACTGAAGTTGTTCCTGTGTTTCAGGTAGAAGGAAAAATATTTCACATTTTGACATCATTGTATCAAAATGGTATTAAGAATTGCTATTTCTGATCAGTGTTCTCTTTTTTACCTTATCTTTTTACTATGGAAGTATGTAGTAGACAATTTTTATGTCAGAGACAACTTTTAAAATTAACTCCAAGAAGTGGAACCAAAGCAAAAAAAGCCCTTTATTTTGCTGGCTCATGCTTTCATTATCATTGCAGCAGTGCGTTTGTACATTCACATGATGGCAATGCACACAGCCCCAGAACAGTTTGGAATCAAAGGCTGAATGCTGTAAAATCAGGAAACAGAGAATTCATGACTTGTAGAGAAAATGGCCGTTCTCACTGCTCTCATCCAGACAAAATAATGCAGCGCCGTTGAGTAGAATCAAGTCGTTTCTGTAGGTTTGCTTCAGATATCACAGTGGTAGAAGAAACAAAAGCAAAACTAAGAAATTATACTATTTCCGCACACTGCTCTGTACCTGTGGTTTGCTCACCAAGGACATTGTAAATCTCTAATAAATTCGTGTTCCCAGTGGTATGAAAAAGGTAATAGGAATCTGTCCTGGTGAAGAGAAATGCTGTTCCAGGCAACTACAATGCAATTATCCTGCAAGAAATACAAGTAGTATACATTCGGTATACTTCTGGATTCCTGGTAGTGGTAAATTAGTGTTTACCAGTGATACCACAACAATTGCTGTGAATTACACCAACCTGGTTTTCTCTTAATATGAACTGGGAAAATACTGAATTAAATGAAAATCAGCCACTCTTAGCATTTCAAAAATTTCTCTTTTGCGACTGAAGCAGTGGTCCCAATTGAGGTTTTAATTAATTTTATTTTTCCTTCTTTTGCTCTCTATGGTGTTGCATCCTTTTCTGTAAAAGAGCCATATGGCTTGTTGAAAGTGAAATTTTGCACATTATAAATGACCGCAGTACACCTGGAGGAGTTACTTGTACTGCAAATGTAAGTTAAAAGTTAGTGCTCACACCTTTCAGTAAATACTGCAGAGGCAGCAGTTATCTTGAGAGGTGGATACTCCTATTGAAATCCATATTATCCAAACTACCCCTACTCTATTACTTTAAAGCAAATAAATGTGAGCTTAACGTTGTTTTTCTGATGTACACTCCCTAGTAGCACAAGGTGTCAGGTCCTGGTTCCAGTGACTTCAAAGAAAGGTTTATCACATATTGATAATTCAATCAGACGTGGATAATTTATTCCCAGAAAGTAGTCCTGTGGTTAGATGTTGGGGTGGGAATTTTATCTTGTAACAACATATTTTAGTTTGTCAGGGAAGTGATTTTTCTACTCCTTGGATCCTGCTAGCAGGTAATAAGATACCTGGTCTGCTTTTCAGGCCTGTTCAGTTATTCTGCATCTCAGCATACCTGTCAAATGGCTCTTCAAGTACCTTTTCTGTTCTTCTGAGAAGCATAAATGTGGCCTTCAGTTCTGTCAATGAAAGAAGTGTCTGGAGCTCTGTTGTACAGCTACTTCTTATACTTTTGCTGTAGCCCTATATTTTCAGTTTTCTCAGACGTATATCAGACTTCCACACTTTGCAGCCTGTATATTTGAGCTCTGGGAAAAGTAGTTCTTTAGAATACTTAATGAATGACAGGATGGCAACAAACTTTAGAATGTTCCTACTTGCCATTTCATTGTCTCATCTGTAATATTAGAAATTAGCAGTTTGATTGTCATGGATCAGAAAAGATCACCAGGTAGAAAAAAAGAAACAGGGGATTTTGCAGTATTTCTAGTAAAACATATGAGGAACAATCTGCAGAGCTTTGATCCTAGAAATCTCGGCCTAGTTTCCTCCTCTGTGTGTACAATGAGCACATTTGATGTCAAAAGTGAAGCCTATATTGCACAGTAGATTCTGAATTATTACTTATTTACAGAAAGATGAAAGCTGAGGATTGCTAAATTATGTTAGCCAGAAAAGAAGGGGTCTGAAAATCATGGACATATTTTGATGACTGATGTGCCAATTGTGTTCTCATTGCAGATATGTAACTTTTTATTTGTTTAAAACTGATAGGACAATGTGTCATTTCCTCTACCTGTGTTTAACCATGGAGAGTTATTTGTTGCTTAGCTTTCATGATTATTTTGTAACCCTCTCTAGGATATCCGTTGTTTCCTATCTCTGTTCACAGTATAGTATGCAATCTAATTAGTAAGCAATCATTAATTTGAATTTTTTTATAATCTTACAATACAGTAAGATCAAATTTCTTTCTCATCAGCCAATATTTTCATCCACCAGCTGAACAGAATTTCTCAGGCCAGCAAGCTCTGCAATCCTGTTCTTGGTCTTGCACTTACTAACATCTCCCTGGGAATACTATTTCTCCACTTGACTTTGTTCTCTTGATTGTTTTTCTCCCTTGTAGTGATATTTTCCAGAAACGATTCTTTAAACTACACTCAAGTAATTGGTAAAACACAGAATTACTACCTTCATACATGCGACACATTCTACACGTGTGAGGCAAGTAATAAGAGCTGAATCTGTAGCACAAAGTCTCAAGGTACTCTGCTCATAAAGTTCATTGAAAATCAATACATTCTCTGCAGTGACATACACAATTGTTTGTTGTTTTCTGTATTAATTGTTCTTTTCTGTTTCTGCTCATGAATCTGTTTTATTTGGCATCAGATGATGATGCTGCCCAGCAGGAATCCGTAACAAACAACATAGTGTTTCTGGAGAATTTCATGTAAAAATATTTTCATTTTAATATGTTTTGTCTTTCTGCCTTAAAATTTTCCTCCATTGAATTTCACCAGTATTGTTTTTGACTGCCGAGTATGTAGCAAACCTGACAAGTTTTCACTTTTTAGTATATAGATTTACTTATTTTCTTGGTTATCCTGTGCAGCTGTTGGTGCTATTTTCACAACAGAATATGCATGAAAAGGAGTAGGAATGAATTTAAACTCACCCAAAAATTTCTTGGCAATTATTTATCTGGCAAAAAGAAAAAAAAATGTCATACAAGCATTCTACATCTGTGTCAGACTGGTCAAATAATTTGGGCTGGGAAATGTATTACAGGTCTGTTCACCACTTTTAACCAAGATGTTCCTCTAGGTTTTGGGAAAGTACTGACTTCAGGTATTTGGGTTATGATCTATGTTCCACTAAACATATAGTTACATACCTAAAAATAAATGCAACTGCTTTGATGAAAGAGACTGAGAGGTTTCTCCTCTGCTGTTATCTTGCAAGGTGGTTGATGTATCGTTCTGCAAGCTGAACAGCTCTATTCCTCTTATAAAAGAGATGTACAGGGTGTTTCAAAGAGGTGAACTCAATTTGAAATCACTATAGCTTTGAAATTGGGTCTACCTTTTTCAAACATCCTGTACATTAACGCTCCATATATAGGCTGAGTATCTAACCATCAAGCACACGGGCTTAAAGGGATACTGATGTCTCAGCATAGGCTTTATTTCTCTTCCCCTTTCCATTTTTAACAAACATAAAAATATTTTGTTCTAAGTGCTAAAGGAGTACTTGTTCAATATGTTCTTTGTTATGATGAGAAAAAACAATCAGTCAGTTTGAACCCGAGTCAGTGTTTATCTTGTCTGAGAGATTAATCACGATGAATATATTGTTCAGATAGTCTTTAGGTCCTTCTCAGATGAAACAGCGAGGAAAAGGACTCAATGTTTTAAGCAGTGATTTCACCTTGCCCATGTTTGGCCCATTCATTTAAATATTTAATTTTCTGAAAGATGTTGGAACAGCAGTTTATCACATCTGCTGGATATTAGCCCTATACATTCCTTTTGAAGATGTCATAGCTCATATTTTCCGTCATACCTAATAGTTTTTATAGTACGTAATCTTTCGTGTGTTAGTCTATGGCTCAGGCAATTGTTTACCTTTTTGACTTAGTGTCAGTTTACAGATTTTCTTGAGGGCTACAGGCATGATGTTAGCTGTTTATTATAGAATCTGTTGGCAATTTTATGTCTACAGTGTCTTTTATCATTATCATAATCTAATTGAGTATTTTGGCTTGTATATGTGTTCACAGCACTATATTAGCAAGTTCACTTTTCTGTAATTCTGAGGCCAGAAAATTTGGAGAGACTCATTAACATGTACAACAAAGGTTAGCACAGTGATTGGAAAACAGAAATCATGGTAAACAATATCACCCAGTAGCTAGAATGACTTTTTATACTCAACAATGCCTGTCATATTTGCATAGTGAACATTCAAATACTTTTTTTCAAAAAAGTATGATTTGGGGCATCTTAATTTCTGACAGCTCAATCAGAAATTCTTCTTTTTGGGGAAACAAATAAACAACCAACCAACCAACCAAAACAAACCAGGGAAAAAAAATAAAGGAAAAAAAGCAAACCAAACCAAAACAAAACCAAACAACAAAAACAATCACAAAACAAAACAAAACCAGCACCAAACCAAAAACTTCAAACCAAATCAGTCTATACAAAAATAAGCAAAATATATGTGGAGATCTCCTAAAATTGTATAATACCTTGGCTACTTGTCATGTGACCAAAACTTCTTGGACATTGTTTATCCTTTTGCAATTCTCTGTGCTCTCATTTACTTTTGTATTTATGTCTTAGAAAGGTGAGGAATAGCATACAGTTGACAACTAGACTAGTTGCTGAGCAGACCTGACAGAACATTTTCGTTTTGACAGTGTTTTTTTATTCAACCAAAATGAGTATTTTTATGAATGAATGAAAATGGAATGGAATGGGTTTGGGTTTCAAAAGGTGAATTAATATACCCAAACTGAAGGGGGAAAAATTCTGTTTTTTTTTTTTTTCTCCTTTTTTTTAACCTTTTCCAAAGAAGAAGAAAGAGAAGCAAAAATAAATAAATTATTAACTAAAGAAGTGTTGTTTTATTCACTGTAATTTAGCATGGCAGGGTAGTGTAACAGGATGTATAAAGTTGAGACTCTCTGGCTGATGTTTTCAAAGCTATGCCATGATTTGAATGTCCAATTCCCATCAGAATTTGATGAGAGTTTTGCTTCAGGCAGCTTTTGATATTCTCCTCTGCTGGAAGCAAAAGCAAGACTATACAAAATAAAAATCTCTTTAAAACCCTGATTTTTCACCCTGCCTCACCTCTTTAAAAGGTATTGTTATCTGTAGGCTTTCCAAGAAAACTTGTGCAGTTTTAAATTTATAGTTAACTTCTGCTAAGTAAATGTCCTGAGACCATGCAAAACCAGAGTGAATGCTATTGCATTTTAACACAGGACCTATATGCAGACACTGTCCTATATAGAGACATGAGGTCCGTGTTCCAAATTTTCTTTTTAGTTCTCTGAGCTTTTTTTCCACATTGTGGTACCTTTCATTTGCAGTATTAGCCTCCTGAGTTTTATATAAAAGAAAACACTTTATCATTTTCTGTGTAGCCTCTCCAGACAAATAGTCTGGTCCAGGCTTTCCTTGTTGATGTATCTACGGAAGAGCTGGACAAAGACATTTACTGGGATTTTCCTCAACTCCGCCAATGACCATGGCTGCATTTCTAATTTGCTTAATTAGGAAATTAACAAATCAGCCTCCTACTCCATGCCCTCTGATTTTATCTTCCTCAGGCTAAGATATGCAACTTTTGCACCACTCCTGTTGTGCATCCAGATTTCCAGCACTGCTGTGGCCTCACTGGTGGGTCTCTGTTCCCTGATGGCATCTTCCCCTTGCAGAAGAGCAGGAGTCACCCTCCCTGCCTGTCATTCAGAGCTTCAAAGCAAACACCTGAGCCATGTCAAGTGGGATTGGGTTGCTCCTGGGCTGATGCTTTATTAGAACAACAGCCTCCAAACTTTGCTCCCAATGGCCTAGGGTTTTTTTTCCTTTTTTTTCCCTCCTCCAGAGGTAGTATCTACAATCCCTCAATAATTTTCCTGATTTTGCCAGCTTCTCAGGTCTCGTCATGTTTTAACGACTACCATACACAATTCAAATTCATCTGTGTATGTTGTACTTGACTCCATAAAGTGCTATGTTGCAAAGTTTGAGTTCAGATCAGAGTTTCTTGAACTTAAGGAGTTTTAAAAACTAATTTCTTCATGAAGGTGTTCCTTATTCTACCCGCGTAAGCATGAAAGCAGCATTTAAACATCTAACTATTGGGATGGATTGTTTAGGTCCGTAATAGAGATACTGATCACAACTGCTGTGTGAAGATGAAATTAATTGCAGATTGTACTGCAAAAGCTTGCCATTATGTTTCTCAGAACTCCTGTAAGTGTTGAATCTTGGACACTATATATGTCAAGGTCTAATGAACAGCGTTGTTCATAGTATCGTGTCAACCGTGGGTAGTACACATGCAGAGTAGAGGTTAACTGTGCTTCAGCTAATATTCAGCATTTACAATAAATCATGTTGGTATGGATTACAGGGCATAGATTTCAAGTCTTGGAATTCTAATACAAACTTGACCTTTTAAAAATTATATTACTACGGTTAATGTGGAATAGGCATGTTTTGTATGTTAATATAAATATTGGTATAGTTATAAATATATACATAAGTTTAATGCAACTTTTCTATACAGCTTCTGTATAGCTGCAGCCTCAGACTTTTAAGCATCATCTTCTTTTCAGAAACCTGTTCGATTACATCACACCAGACTAGCCTACATAAATTGTTAAAATTAGGGATATGATGTTGTCTGAGTGATCATAGTTATCTTGGAAATGCAGGAAGCTGCAGAATAGGGTGTATTTGGTTCAAGTGTGGTTCTTTTGTTTTCTCTTGTGCATATTACTTGTTGCCAGGATGGCTAAACACACTAGAAAAGAAGACAAGTTAGTGGCAGTTATGATCTCTTTCCCTGGAAAGTAAATAATTCCCTGCGTTCTCAAAAGGATATTCAGGGAAGATATTCCTATAGAAACGGTAATCAGCCAGTCCTTTCCTCTTGTCTTGTACTTTTATTACTGAGAACCCCAAAGAACTATCTGTTGCTTATCTTTTTCACAAATATATTTTGTCAAAATTCTATGCAGAAGTTAATCGTATCTGAGGTGCATTAAGAATAAAGGAACTACCTTTGCAGGACTCAGACTTTAACTAATATGTGGAATCTCCATTCCACCCCTGGACAATTCTGTAGAAAACCTCCAGTTGACCTCAACAGGAATGTGCTCATTCCAAAATAATGTACAGCCCACTTTCAACATTATAGTAGTTCTTATAGAAACCATGAGTTTTTAGAACAGAGTGGTAGTTAAGAATAGGTTTTTGCTAAACCCATGCATATATATTGTACATGGTCTCTAAATACAGTTAAGATACATTATTAAAAATGGGACAGATCTGGAAATGCAAATTGAGCGCATTCTATTTATGTCCCCAGGACATTTAGCATCACCTATGCAATACACATGAAGTGTGCTTGATAAGACAGTTCACTTTGAAGTTTGATAGGAAATTAATATATATTAAATAAAACATTAATATATTCAAATCTAGAAGACTTGAAATATTGAAAAGGCAGGCTATTTACAGCTTGTGCTACAGTAATTGGTATCTGCTGCGTCTTTTTCTCCGTTTTCAGTCTGATTAATAATATATCAGGTCACTAATGGCATCCTAGAAGTGCTACATTAACATTGTGCTTTAAGAGCCATTTCCTGCTAGACTTGAATCACATCACAGTTGAGTGTACCTGGTCTTTCACAGTTTCTGCAATGGCTGCCTTGCTATTTCCCTTATGATACAGGCACAGAGCCCACCAAAATGGCTCTTTACTGATTCTTTGTCCTATTTAATTCTATGTTACCTTGGCAAAAGGCAAACCCTACCTGCAGTTGCTGGACATCACACAGAAATGGAGGAAGCAGAGCTGGAGCCCTTCTTCCTACCCCACATCTCTTCTGAGAAGTGGGATGTGAGAGAAGTTGTGTGCCCTGTACCACTGGATGCAGAAGATAACCTGAGTAAAATACTGCACGCTGAGCAACTACAATAGCTGAAGTTAAGAACCTAAAATCATCACCTCTCTTGCAAGAAGGTGGTTAGTTCTCTTCTTACACGTAAAATCTGCAAAGGTTGCTAGAAACCAGATTTCATTAATATTACAGCCACTGCGGAGGAGGTTGGAGAGATTTGTCCAATGATCTCCAAAGTTGTCTCTTTGTTTTCTTCAGTTTTAATGACTGCATTTCTTCTCTTCCCTCTCCTTGCCACAAAGTGTCTGGCACAGTGGAGTCTCTTCCTCTCTGACAACTGTCTAAGCTCAAGTACCTTGAAGGTATCAGCCCCACACTAAGAACCACAGGTGTGTTACTAACTTTTTTCTGCTTTAAGAGCTGTGTGTTAGGTAGAGCTGGAGGAAGGCAGGTGGGATTTTCAAAGGCAGGTCTGCAATGTGAATTAAATATGCTGCTGGCTTGGCTGGTCTGGCTGGGTCTTGACCCAGTAGACAACCACTGCCCCTGCTGCAGGAGGAATGCTGTGCTGGTGATGGAGCTCTCCCCAGAGCCTAATCCACTTCCAGTAAAATGACTACTCTGAAGCCCCCTTCATCTCCCTAAAGACTGAAGTGCATTCAGAATTGCCTGGAATCTCAGGGGAAAAAAAATATTTCTCCAGCGTATTTCTGTTCCAACTTGGTTTTCCAGTCTTTGTAGTTTCCTTTTGTTTGGAAGTAGATGTACCTAGATGGCTGAAATTCTTGCTGTTTCTACAGCACGAAATGAAGCAATACAGAATACCTAGTATTTCAGCATCTGTAGACTAAATATGAGCCACGAGTAGTATATCAGTCAATGATTGTTGTTCTTTTTTTTTTTTTTTTTTCCTAGCCGGTGACCTCTACAATAAAGTTGCCAGACTCTATTTGCTTTTACTCTGTAATATGCTCAAAATCTTGAAGGATCACCTAAAAGTTCCAGTAGACTGATTTTTTTTTTATATCTACATTTGCATTTAGAGTGTTGTTTGTTGCTGGTCTGCAAGACTCTTCCTTCATATTGTAAGTAATAGCAGGGTGTATACGCCAAAAATATTGCAAGTTGCACTGCAAGATTATTCCTATATATATATATCTTTTTTTTTCATAGTTGATTTTACCACACCTACTAAGGAATTTTTTGTTTGCTAGAAAGGTACCAATATTAACTGAATTTTTTTATGTCAGTGCACTATTCCTTCATCTCTCTTATGCTCTAAAAGATGTTTCTAGAGACTGACAGATGTCTCACCATTTTCTCAGAAACTGCTTCATTGCTGATGATTGCTTAACAGAACAGACTTGTGCTTCTGTGAATTTTTGCAAGTACAGTAAATCCCACTGCACTACTGGAAACCTAATGGAATTATGGCAGCTTGCAGCACAAAACCTCTGAAAAAGAAGTTAATATTAACTCTGTGTGATATGCTACTCATCATGATGCTTCGAAGTCCTCAGGCAGCTGAAATTCAAGGCAAATCTACGGTAGCTTTCAATTGCACCAAAATTTCACCTTTGGATTTACTTTTACCTACTCAGGGGTAGACATAGATGTGAAAATGTATATTCACAACAAAGCCATCGAAGTTTAAGAGCTAATTATTGACACACAATGGCAGATACTTTGAAGCCGAGCAATTTTAGTTTCATCCTGTGTCTGTTTTACACACAGACATCATGACTGTCTTTAATCACACAGTTTTGTGAAGGTCTCAGAAAACTTTGGCCTGGGAGCTGGCTCTTCTGTCCCTAATCAAACAAAAATGTAGCCTTACTTTTCTCATCGAACTTCTTCCCCTTTCCTGCCACTCTTGGCCTTTGACGCCTTTCACGTCTTCTCCCCAGCCACTTAGCTCGACTCGTTCTTTTTGGCACTTTTGTGCAAGTCCAGGTGTTACTCTCTAAATAAAAATGAAACTGTTCCTCACTTAGACAGGTTGAGACATGCATGATGTCAGGGTGATCATTGAAAGCAGTAAGTTTCCTGCTATCGTGTTAGATTTGAATGTGAATCCGACACGGCTCTGGAAGCACAGAGCTGTGAAAATGAAGAAAGTGGAAAAACTGGAGCATTCATGAATCAGGTAGCTACACTTGCTGCTGTGCATATCTCTGCTGAGCAAGTAGAAACTATTGTTTTTCAGAGGTATGTTGGCAATAAAGACTATATTCTTGTCAAAAAGGTGATTCCCTTATGAAATTTTGTGTGCTCACTCCAAAGAATGAGAGGATGATGTTCACTGTTCAAACACAAGTCATAGAGAGGGTTTGTTTTTGTTGTTGTTTTTTGTTCATTTGTTTGTTTGTTTTTAAATTGGCCAAAGCACTTTTTTTTTCCTTTACCTCTTTCTCAGAAGTGGCTGAAACATTTAAACTTTCCAAAACAATTCAGCATGAGGGAAGTCCCCTAGAATGGAAGACTTCAGCCCAAGATCTAAGTGACAGAAAACAATCTTAAAATGAGAATTTCTGGGGGTTTTTTGTTGTGTATTTGTGACCAATATATCAATTCATCAATATAATTTAATACGCTCATGAGATTAAAGGAAGTGTGTATGTACATGTATATGCATATATATTTTTTCAAGATCAGAAATTCTTTTTACAGACACTAATTTTTAGGTCTATCACATGGATGTCTTTCAGAAAGATACAACCAACAGATTCACATTCTTGTGAGGAAACATACAGAGATGAAGTCGGAATTGGTGTTTAAGTGTCTAGCTAAATAAGGATCAGAAGAAAAATTGTTTCTGCAGGTCTAATCGCTGCTAATTTGTCAATATATTAATAGATGTTCTTAATACATATTCTTGTTTGTGTTACCTAGGAGGAGAATTGTATTGACAGAAAATACTATTAAAACTCCTCTTAAAAAGAATGACACTTCTGTAAGAACCTCCCTTACTCTTAATTGCTATTACCATTTTTCCCTAGACTATTCTCACAGCCCACGTACAATGTCTGAATATAATTTCAAATTAAATTATGATAACTGAAAGTTTTAAATACTTAAAAGGACAGAAAAATGAAACACAGTTTGACAGTACTAGAAGTATTGGTTGGAAATCTGCTAGAGAGAATCGAGGAGGGACAGTAATGAGCTGGTTTTAGGGCTCTGAAACATATTAAGGGGATGATATGGAGGCTTCCTCTGCATGCAGTGATTTTCTTTTCCTAATTGTGCAATGAGCAGTCACCACTGTACAGGAAGCTTAAGTCACATTTTGCAAGTTCATAATCTCCCGCAATGCATTCTTAACTTTTATTAAGGTATTCTGAAAGAGATCCCACCCAATAATATTTTAAAATATCAAGTCTTGCTGGTACTTCATACCTAGAACTGAGAGATTATCTTCTCTCCTTTTGTCTCCTCACAATTGCATTTTTCTAATGCATCTTTTCCTGCTCAAGTACTCCTCTTCATTTTGCTCAGTGTAGAGTTGGTCTTTACTCCTAAAATCCTGAAAAAAAATTTATGTAGATCCTGGTTGCATGATTAAGAGTTGCACAGTTTGTGCTACACCATTCAGCCAAATGAGTTGCTATTACAGCAGGATGTTCTATGAAGAGCTTGAAGCCTCTCTGTACCAGGTACTCACAACATAAATATGTCTTTATAGATGTGAAGATGCAAGATTGCAAGCTCAATTACTCGGGGGGAGAAATATAAAATAAATAATTTGTGAGTGAAATATGCAATACAACTGAGTTTGGAAGGGATGAGGGATGAACAGGACAGTGGAAGATTTGATGCATCTTGCAGCATTGTGCCATGTTGCCTGTATGACAGCTATTGGCAACCACACTAGAACTACTCCCACTATGTACTCAAACACAAAGTCACTTTATTTCAGAGAAGTAGAAACAAGGATGTTTGGTATACCCAAAGGTATACCAAACTCCGGATAATCTAGAGGAGGAGAGAGATTAGGAGGAAAATGCATGTAATCTAATGTTCACCTTCTGCATCTCAGTCACAGGAGAAATCAGACCATAGGTCTCCCTCAGGTTTTGGGACAACAAAGCATGGCTTTGCCTGGGCCTTTCATCTGTTACTCCTTTCCTCTTCCTGCCAGTGGATGGATCTCTCCAGCTCTTCAGCTCTGTTTGCAGTCATGTAGACTTGAATCATACTATTTATCTGCCTTGGATGTAGCTGAAGAAAAAAGTGTTCCTTCCTTTCCTTGGTGTGATGTTTCAGAAGTATTTCCTTACTTGATGGCCTCTCAGCAGTACAACTAATTCCTGTAGCACTCTGGATGAATGAAGTGAGAAATCTGATTTGGAGAGGACTCATTGCAGGATGGGAGGTAATGTCTTGGGTGAGGAGATGTGTGGTGCTGGGGTTTCATCCCGTCTCATGTCTAAGTGACATGTGACTCTTACTAAGTTACAGCTGCCAAGCTTATTTGCCATGCACGGCACTAACTGTTGTATGTAATGTTTTGCCAAGATTGTGCTTTTATTGTCAAAAATATCAGTGAGATTAAAATGGTCTTGGTAGACAGGAGATGATAATACATAATTAATAACTTGTTCAACTGATATGCTTCTTTATGCTTCACAGATGTTATTTACAAGGCCATCCTGTTTTTTTTTTTTTCTCAAGCTTTCTTCCAGAAAAAATATTTGAAGGCAGACTGCAAAGTCCTAAGTGGTGCATGGCACACCTGGAGCTGGTGAAAAGTGGATTGCCTTGACTGGGTGTTAGTCCCATGGGATGACTTACCAACTGGGCTTTGAGTGTAAAGCACTTACTGTTCTGATTGCATTACAGAGCAGAAGTAGTGCTTCAGAATGATGGTGTTTAAAGAAAACGCGAAAAATCAGCAGCCTGCTTTTAGGACTGATCACAAGGAGATGAAGGAAAAGAGAGTAATCTTCTACAGTGCAAGAACTGAGCAGTTTCTTTATAGCCAGCAAAACAAGAGGAGGGTAGCAGTACAGAACAGAACACAGTGGGAATCAGTGGGCCAGGAGGAGATAGTGTGTATTCAGTAAGGACTGGAAAAAAGAGAAAAAATGTGACATCAAATTTTTGTAACATAAGAGCACCAGGGGAGTTTGTTTTCTCAAAAGTATTTTAACAATAATTTTTGTCGAAAAGGTTTTCACAGCAAAATAATTTTAAATTGAAATGTAGCTTTTGTTTTTTAAAAAAATGCATTTTTATCAAATGCAGCTTTTGGGGAAGACAGTTTTTTTGCCAACTTTTCTCTATTTTTCTCTTTTCTAACCCTGCCAAACAAAAAGAGCATTCACCTAAATATTTGTTTAAATCTCAATATGCTATGAAAAATTTTATTCCATAAAAATTCAGGGAAAAATAAGCTATCAAAGAAAAAGAAAGATGAACACCATGATGCAGAGCTGATGATTATTAACAAAGGTGCCATGTTTTGATTTCAACACGTACTTATTTTTTTCAGGAACAGGAAGCCTTTGCTGAATTTAAATCTGAAAGCTGAATTTTCTTTTCATTGTAGTTATTTCCTAACAAAACTTCCTAGCTCTGAATGAGGCCTCTAATGAGTTCAGTCCTTAAGATTACATGAGAGGTAAAATTTTGTATACTGTGACATTAACAAGTAGAGTTTTGGAGGATTTTTTTCTCAGTGAGGGGATATGACTGTTTTGGGCCACTGTATAAATACTGTATAAATACTGGGTACCTTTTAGCCAACAGAAGGCAAAATTTTCACTGCAAAAAGTGTCAAATGACAGAGTAATAAATAGTTCTGCCTAAGCTGAGCAAAGAATCAGAAGGATAATTTTGACACACTGCACTCTGTTACCAGCTAGGTGATAAAGTTACTTTAAAGAGTGCAGCACTATCAGTGTAAAGATTCTTTTCATAAAAGCAATGTTCCATGTTCCTGGATCCATGGCTTTCTTTGTTTGGTCAGAATAAAGCTATTAGAGGACATTCCAAAACTGTTCTGAATCACATTTCTAGTGGTCAGAGAGAAGCCATGATTCTCAGTTCTGTTCTATCTTCGTTATCACCACAGGGAACAAAGATGTCCATGGAGCTAACATTGAACTAAGCCCACTGATGGCATTGGTGTTTGCATGGCACTCTGGCTGAACTGCTTGAGACAAGCAGATGTGAGCGTTTGAGGCTGAATAAAACAGCCTGGGAGGACTGGAGGGTCATGGTACTCTGATTTTTGTTGTTGGTCCTATCTCACATTCAATGTAAACACAATGCAGTGATTTGCTACATCCAGGGCTCTGATATGTGTGTTTATGTAATCAGAACTAAATGATATTAAATGAAGTTTTCTTGCCCTCCTGAGGACTCTGGATTCAACACTTTCAGCCGGCTCAGTGCTGGAGACAGAAGAAAGTGTAACCATAGCGATGGAATGGAAATGATTCCTTTGTTCCTAGGCTGCAGTATCCCACAGACACTGCTGTTTTCAAGGTCAAAAATATATTAGGAAGAGATAAAAATTAAAGAAAAATGTGCTGGCTTAGCTACAAAAGCTAATTTAGTTTATGCATTATAAATTATGTTAAAAATGACTAAAATGGGATTTCTCAGCAAGAACTAAATGTGTGGTTTCACAAAACTAATTTCCAAAGATGAACAGAATTACAGAATTTAGCTTTAAAAGCTTTTCAGGCCATCAGAGAAAACAGTAAAGCTATCAATTACCAGAGTTTAGTGGTGCTTCTGTCAGAAATATAATGGTAATTTTAGCATTCTCCTCAGCATTTACTAAATTTAGAATGTCTGCAAACAGATCAATTAATTGGAACATAATTTAATTTAATGAAATGTGATCTGTCCAGGAACTTTTATCAGGCTTTAAAACAAAACACTTTGGTGTCTCTTTCCATATGGCAGAATTAGTACAGCCCCAACATGATGAGGTGACAGCTGTAATTTTGAGGATTTGGGGGTCAGATTGAGCATTCTTCTGAACAAGCAGAACCCCTTCTTACCAAGGTATTACCCAATATTGAGTTCTGACATATAATGTTGCTAAGCTCTCCCAGAAATACCTCATAGCTGGTAAACCTACCACCCTTTCAATCGACTTGTTTTTTAGCTTTCTGCCTTTACTTTTCCGAAGATGGATGAATGTGCACAAAATACGGTTCCAGTTATGATGCTCAAAATCAGTGTGAAGAACTCTGAGGATCATAAGATTTGTAAGACTGCAGATCTTCAGAGTGTCTCCCCTCCAACCTGGGGAAGTTTGCAGAACTAGTTTTCCATTACTTTTGCTTTGTAGTACTGCAGTAGATTTGGTAGCAGGCAAGGCAGCATTTTTTGTGAAGGGGGAGCATCATATAAAGTGCCTCCTGTCAAGTTGGCCTCATGATGAGTTTGAGGGAGTATAAATGTGGCAGTTAAAATCAAATTGTCTGTTTGCAACCAAAGACTAAAAGGATTCTTCTAAATGATTCACAGCTTTATCCAGAATGAGTCATTGCAGAAAGCCCATCCTCCTCCAGCTCCATAGTACAGACGTAGGTCAGAGCTGCTACATCTGCTCTGGGGTGCTAAGAGACAGCTGAGTGGAAGGAGCAGAGGTGGCTTGCAGAAGGAGCAAGAAGGTCCCAGAAAAAGCAATCAACTAAATCAATTTCATGAGTCTTTTCATTTAAAAATGTCTTCTTTCTTTGAACTTTTCCCATTGCTGCTTTTCCAGTCTCATGATGGGGAAAGCATCTTTGCACAAGCCAGAGTAAAATTACAGGAAGAAGTCTAATCAAATAACCCAGCTTCCAAGAAAAAATGACAAATGGTTTGAGGCCGTGGTCACAGAGGCACTGAGGTTGTGTTCCCCATTGACAACCATAGCTGAAGCAGTGCTGTAGACATTGACTTCTGGTCCTAAGCAGACACAAGAGTCTGATGTGAGTGCAAATGAGGAAGCTGAACTTGTATTTTGATAATTCAGGGATGTTAAAGACTCCGTCAAAGCATTGAATGGTTTATTTTCTCCATTACACTAATTTGAACCTGCAGAACCCCTCATACACTCATTAGGAGAGCAAAAGGTGCTGTAAAATCTGTAAAGCTTAGGATCTTTATTTTTTTGTGGCACTTTTACTGAAGCACAGTTTTCATGTTACCAAATTGTTTAGTGACTTTGCTTCTCATCTGGGAAAGGCATTTGCTATTTCATAGGGGTGAGATGTGACCAATAAGACCACAATTACCAAAAGACAATGAAAGTAGCAAGTAGGATGAGGTGACTGAGACAGGGAGGAAGGGACAAAACAGTAAAAAGAAGCAGCCGATGCTTGTTGTTCCAGTTGTACTCAGGGGTAAAGGAACTGGACTCCAGCCATAGGGACTGCTGCCAGGGATGTTACTGCCTATATGACTCTGGGAAGGGCAGAAAGCTTTTCTGTCCCTGGGAAGTCAGCCTTTTTCTTTGGACTGATGATGATTTTTCATCTTCTGCAGCTGCCTAGGATATTTTAAGATCTTTAGAACAGTTGTTTTTAAGTGGAAAGCATTCACCTCAAGTTGGGTAGCTGAGACACCATCTGCTTTCTGCAGAGAGCATTAGTCAATATCTCAACCTGCCTCCATGATAGTTTTTCTTGGGGGTGGTTGTGCTTCAATATATGTCAAGCTTGCGTCATTTCTTAATAAGCTTCATTATCAAGGCCTGAACACTTGGGAGGAGGAAAGGGTACAGAGGGCTGAAATAGCAGCAATAACTTTATCTAAATCTGAAGCAGCTCCTCTTGTTAAACTTCAAATAGTCTGGGGTGCAATCATGAGATTTTGTGACCTTTTCTCACCCCCAGATATATCTATTCTTTCTGCACTGTGCTGCCAGGAAGACCTACTGAGGTACTTGGAAAAATCTACAGTGCTTTGGGTGCTTTGCTGATGGCTGCTACTTGCACAGAATGTGGGAATGGCACTGGCAGAAACCTGAGGAGCATTTAGTACCCCAGCTGCCTCTGTAATTCACAAAAACATGTCCTCCTTAGGGTGAACTCCTTCATTCATAATGTGACTGTCTAAACCAGGTCAGCTGAATCATAGAATCATTTTGGTTGAAAAAGACCTTCAAGACCATTGAGTCCAACCATTAAGTGAACGATGTCAAGTCCACCTCTAATCCGTGTCTCTAAGAACCTGAGTTTCTGGAAAAAAATGTCACTTCACTGACCATGAAGAGCATCTAAACATTGATAAAATGTAAACATTTACTATCTAAAGGTTGGTAAGATGAATCCCTTTCCACTGACTGCCCTGCAGGACAATCCAGGCTCAGTTCTTTGTGGCACATTCAGATAGCCACAGTACAGCTCTGCAGCAAGATTTCATTTTATTTTTTAGTACTGAAACTGCCATCTGAATCTTCATGCTCTTGATTTCCTAAATCAAAGACCATTTTCCCCTTTCTATTTACTTCACTAAAACTCTACACGTTTTCATCAGAAAATATTTTAGAAGTACGAGAAACATATGTTTTAAGTCATATGTATTTTCTGAAAATGTAGTAAATGGATTTTGAAGTAGATATGACTCCTTCGTGAACTCTAAGCAACCTTTACATTTGATAGGTTTGTTACACCATGGATGCACATTTGCTTGGGAAAGAATGTGGATGTGGATGTTGGTGCTCGGCTGCTGCTACTGTTAAGCCCTGAGCATCAGCTAAAGCAGTAAAGAGCCGTTCTCTCTTGCCTTTCCTTTCCTTGGAGGAAGGAAGAGAAAAGGAGGAAAGAGTGATGGGTTGAAATAAAAACAGGGCAAAAATTTTCTAAACGGATGAAGAAAACTAACTCAGTTTCAGTCAAAGCAGCCCAGCTGTATAAAAACAGCACAAGACCAGGCCAGCTAAGTGTCATCGGAGTCTGGTGTTGATCAAAAGGGCAGAGATTTTCTGAAACAGACTGATGGCCTTTCTCTTACTGGCCAACCTGACCTTTCAAAAACAACTAACAGCCAGTAGTGCCTCACATATGTGACTAGCCAATCTGACATATCATGAAAGACCCCAAACGGTCTGGGGGCTAGAGCACAGGAGGTATGAGGACAGGCTGAGAAACCTGGGTTGGTTCAGTTGTGCAGAAGTAAGGTGAAAGGAAACCCAACTGGTGGTTGTCACCATATTCATTTGTAGCAAAGCTGCCCTGGACTCAAACAGGCTGCATTTATTTCAGTGAACAGTGTGAGCTCCAAGGGTATCTGTATGTGCAACCAGTCAGGATAGTGTAGCCACTGTCTGACTTTATTTTTGCTTCTTTCCTGAAATGCATGCACATGTGTTCTTTTCAAGGTACTGGACAGAATTGGTCTGCATGTCTTTGTGGGTCTTAGCAGTGTTAATTGCCTATTATTTTTGCCAGATAAAAAGTTGGATAATATTGTGTGGTTTAGTATGCTCTAAATACATCTCATTTTTATGTTAAAAACTCAGGTCTTTTTCTCCACAAAGAGATTGAAAACATAAGTACATAATCCTTCCACAATTTAATTAAAGTAACTCCCTTGTTAAAATAATTTACCACCATTACAGTCAATTAATCCTAGGATGAATACAGAAGCAGAAATTAGTGAGAGAAAGAAAGTGAGGGTGAACAATGCGATGAACTCCCTCTCTGTCTGGGGTTCCCGTTTCCACATTCATTCCCCATGCTGTTACTCCTGGTGGTCCCCTTGCGGCCCTCCTTTATGAGGAGACCTGCTTGATGGCACAAACAAAAAGTCTTGCTCTGCATCAAGAGACTGTTATCTGTCCGTGAGATGGGAGGGGCTGTCCCTGGCAGGCAGAGTCAGGAAGGCACAGCAATAGCATGAGATTTTTATAAAATATCATAATGGAGGAGAGTTTAGGGATAAATTCAGAAGCAACATGAAATATTTCATCTCTTCATCAGCTATCAGGCAGTTATCAACAGTGCCTAGGCAAGGTGGTTGGTCCACTTACTGCTTCAAAATAATGATTCACTTTCTAAATACATTATAAAGACGCTGACAATGCCCTCAAAGAATAATTAATCTTAGTCTGTGTTCAGAGAAATTACTGCTGGTTCTTCAACCTCCATGTGATATCAGCAAACAGAGCACCGTGTTGTAAGTTGTGTTTACATGACCTGTGGGCCGCCGTGCTGCAAAACCACCTCCTCTGAGGCATGAACTTTGGCAGCAGAGAGGAATACATCAAGGTCAACAACAATGGAGTGGAAAAGGATTTAAAGGGTTCACATCAGCCACATTAAATTTAAGCTGCTGGTGGGATACTAAGAAAGGTTCATCATGAAGAGATGTTAGAATGGGAATGTCTAGAGATAAGGAAGGGTGTTACTTCTTCTCTTATGGCTTTTGGGGTTTTGTGCAGGCATTGAGGAGGGTATCTGTAAATCTCTGCAATGTATTCTGAGTCCATGAGAAAGTTCTACAAGAATTAGATTAAAGTCAGTATTTCTGTTCAAATTCATTAAAGGCATCCAGGAGCATGTCTGAAGTCCATGTCTCCAAAAGAAATCTGACGAGATTTCAAAGCTCCAAGGTCAGCCTCTTTCTGCAGAATGACAAGAAAAAGAAAAAAGAAAATATACAAAAAGAGAGATTAGGAATCAAAGTGAGATCCTGGTCTGGTTGCAAGGTCTGGGTCTGTGAACAGTGGAAGTGCAAGCTTCCCCATGCCCAGTGGGACCCTTGGTGGGTACCCTAGCTGTAAGACAAGGGGGCAACAGGACTTGTAGATAAATCCGGAAAAATAGACAAAAAATTATGAAAATTCATCCTGCTAATGAATAAAGCTATCCTGAAACATTTATTTTCCTTCTTACCATTGATTTAACAGGACTGGCTTGTTAATTTAATTGGAAGGTATTACTGAAAATGAAATACAGGTCAGTTGAACAGTTGGTCAGATTCATTCAAAGTCAGATGCTGTTCTAGTAAAGTGGATGGTCAATTACCCATTTATTTGAACCATAAAATCACTGTTGAATGTGCTACACACTTCTCTGTTCCCTCATCCCCTCACAATCACACTTCCTCTCGTGTTATGGACCATTCATAGCTAAACCGAGATAAGTTCATTTTGATATCATTGCAGGTATCATCTGACTATGGAAAGATTTTTTTTTTTTTTTTTCTGAGAGCAGGCTAGTCAAGAAGTCTCTGTCTTGTTTTACTGCTCTGGGCTGTTGATGCATGTCTGGTTTTAATTCTGCCTCAGGCTGTCAGAGTATGGGACCGTGTCTCCTTTTCTCCCATCCGTTGCTGTTCCCAGATAAGGACCAAGGTATTCCGAAGCATGGCAGTATTATCAACAGGTGTATAGGCTGGCACAGGGAGGATCTAATTTCTGAGTAAGACTGAGAAGGGATGAATTCATGAGGGTATTCATGTTCCAGTGGGAGCTCACAGATGCTGTACTGGCACATCGCAGATTTCTGCAAAGTGATGATGTTGATGAAAAAGATTTCTTATATTGTTGTAGAAATGGGACCTGTATTTCTGCATGCTTTGATGGATACAAAGAGTGCTTTTATAGAGATTGAAGAAAGCTGATTCATCTGTTTTGGAAAAGAAGAGGAAGGAGTTCTGAAGTGAGGGACAACTTTTCAATTACTTTACAGAAAAAAAAAAATCACAGATTTCTTTTTAATGATGGCTGTATTGCTCAACTCCCTGAATACTACCTCTGCGCGACTAACAGAGAATGAAACATTTTGGCACTGATGCTGGGGCAAACAAGTCGGACAGCTTTCAATGTTGGATTTTCTACAGGGGTTTTATCTATTCCTACATTCTTTGTTAGGTTTAAACAATTTTCTTCAGGACTGAGAATGGATTACTCTGAGCCAGTGATGCAGTTAGTGAACACAAGAACATTTCTAACTAGTTTTCAAAATGGAAACACAGGTCATTTGGGATATACGAAGCAGCACTGAGTGAAATTTTAAAGAACTATGCAGAATTCAGAGAACTTGAACAGGTTGGTGGGCATCAAAATTACAGATTTGGTAACAGCATGTATGGACTTTTTCATCTCTCATCTGAATGTAGCTGCTGTTTCATTGGTGACTGTCTCAATATAACTTGTCGGCCTTTCTGAAATGAGCCTGTGGTATTAGATTGTGTCTTCAAGTAGAATATCTGTCTTGAACAAATCACTTGGCTCCCAAGGTAGCTGTGTTTTGTTTTTATTCCTGCTAGGCCTGTTCATCGGACCAGAGCTAAGCAAGACAGCAGGAGGATGGCATGAGGATTGAGGGTGCAGAACTGTACAAGATTCTCCTTATTACCTGTTCAGGTTCTACCACACCACATGAGATGTTTTCATGTTGATTTCCATTCGTGGTTTCATTCAGAGGTTTAGCCATGTGCAGCAATGTGTCATATTGATTCATGCCACAGGCACACATGAGAAGGTTGACTTTACACTTCTTTGCCTACATGCACTGTCTTCATGCCAACATCATCACCTCACACCAGAACACAAAAGCATGTACTGGTACTGGTTAGGCTGAACAGAGGCTGGTGATAAAGGGGAACATTTTTTGAAAGGCTTTAATCTTTTTTAGTTATTCTTTATGAAGTGGCCCTATGTGTTAATCGGACAAAACATAATCTTTTTTTTTTCTGAAATACTATGTCAGGATAAAAACCTCAGGCCTCATGTACCTGAAAAGAGAATGCATGAACTGTACTGGAGGGAAAAGAAATTATCTTAGGGTGTCCAAACAAGCTCAAAAAATGCAGAGAAGCAGTGTATAACCTACACTGAAACTCCTAATAATCACAGTGTGGTACATTGCGTTTTCACTAAACCTTATTTTTTTTTTTAATTTTAATTTATGCCTTCCCACAGCATGCTATTTCATAGACCAATAGATATTATTATCATTGTGATAATCAGCTTTCAATTTCCTTTCCCCAAATGTATTCTAGTTATCATTTCTTGTACATATTAAATAGTTCCTTGCTCTCAATGGAATTAAACACGCACATATTTGTAGACTATTAGTTAAACAGATAAGAGAGAGAGAAAAATAATAATAATAAAAAAGCAGATCTCTTTTAAGTTGTTTATTTATTTGTTTATTTATATGTTTAAGAAATTGAGTCCTGGCAGTTGTGCTCATATCTGCAAATTCTCATCCCTGACACACTTGTCTCTCTCCAGTCTCTCTCTCAAGGTACTCTTAACTTGCCAGTTATATTACCAAAAGAACTCGCAACAAGCATGCCAGCATCCCTTTGGTGGTGATGTTTTTTTTTTTAAGAAAGGCTCCAATGGCTGGATGATGTTAGGACTGGATAGATCATCTGTTCTCAATCCCTCCTTCCAAGGAGTATTAGCAGAAGTTAGTGAGGGAAGGATTAAAAGGTTATCAATGGGGGAAAAAAACTGAAAGCTCTTCTTCCTGTATTTTTTCCTTAGCTGTCTATATTCTCAGCATCTTTTCTTGTCTTTAGGTGCTTTTCATAGTGGGAAAGTGTTGTAAATAAAAGTGACACTTTGTTTCAAGAAGGTTTACTGTGTGGAGTTGCCCCTGCTGATAAGAAATTGCTGGAGCCAAGAAGCAGAGAAACAGAATGAAAACCTCAGATAAGCTGGGATAACTTGACCTTCGTAAGTATCAATGAAGGAGAACACTGTTATTTTAAAAATTAAACATAGATGAGCTGGCAGGTCTGTTACAGGTGTGTTACATGCAGATGCTGCACTGCAGTCTCTCTGTGAAGGCATCGGTGTCCATGCTAGCAGACTAGAAGGCAGGACTGAATTTCAGCTTGTAACCTGAAACCCTGTGGTTTTGTTTTCAAAATTTGGCAGAATCTGTAATTAACTGACATGTTCAATGTTAGGAGTAAGCCGCTAGTCAGCACAAATAAAAGTGTCAAGACATGGCTTTCTGGAAACTTCACAAACAGAATTCCTCTTGTTGTGGTCTTAAGTGCTGGAAAAAAGTGGTCATGGGGCCATTAAAAGCTGTTCTCATGTTTGATTTGACACTTCTGGTCCTTACTCCTCTACAAGGTCCTCACTGATTACAGACTCCCATGTTGTGAGGACTGAAGATGTTAGTGTTTCTGTTTCGCTGTATTTTGTTTTGGTTTTCTTTGTAAAAATAAACTTATTTATTTTTGCCACTCTAAAATGAAACAAAAAATGCATTTCAGAACTTCTTGTAGAGACACAAAACTTCCCATGCATCCAATGCAATCAATCAATCAAAACATTTGACCCATCTCACTGGCCTACAAAGTAGTATTTAGAACAAAAATAATAGTACCTGGGACAGCAAATCTAAAATTAATTTTTTTAAAACATGCCTTTGTCTCTTTGTTTCCACCACGTTACAGACACTGTGAGTTAGAATTGTTCCCTGGAGGCAGAACTTGCTGGGCACTTGCCTTAAATATGGACCAAACGCCTGGTCCTTCAGCAAAGACTGAATCCCTGGCAGAGTGCACCTCCTAACTCATCTGTAGAAATTAATCTCTCTTAAAACAAGGACCCATCTATGAGTTCTCATTCCTTCAGACCAGATGGATGCTTTGCCACATCGTGTAACACCACAGAGAGGATGCTGCACCACAACAGTATAGCCACAAGAAAGGGACATGTGAAATATGGTATGTAAAAAGAAACAAAGCTTTTGTTTTATTTTCTGGATTTAAAACCTCTCTTACTCCAGCTCTGTAATAAAATGGATCTGTTATAAGCAGACTTTTAAAGAGAAGTGAGTTCAATTGTGTTCATCAGGCAAAATTGAGGATTATCTGTAAGGAAAATGTACATATTTACTCAGATATCAAGTTTTGCCTCTCACTTTCTGGAAAACAAATTAAAACTTACAAGGAATTAGATTGCCTTGAATAATTTGGCTTAGGAAGAAGAGACTCATCAGCATTTGTAGAAAACAGAAGGTATTTCTATACTTAGTAGTGTTCTTCATTTCATCTTTGATATCAAAACAGAGCAAAAATTGTTTCATTATTGTTTATAAAGTTGAACGCTTGTGTTGTATTTTAAGTAAATCCGTTTATTACCTCCTCCTCCTGAATTAGAAACCAGGTGAAATTACCAAGAAGGAATATCTTTGGATATCTTCAGATATTTGTTTGGTCTCTGAAAAAGAAAGTTAATTTGCTTGGATTCTAAAATACTCACTTTACCTTTTTAAAACTCTAGTTTCAAAGGAAAAGTATCTGCTTTGTTGCACACTACTAAATCACTCTATGTGTTTATCTCATCAAGCTAACCTGTCAAGATGAAATCTGTCATTTTATGCATTTATAATGCATTTGTCACCATGGTAGCTGGGAAGCAAGTACACAATTTAAAAGAGAAAGACCTCAAAGCAGCTATGCTTCCCAGTCTTTATTGGGTTTTGGCTATTTATATTCAAGATCAAGATTCTTCCAGTGTTTCCTGGATAATTTATGGGATTTCAGTGGGCGCTTGTAGAGCAGGGTTTTTACAACCAAATGGATTTTAATTGCAGTCTGGTAGAAGTAAAGCCTGAGTAGATAATTCTTATCTCTGGTAGTATATGAATGAAGTATCTGCATTTCACTGCAAGCTCTGCCTAACCTAGTGTTTTACTAAATATGTTTGCTGTTAAGGAAATAAACCTTTACAATTGACCTAAAATGTAAATCTGGATGGTATCTACCCTGGACTCGGAGAGATAGGAGAGCTTTGTACCAAGTGTGCACTCAGTACCAGGTGTGCATCCTTAATTCAGAGGCAAGGGAGACATGGACAGTGATCATAACTAGACTGAAAGGAAACCTACTGTACCTTTATTGTCAGCAGTAAACTGTGAAGAAAAAAAAAAGAAATGAATAACTGCTGTTCAAACAACGACAGTGGGAATGAAAGACAGTGTTGTCTCTACCTTTCAAGTGCTTTCCACCTTCTTTTGGCATGCTTTTTTTTTTGAAATATAGGCTAGGATTGGAACTGCTACAAGTGTCTTTAGTGAAAGTTGATGAAGCAGCTGCATTTTCCAAGAGTATTTTGATTCTCTGATTCCTTTCAACTGACATGAACTCAGGAATGGTTTCTTTCTGGAAGCCGTCAATGTGCATATTTACGAGAGCGTGTTACATTCATAAAGCTGGAACAGTTTTGGTTCAGCCTATTGTAGTAATGTAGAAGAAGTCAGCTTTGCGCCAGCTCTTTTGTCTCAACAGGCTTGTATTTGATAATGTATTTTCAATTGTAGTATTTAAAACACTTTCTGCTTTGATGGCATAAAAGTACACATCATATATTCATGGCAAATATGTTTTAAGTGTTTTAAGTAGCAGTAACACTTTCAAGACTGGTCATCTGTGTGTTACAGACAAATGTCCCCACTGTGGTTTTTGCCCATGTAAGATTTTTGTTTTACCAAAAAAGTGTTGATCCCTGCTTATTGGTCAGCCTCACTCAGTGCTTGTCTTAAAAAATCACAAAGAAACTAAAGATCAAGGAGTGAGAGGTAAGGTTTATATTTATTGAGGCAGTTAGGGTTCCATTTTTTGTTTTATATGTTGTGAAAATAATTTTGTTTTGGGAATGTTGAAAATGTCAAATTTCTGGTTTACTCACTGAAGTCTGTCTATTGATATCTTGCTTCTGAAACGAATTTTGCATCACAAAAACAAATGCAGAACTTGATAAAAAATTTTAAACATTTTTAAAAATAAATATAGTTTTGGACAGTGAAATCTGATTTGTCTGGCAACCATGCATATGAAAAGACTCTTCAATGAATAAGGCAATGTACTTCATTCAGTGTAGTCTGTTGTAAATATTATAACCTTTTCATTCTTACCACTCAGCTGCCATATTTCCTTTGCTTGTGTTTTTTAATTATTTTTTAAAGTATGTTTCAGTTTGCTCCACTGGAATACTGGAACAAGCCCAGTAGACTTGGCAGTGCAGCAGGTGTGTAGCTCCCAGAAGTGCCTTGTACATTTGCAAGAAGTGAAATGATTAATTAACTCTGTATTTATGTTTTTATTTGATTCACAAGCTTGATTGGTTCACTCTAGTGACTTATTTACATGAATGTTCCTGGGACTGCATTACTGCATAATTAATCTTTATAGCCAAGTGGCCTTGTTTCTACATGGATGCTGCTTAGAAAATTCATCATGGAGGTACATGAAATAGGTGGAAAAGTTGAAAGGACGTGTTCACCCTTTGCTCTGAACAGGACCAAATCTGGGGTTAGTTTTCATCTGGAGCAGGAGGAGATGATCCAGAGCCACAGTATAGACATGCAGCTTTCTTGTGTGTAAAACATGTAGTCCTGTTGATCTACAATAGACAAGGTCAGAAATTTATTTAACCCACAATCACGAGCTACTTTCTCTTGAAGAAAACTCACCTAAACCATATCTGTCATATCTTCAGTAATTAAAAAAAAATGATGTCTTAAGCTAATTTATTTCCTTCATCTACTACACATTTACACTGACATCTTGCAAAAGAGAGGTTACAGAAAACAAGACAAATCCAGCTTATTTTAAGTAAGAACAGTTCTTAATTGTTCCCAAACTTTCTTGATGAGTTCAGTCTCTGCCAGCTCTCAGCTAAAGAGAATATTTTAAGAGTTATGTTTCAGATTACAGGTTCTACTAAAAAAGTTGCTAGAGCAAACGATCGCTAGGCATAGGGAGTATTTACTTTTTTCCTTTCTCCTATGCTTCAAAACTTTCCATATTTGGTACTTCATTTATCTTTTTGCACGTGGGATCACACCTTTAAATTAGGAAAATAAGGCTTAATGTTCCACTTAAAGTCTTTCAACAGACTCCTAACTGATTTGGGATGTATTCATTTGCAAAAATCTCTACTTTTTCCCATCCCCTTTACTAAGCTACCAAACCAGCAATTAAGAATCCCTACCAGCTAAGCAAGGCAATGCTGAAAGTGGTAATCAGAGCGGGACACTTCAGTATTGGCTAAGAAGGGGCCAAATGAAGTCAAAGTCTTTTCCAGTCTAGGCTTGCTGTGGGCTTCATTTGCAGAACAGGCTGCCACACAGTAGATGTGAGGAATTTGAGTGTGTACAGTCTCTTGCTGAGTGGTTCTTCAGCAGATTTCTGAGCTGTCTCTGCCTTTCACATCAATATGACCTAGAAAGGAAAGAAGGCCAAGTCAGCTCAGGTCATCATCAGAGCTGTAGCCTTTGCTGAGATCTCCTGTTTCCCTAAGGTTGTCCTAAATATAAATTCCACTTTCTTGAGCAAAGTGCATCAAGCTTTATTTTCTTCATGTTTTGTCAAAACACATTATTGAAAACATTGTCCACAGCAGTGTCACGAAGTTCATAATGGTGGACCAATGAGAAACACAGCCTGGAACCGGTTGTATGGAAGGACAGTCTTATTAGGTGAAAGAAAGTTGAGTCATTTTGACTGGTGGCTGGTGGAGAAGAGAATGAATATTTAAACTCTAAATCATTTCATATAGGACAGCAACTGTCAATTATTGTCCTTTTCTGAAGACCATGCTATTTGCCAAATGTTACTGCTTAGCTCTTCCAGACTGATGACCGTTGTGAATAAAATATGGTTTGAAGTGGCCTGGAGCAGTTAGTATAATACAATTTTCACATTGCTTTACTAGCTAGTGTTGCTGGATGGGGGACAATCCCACTGTTGTGAATTACTGGAGAGATAACACAAAGTCTGGTAGAGGAACTTACCTCTAGCTTCCTCTAACAGACTTTTTTAGTGTCTGCTTTTCAAAAATATTGCTTCCTCTGTCATTTTAGGTTAACAGAGTTGTAGAAGAAACTATTTAATGTCACAAACAAGCTAAGTATTTAAATTCTGCTATAATGGTTAGATTTGAGCAACATATTTTTTTTTCCTTTCACACCATACAGCCATAGAGGTATGTTCTGTATTAGCCTTATATCCTTTCCCTACAGAAATTTGACTGGAGTCTGCAATAGCTTGGTACATCAATGTCTCTTGCAAAACAACAAACATTTATTACATTGTAGCTTTCCTCTTCCTCAAGGCTTAATGTATACATTTCCCAGCTTTTCTAGCTCTCCTGTGACATCCACTGTACCTAAAGCTACTACATTGGTAGTGTTGTGGTTAAAGTGCCTACAATCATAGAGTGTCTCTGACAACAAAGTAATGACAGCTGATTAGCTCTCAGGATCACCATCAGTCTGTGAAGTGAATATAGAAGAGGTCATCTTTCTTCGTGCTTAATTTTATGGCTAACATTTTTCAGAGACCTTTCAAAATTTTGCATAAAAAGCTTGAGACATCTCAAAGGCTTGCTTTCAGATTTACTGAAAGTGCCCTATGAAAACAAATTGTCTTTACGATGTCACAATTGTTACCTGCTCGGTAATGACTCTTGAGGTATTTGGGAATCACCAATTAAAGTACGTTGCAGCTGTGTGTACAAAGTGCTTGTTCAGCATTTGGAGCTGTTCCTTGTTCAAGAGCATGAGCTATAGGCAGTGCTGAATTCTCAAATGGTTTGCTGGTAGAAAGCACCTGTTCAGTCCCTTTTATAGCTCACCTGCCCCTGAGCTACCCTTGAAAGCTCATTACACAGTTTAATTGAAAATTCGGTTAAATAGTATTGTTTATGCCAAAGTACCAAATAAAAAAATGGCCTCAAGTTGAGCCAGGGGAGGCTTAAATTGGATATTAGGAAAAAATTTGTCACTGAAAGGTTATCAAGCATTGGAACAGGCTTCCCGAAGAAGTAGTTGAGCCACCATCCCTGGAGAAGTTTAAAATACGTGTAGATGTAGTGCTGAGTAACATGGTTTAGTGGCGGACTTGGCAGAGTTAACAGTTTGACTTGATGACCTTACGGGTCTTTCCCAACATAAATTATTCTATGATTCTATTAAAACTCCAGGACAGACTTCATGTTCAGGCCCTTCTGGTAAACAACATAACAGTCTGTATCACAAGGTTTTGACAGAGTTGGAGAAACAAGCTGGGATTTCAAAAAGCATTGCAAGACAGAAGCAGGTACTTAAGCATCCTGAGTGAAGACAATGCCATGGAAGACAGTAAGGATGAATACTTTTAACAGTATGTGAGTGCAGAAAATCAGTTTCCAATACAGTCCTGCCAGTTCTATTAATAACTGAGTATGAAAAATTGTTTTTGTGGATTAGCTGTTAAGTGCAAAAAAAGCAAATTTCTGTCCTTGTTACAGCTGTGAACAAAAGGAGGAAGAGGCTTCCTACTTTACTTTTGTGCTTATTTCAACTGTAAAACTATTCAGAAGAGGCTGAAAGAGTGTTCTTTAATTGTTAGAAAGGGTTCATTAAATATATTTCTAGATTAATTGTTTTTGTCCAGACTTAAAAATTACCCTCATTCATGTGGAGGAAATTCTGGACTCTTCCAGCCAGAAAAGAGTTGATGAGAGAGAGAGAGAGGAGATGGGAAGTTTTAGGTGTTTGTAATAATTTAGGATGGTGTTTTGGTGCAACTGGACTAGCTGATGTGAACAGGAGGCAGGGAAGATATTGCAGGGAAGATATTGCAGGGAAACTAATCAGCTAAAATGCCACATAGAAATAGGTCAGTAAAAGGAGATAGAAAAAAAGAATAGGTAGAGAAAAGAAGTATGTGCAGATTTAGGATAGTCTTCAAAAGTGGATGGGAGCAAGGCAGCAGTGGTATTGTTAGAAAAAAGTTTAATGATACCATTCCTACAGATGCTGGTTTCAACCATCTGCCTGCTCCTGCTGACTTGAGTCTCCTCTCCCAGCCTTCCATCTAAACTCTCAAAATACCTACTGCTGTGAAACTGGCAAGGAAATGAAGGCCAGTAATTTTAATAACTGTATCTCCACTGTAATATGGGCTGCCAGAAAGGTCCTCTTGCACTGCTAGATTTCTTTCTAAAGTGCATAATTATTAAATAAACCTTTTAGATTTTTGTATGGTTTTGTTTGTGGTCACGTTTCAATATTTTTACATGTTTGTTCCCAGGAGCTTCATCCTCTGAAACCCATTTACCATTTTGAGAAGAAGGAAAGAGTGGAAAAATTTGAAGTAAAGTTGCTCTGTTGATCACCTTGAGGCAA
Organism: Caloenas nicobarica; assembly: GCF_036013445.1. NCBI lineage: Eukaryota > Metazoa > Chordata > Aves > Columbiformes > Columbidae > Caloenas > Caloenas nicobarica. Next base: position 50,145 of record NW_027016963.1, on the reverse strand, counting down.
TTTTAATAATAAATGACTTAGAATGCTATGATTCAGATAGTAATTAGAATAAACAAACTAAGTTAATGAAAAGAATTTAGCTGTATAAACTTGCCAAAGTACTTATGGTAATAGTACACTGTGATTAAATTTAAAAAAAGCTTTCTTATGTAGCGTACTAAATAAAGATAAGATGTATTTAAATGAAGAAGCTCTTTGAATGTTAGTCAAGGTAGAAAAATCTGGATTTACAGCAGCAGATATTTGGCAGTCCCAATGCCCATAGAGAGTCCTGAGGACAGGGATGGAAGCCCAGGAGGAGGACAATCACCCCAGATGCTCCCGAGGCTGGATGTTCTTTCTCTCTAAGGTCAGTCTAGGTAAAGGCATCTATGTATAATTTATTTGAGTCTCCACCCTTGTGTCTTATGTGCATAGCCACTCTCTGGGTTAAAGATATTCTTATTCTGATAATTAATTTGTACAGATGAAGATTAAACTAGCTGCAGGCCACTCCAGATGGCATAGTGTGAGCATCAGATCTAAGGATTACATCTGGCTTTTAGTGCTATATTGACAGTACACTAACTTTTAGTTTTCTGTTTGTTTCTCTTCTTAGTCTTCAAACCAATCACAAACTGCACCTGACATATTGATTTGTACTACCGGCTGCCTGCACTGTGAGTTCCCTGACTTATGCTGGCGATCCTCAGATGTGGGACGACATGACTTCGTGGATCAAGAATGGAGGATGAGCAGGATTCAACAGCAAGCGTGACGCTGAGAGGTATGCATGTATGTGGTGTCATACACGTTTTTTCTGTAGAAGAATAAACTGCTTCTGGCAAAAACATTTTTATAAATAAATATACAAATAGATAGTTTTATAAAATGTATATTAGTGACTCAAGTAAATTTGCAATGAGATGTATTTTAAAACATGGCATCTATCACCCTGATCAAACATTCCTTCAGTGTCTTTTTGGTAAGCCTGAAATGGAACCAATACAATTTCTAACCATTTTTCTGCAAAAGCTATGCTGCTTGAAGAGACGTATATTGCTTTTCTTAAGCTGTAGACATTTTTAATGATTTATTTTACTATGTAATCCCTTGAGTGATTATCGACTCATCTTCCCATCAAACATTATTCACTTGTCGCTCTCTTCTAGATTAATTTTGCTTGTCTTAAATGCACTTTTTTGTTACTGAAGCCTTCAGTTTTTGAATTATCATCTCTTTATCAACGAATTTGTTTTAATTAAAAACAAAAAAATAAAGTGGATCTTTGATCTTCACTCAAGGTTTAAACAGAATACATTTATTTTTAATAAATTCAAATAGATGTATAAATATTCATTCAACTGTTACTAAACTTTCTGGTTTCTACTGACATTGAAAACAAAAGGACTGAGTGACATTAGGGAAAAATTCAGATTTATTTCCAATTTGACTGAGTGCAGATGAAACTGAAAAAAACTTCATACTGTCACTGATAATTCCTGATTTCTAGCTTACTAGTCCTCTGACTTTCTCTCAGACAAATTTGTGAGCTATTCTGTTAAGTAATGGGAATTCCTCAATTCATATTTACAGCCAACTGGTTGTTTTTTCAACTTCACAGTGAGATAAACAAACAAGGCTATTCCCTACAATAATGAAACCAACACATTTGTTGTACTTAGCATTGGCTAAGTGGCCAGGCTTGTGTGCTCCTTCTGCACAGCATCTGCTACTGTCACTGTCAGAGACAGCATACAGTGCTAGAGGAACCCAGTAGTCTGACCCTGCAGGGAAGCCCCTTTTTGCGTTTTTCTGAGGCACTGGAATTTAAGAAAGACTGGAGAGAATAGAGTAACAAGACAGGTCTACAAACCACATTTTCTGAAAAAACAGTGAATTACCGGGTGTTACATCACCCACAGAAATGAAAACTGTGCAGAGAATGGGAAAACGTGGTAATAATCTTAAAATAAGTAACCAGGCAAGAAAAGGGATGAACTCTTTATGATGACTGCGTTACCTAGGAGAGAAATAGTATGCCTACATTTTTGCAAAAGCGTTGAGGACTTGGTATCAGGTAAACTGTTCTAGTAGTACAGGGCTGCTGAGAGCAGCTGTATAAACCAGATATTGCAGACTAGTCTAGAACAGGGAATGCAAAAATACATCAAGAACACAGGCAGAGCTTTAGATATGTCTAGGGGGTTAGAAATGTAGAGTGGTTAGTTGTCCTTAACTAAAATGTTCCTTTGTGGTTTTGTGAATTTAGAGAGATCAAATTCTCCTTCTGAAAGCAACACAAACTTACATTGGAGTTAGTAGGATAATGAGACATTCAGGATGTTCTCACAGCCTGACACCATGTTAAAATAACAAATATCAGGGAATCACATCCTGAAAGACAAAATACTGACTACTCATATTAGATAAAAAAGCAACAAGCAAGCTAGCTTTGGTACTGAAAACAGCCTAATTTTCCATAAAATTGTGATTTTGTTGCCAGACAGTGGTGGGTATTTGATCTACCATTTTCCTTCGGTTCTATGGCATTTCTGTGGTAGAGGAGCACCTCGCTAAGACTAACTGATCTGAGATGGAAGTTTCTGGTTTTTGTCTGTTTTAGCTGCCTGGGTGAGCTCAGTACCTCAGGTGTTTCCATGCAAGGGGTTTCTTTATCACCGAGGTGGAGGGGATGTACTGGATCTGGCTGGGGTGGAGTTAATATCCTCCATAGGATCCTGTAGAGTGCTGTGTTTTGGAATTGTGAATAAGACATTGCTGATAACACACAAATGCTTTGGCTATTGCATAACTCTACTTGCGAAGTGTCAAGGCTTTCTCTGTTTCTCACTCTGATCCCCCCAGCAAGTAAGCTATGGGTGGCCAAGAGGCTGGAGCAGATAGAGCCTGACAGATGACTCAGATTGACCAAGGCTGTATTCCTTACCGGATAATGTCACGCTCAGCAATGAAGTTGGGGGGAAAGGTGGATCTTCCCAAGGTAGCTGTTGGTCAGGGACTGGCTGGGCATTGGTCTGTTTGTGGGAGGTGGGGAGTGACTGCCTTTGCACCACTCGCTTGAGTTTTTTCCTCTTTCTTCACATATTCAACTGTCTTAATCTCAACTCATAAGTTTTTTTCATTTCTGTTATTCTGATTCTCTACCCCACACTGCTGGGCATGTAGGGAGACAGAATGAGTGACTGGGTGGGTGTTTAGCTGCTGACCAGAGTGACGCCACCACAGGAGGTGTGAACGCAATCTGGCTCAGGGATGATGTGGACCTTGAGCAGGGCTGGTGTTGTCTTTGAGGGATATGTGGTAGCACAAAACATGTCTGATCTTCTCAGATGAACCATGGATGGAAAATAGCTTGGCTACCAATGCTTTGCACTGTAATATGCAAAGAGAGTCCATCCTTGGACATGATTTGCTAGTCGAATTCAAGAGAGAAAATTATTTCAAAGCCCGTGATAATACCTGCTTTACTGTGGTAAGACAAGCAAGCAAACAGACAAACCGCACGATCCTGCCCCCCAAATCCCAAACCTGTGTCATATAACTCTGATACAAATTTTGAATGCATATATGATTTGACTAGCCTGTCCAAACTAGAGTTTATGTAAGACATTCCGAGTCAGCTGAAATACAGATAGAAGTGTTGCAGCTTGGAAAAGACAATTTATCTTCATGTCTGAGAAGGCCCATGAACATCTGAGGGCCGAAAATATATTCCCAGATATTATGAAACATTCATTGCTTGTCTAAGAAGACCTGTTTTATTTCTGTGCCAGGTCTGGACAGTAGAGAGTGTTAGAGTGAACTATGGAGCCATTCCCATTACGAGATGTTGATTTGGGTTTGTTTTTCTCTTTGAGAGCTTATACAATGTCAGAGTGACCCTGAACAGTGTGTACTAGCAGGTGTTTGTGTAAGATTGCATGAAATGAACATAAATGCTGTGAAATTTCTGAATAATTACTGCCTAAATGAGTAAAACTGCCTGCCTGAATTGCTTCTCACAGTTAGAGTCGAAAGAAAACTTCAGGGAGCATCAGGAAAAAGAATGAAATCAGCTCTTAACATCGCAAAATGTGCACATAAATCTTACTTGGATTTTCCAAATACGCAGATGAGTCATTGGAGATATTGCTGTCTCCAAATTTCACAGCTTCCTGGATGCGAATGTGTCCCGGTTTTGTTAAAAACAAGACTAGTTTCTCTTTCAGTGAATTTTCCTTTCAGCTAAGTGCCTTCTAAGTAACTGTACTTTTCTGAATTTTTTGCCTGCATGTTTTTCTCGGACACTGTGCTTGGTGCTGATGTCGCCAAGGCCAAGACCAACTGAATGCTGAAGAAGCCTCATGTTTAGATTTATTGCTATGACAGCCAAGAATTCCACACATCCCATAATTGAGAGGGGCGTGTTTGAGGAGGGGCAGACAGAACAGGTGACTAAAACTGACCAATTGTGTATTCCCTCCCATGATCGTCATATCCCCTATACAAGATGGAGATCACGAGGGCCTAGTTCTCTTTGACCATGGCCGACATCTAGAGAGGACCCTGCCTGTCTGCCTGCAATCTACCGGCCTCAGGCCCTGCATCCCTGAAATCCAGTTTCAGGTTTGCTGTGAACTCCCGCCCATGACTTCCGGGTGCCTGCCCTGCAGCTGCTGGAGCCATGCCAGCTCCGCCCACCCAGCCCCGCCGCTGCTGGAGTGACGCCAACTCTATATTGGGCATTCAAAATTGGTTTTGTACATTTTGTATATATTCTCTATTTATTAGCAGCATTAGTAAAACCGTTAAACCCTTCCAACTTGAAGTCTAAGTCTCTCTTCCTTCCTTCTTATCTTCTTTATCATCTTTCCAATCTAAAGGAGAGGGTGTAGGGGAGGTGCGGAGGTAACAGAGAGTGTCTGCCATGGTTTATTGTTGCCTTGCTTTAAACCTGGACAGAATGACCTCACCCTTTCTTCCAAGAAGTAGTTGGGCAGCCCAGCAGAGCATGATCAATAATTCAGATGTATGAGACTCTACCTGCTGCATGGCCTTCCTCCGAAGAGAGCTGAGTAATTATAATAAGTTCATCATCTCTTTTACAGGGAAAGATCCTTCCTTCCTAAACAGAAAGAACAGAATTGCCTACCAGACTGAAAGGCTGGGAGAGCAAATAACACTGTGTTATAATATTAATCTTACACCTTCGCATCTATCTAAGAGCATCAGTGTTCCCAGTTGGTTTCATTCGTTGTTTAAAAACTACCATGTTCACAATTCCACAAAGCTAGGAGGCTTTTGTCATGTATGTTTGTTTGCATTAATGTATAAAATTCCTTATGAAATGATGCTCTGTCTTTGAAATTTGAGAAGAACTTAGCAGTTTCCAGTGGTGAAATAAAAGCCAGCTGGAAGGATTTGTTCATAACATGTGAAAGGTGTGAGGCAATGACAGGTGAGGAACTCAAAATATCTGTCTTCCAAACAGATGAGGATAAAAATGTGTTTCCTGTAGTAAGGCCACTGTTATCCTGGGGCTCACACTTGTTGCCCCAAACTCACCATGACAAAATTACAGAATTATTTCTAGGTAATGATGTTGCCTATTTTACTTGTTCAGCCTTTATTCAGCTTATAGTGCCACTGAGGGGTAGGCAGGACCTGGTAGCCAGGGTTCATCCCACCACCCTCAGCCAGTGAGCAGGGCAGGCTGGGGACAGAATTTTTCCAGGATGTTTCTCTGAAGAAGGACAAAAAAAAAAAAAAAAAAAAAAAAAGAAGGTTAAAGTTGTGCAGAAGGAAGGGAGTGAAACCATGGAATGGAGGACTTGAAGGTGACCTGCATTCCCCATATTACAGGTTTATTTACAACTGTGAGATGAGCAAGAACCTATGGGGTTTTACATCTGGCAGGCTGGGCAAAGACTACTGGATGTAAATTAGACTCCTCAATCTAGAGAACTGAGGAGGAGAAAAATGTATTTTCTCCTTTTTGTCAATCTATACCATTGCATAAACTGAAAACTCTTTTCCTCTTCTCCCTTTGTACCTGGCAGAGTGTCACTCAGTTATGAAATTCCTTCTGGCAGCAGGAATTTTCTGAAGAATAGATGTTTTATCTACGAGCCTCTGTCCTGCTGTCACACAGCCTGCACTCTGGGAAGAAAATGTGCCTTGCTTCTTCAGGCAGCACTGCAGGTGCCTGTGATTTGGTGCTTGCCTCGATCAGTTTAATCATGCAATTGTCAACAGAAAATGCAGGCTGCAAGATTCATGCTCCATGCACTTTGTGCTCTTCAACATTGTTGAATATTGCCTGCTTCTTAGCCAACATTGATATGCCTTTTTGTTGTTGTTGTGTTAGAAAGATGTCTTGCTTTCTGTATCCCTAACTGCTGTTTTCTAGGTAACAGTGTCAATGAATGTTTTCTTTGTTGAGATCTCTCCCTTTCCTCAAGAGATGCTTGAACCTGGGCCACCTGCTGGTAAAGTATATATGTTTCTTACTTCTGAAAAGTGCAAAGGGAGCACCTTGATTCTGGTCTAATGTTAGCAACTGGATTTGGCTTGCTGATTAAAAATGTTTGCAGTGGCAACATGTAAGGTCTACTGATGGCCTTAAAAGAAGTTTCATACCACTTTCATTCACCTAACCAGGATGCAGTTCATCTTAATTGAATCTTGCACACAGCAATACTGAGGATGCAAGAATACAAGTTTTCTTCTTATCTCTTCCTTGTTTGAAGCTTTCTGTACAATTCTTTCCTTTACTTTCTTTTTCTCTTCACTGGCTTAGTGTTTAGGACTTACTTTTCAGATACATACTTATCCAAAGTTACACTGCAAAATATTATAATATCTACTTACCTTCCTACTGTGCAGAACTCCTGTTTCTATGAACAGTTGTAGATCATCTAAAACATTTTTATTCAAAAGATACTAAGTGAACTGGAGAGGCCATTAGTTCAAAAACCCTGCAATATGTTCATGTTTTGCATGGCAGATAAGACCTTTGAAATGAAACGTGATCACTTAATCTTTTTATGAAAGGACTTGCTTAAAGTCTGTTCTGAAATTAACTCCTGTGTGATAGCTGCATTATGGACTTCTTACAACTTATGATTAAGCTCCAGTTTGCAAAAGTACTATATGATTGTTTGATAGTCTGTATGATATAAACAGTTTTCCATTTTTCAGCCAAGAGATGTTGCTGAGTGCAGCAGGTGGGGTGGTGCAGGAATAAGATCTCAAAGAGGCATGTATTTGGAAAAATGTTGGTTTTATATTGTTGCTCACACTCTAGTGAAAAGTTAGATAGCATGTGTGACTTATCTGTCTCAGTACACGGTATGTTTAAAAAATGGAGCCATCCCATTATGTGGAATCTGGAGGGTGACGTGTTTGTATGCAGAACATCTCGTGTGAATGGATGTTCGAAACAAGGAATTACTGGTGCCTCAGCACATCATTGGTATTTGCACAAGGCAAGAACACTGCATAGCTGTGCTGACAGTGGCTTTACACAGCTGAAATCTCATCCTTCTCAGTGGTGCAGGGCAAAAATATTTACACTCAGAAATGAATCTGAAACTTCAGAAAGCCGAACAGGTTCTGCAATACAATTTTTTGTTTAGAAAACTCCACAGAAGGGGCAAAGCTTTAAGAAAGCCATAATATGAGCCTTAAGCAGTTTGACTGATGGACTCTGACTTACCGAGCCTTCATTGTTGGTTGTTGTATAAAACTTCCATAACTCCAGAAGAATAAGTATCATTGCTACAGACTTTTGCTACATACAAAACAATTTAGTTTGAGTCTGAATACTTCATATACCTTAATTTATGACAAATGCCATCCAACAGGTTAGTTTCCTTTCTAGAAGGATGTACACCTATGTCATAAACAATTAATACTTTTTAGAATAGAAGGGCTTTCTTCATTTTAAAGATCTCCTTCCTCCCAGTTGTCAAAATACAGGCAAAATAAATACAGTCAAAACAAAGCATTTTTCTTCTGCTTTCCTACTTGGCAAGTTTTTCTTTCTTATATCAGATGGGAGAGTAAGATTTCTCATGTGCAGTTGAATCAGTAGCATCTTGTTGCCAGTAAGTCATCATGCTATCAAGGCTTAAAGACCTTAAAATGTAAACAAACCAGGCAATGTGCATGGTTTTAGTGCCCTGGAAATTGCTGTACTTCTTTTTCCCCGTGTGTCTTTAGTTTCTGCTTTCATTTTAATAAATTCCATTATTTTTAGGTACCTTAAGGTCCTGCAAACATTTAGACTATTAACTTTTGGTGTTTGTAGATTGTTGTTATTACCTGATTAATACCTATGTGGTTAATTTTTAAAGCATTTTTTTAAACTTCAGGCTGATTTAATTTTTTGCCAGAAGAATACAAATATTTTGTCAGTATAGCTGAAGCAAGGTATGTGCATGGAAGGGATTCATTTTATTAATGAGTAGCTTAAAATAATAATCATAAACATGACAGCAACATAGTACTGTTCATGAGGGCTTACAATTTATAATGAGTACAGCTGTGATAACGTAAAATTCCATGGCTGAGATAAGGATCACTTTGACAGTGATGTGAGTGTGGAGGTTTGAATGTCTAGGGTTTTCTTTACATGGAAAATTGCTGTTTGTTGGTTAGATGAATTCAGAGAACCAGTGAGCACAGAGCTGTGAGGCATTTTAGGCCATACACCAACTCCCATTTTGGCTTTAACCTGCCTTCAGGGGGAGTCCCTGGCAGCAGGGGATGGGAGGAAGATGCAGAAGCGACAGCTGGGCACTGTGCCTGTGCTCAGGATGCACTCCTTGATGTGCTGCCCAAGAACTGTGTCCAGAAACTCTCTTTACCTCACACAGGTAATGGATCTCCCATTCAGGAGCCCACCCTTACACTCAAGTAGCCCTAAACAGGGTTTGGTCAGGGTTTGGTCAGGTCTGAGGGTGTTCTGGGAACAGGGAGAACTGGATTGTAACTATTTGCCTTCCTTTTCTTCACAGATGTGTTTGTTTAATTAGCAATCTCTTCAGCACATGCTCCTCATGGCTACCTAGCACAGATGGTAAAAGGAATCCAAGAGTGGTGTCTATTCCCTAAATTTGAGAACAAATATCACAACTCAGGGGCCTCCTATTGATGTAATATGGAAATATTTCTAATGAAACTGGCCTCCTTTTCCTTTCCCTATGACACCTCTACCTTCTCTTGGGAAGGACTAAGCTCTTTGTTTTACCTCAGCCCTGAGAGCTTTTTGCTCTGCTAAAAGATTAGTTATACTTTGGACTATCACAAAATCTTGACAACTTGCAGACCACCTAGATAGAGGGAGGTGAGTCATTACAAATGAGCCTCCAGCACTTAATTTTCCATTGTGAGTGAACTTTTCACTTGGGGTTTCAGAAAAGCAGCAGAACATATTTAACTTTTTCTGTGTCATCCTTTATTTTACGTCTTGATCATATCTCCTCTAATCCTCTTCCCTGCTTATCTCTAACATCCCCCTAAGGTATTGCATCAAGCTTCTTGCACTTCCATGAATGTCTGTGTTTGTTCTTGCCCTCTTTTGGTTCATAGTGAGAAAGGTAGAGTAGACCATGGTGAAATAGAGTATATGTGATACACTGTGAGTTTTTATAATTATATTTATTTACCTGTGATGAATTTAACTACATTTAACATGACACTGTTCAGATCACAATGTAAATATAAGAAGACTAGAGCCAAAACTTTCAGACGCACATATGTAAAAATGAAAACACTTAAAACCCTCTTTGGATGTGGAACTTCATAACCCTGGCTTCCACCAAGTCAGACCACAAAGTCAGGTTAGTCAATTGTTTCTTGTATACAAGGTCACCAGGGTCAGGAAAGTTGTTTTTCTTTACACCAAAAAAGGCATGAAAAGGTACAAGGCTGTTGTTTAACTCTGTCTCTGAAAATATAGTAACAGGTGATGTTAATGGGAACAAAAATGTCAGCATCCTCAGAAAATAAAGTCCCCTTGGCTTACTTGTCTAAATTTGGACACTTCAGGAGACTAACTCTGGTACATAGTATTTCAAACTCTTACCGTGTTTGTTACATGTCCTTCAATAAGCTGAACAGAGAAAACAATCCTGAATAAACGATATATTTCCTAGGGCAAAACTATTTTGTTGCAGTTTTCTCATACAGCCTGGCATGCTTTCCCTAGGTGAAGAAACCTAACCATGTTCCTATCATCTCCTCTTAAGGATAGAACTAATAACAGCACCTAAACTGAGACTTTCCAAGAAAGAGGAGTGAGGCGGCCTAGGAGGGCATATGGACAGGGTTGCCAGAAAACCTCAGTGCCTTGGTAGGGTTTACAGGAGGTGATGTTTGTTCCATGGCAAGGGGTAAAGCTTGCTTGGGCACAGCATGAGGCAGCAGCAGCGGTGCTGTGGAGAAACTGTGTTCTCAGAGGGACATTTTGGGCATCCACCCACAGAAGGCTGAGCTTGATGAAGCTCATCTGCTCCCCTTATCAATACCAGAGCAGCATTTCACTGAAGGAAGAGACGCTTCTCTCCACTGGGTTAATACTCAAAGCAAGAGGGCTCAAGGAGTGTGGCCTATTTTACTGACAACAGCCATTTATTACAGGCTGTCCAATGGATACAGTTAAACTGTGTGAGGTCAAATCAGAAGCGGTGAGTCCACTCCAATCCATATCAGGCGCCTACAGATGAAACAAATTCATACAAATTGTGCCCCCACAGAAGGTCTGTAGAATGCAGGATTAATGTGATTAATGGTCTCTGGTGTATAAAAACGGGAGCAGATGAAGGAGTGAAATACAGTTGATTGTTAAACAGTTCAGAAATCAGGAAGTTCAGTCCAAGGTCAAACCTGAGACAAACAGAAACAGAATTAAACACCATTTGATACACCATAAAAAAAGCTGTTCTGACTTCTTGAATGCCAGTTCTATCAATTAGCAGGTACTATGTGTTCATTTCTTAGAAAATATGATGGGACATTACAATAATAGCCTTGAGTGACTTCAGAAGAGTGTATCCCATGGAGCAGCTGAATGAGTTCAAAGGGTAAATAATGTTTCTCATCCATGCCCTGATTATATAAATTGCCCTAATTGATGAGGAAAAAAAAAGAAAGAAAGAAAGAAAGAAACCAAAGCTGTAATGCAAGCAAATATGTTTTATTGTTTTCCTAGTGGCCAAAATAGGTTTTGAGGAAGAAACTACATATTTTGACTGTTACATGGTAATGCAACAAAATATGCTCCTCCTCTGAGGTGATATGCTCTGTGGAAGTGTATCAAAATTATACTGGCCGAATTTCCACCAAAAAGAATTTAATGTTGTCTAAGCAATAGAAGCAACTGAAATTTATACTCAATTGGCATAAATTCCCCCTAATTTATTTGACTGTGAACCAGCCAATAAGCCCATGCGGATTTGAGGAGTATGACCTGATCTCCCATCAGAGATGCATGTTCAAGGCACCTGCCCTGTCTTGAACACAGTGAACAGGACTGAGCAGCTCCCTGATTAAATGAGTGAAGAAAAGGCTTGAAGGTCCATTGTGCACACTGTAGGCATCCCTGTTAAAGAGAGACATGACAGGGTTGTACTTTGAGACAAAATGTTCAAGAAGTTTTGGTTTATTTCTATGCCAAATAAAGAGCAAACGTATTTCCAGATTTTACAAGCTAGCCTCCATGCACATTCTCCTTCCATCTTCGGTAAATAAATATCAATCATTGTGGCATTTTCCATGTTTCAAATTAAATGTCAGGCTAATAATTAGTTTGTGTTTGCCCATGTCCTTCTGCTACAATGTGAGAGTACTTTTTTAATGTCAGAGTTTTAAACTTTAAGAGTCCTTTTGGTCACTGATTCGCTCCAATAAATGAATGAATGCAAACCTTTACTATTGGTCTGAACCAACGCAAACTTCTGAATCTTTTGAACTGACGGTGAAAGCTGGGTTTAGATCTATACAAGGAACTTTCCGTATTAGTACAATGTTTCCTAGGCAAAACAGCCTTAGCTGTTATAAATTAACAGTTTTATTTTCTATAGAAAAAGTGCAAATTTTATCAGAATTATTTGATGTGCAAGGATTTGGTAATATAATAGGAAAAATGATGATTATGACATTAAGACTTGTCTTTATTGATTGTCAGTGAAAGCATGTTCTTCAGTCACTTCTACTTAGATGCCACAGATACTGTAACTCCCAAAATCTGCTGGTGATAACTGACACATTTGACAGTCTATTACACGAGAGCCAAATGCAAACAGCTGCAGAATTTGTATGGGAGGGCAAAGTATTTCCTCTGGCCAGGCCGAGTCTTTGTAGGTGGGGGAATGAGATGCAAGTTAATACTCAGAGGGAGAAACAGACCAGAGGTCTATTCTGCACTTGGTGCAGACCTGTGAACAGAACAGTAAACTCACTCATAATGGGAATTTCCAACTCTTCAGTGGATAGGAGGAGCAAAAAGGGCTGTTACATATTCTTGTTTCAAATAATCACAGAATCACAGAATCACAGAATGTTAGGGATTGGAAGGGACCTCAAAAGATCATCTAGTCCAATCCCCCTGCCAGAGCAGGAAAACTTAGGTGAGGTTACACAGGAAGGCGTCCAGGCGGGTTTTGAATGTCTCCAGAGAAGGAGAATCCACAACCCCCCTGGGCAGCCTGTTCCAGTGTTCTGTCACCCTCACTGAGAAGAAGTTTCTTCTCACATTTAAGTGGAACCTCTTGTGTTCCAGCTTGAACCCATTACCCCTTGTCTTACTGTTGGTTGTCACCGAGAAGAGCCTAGCTCCATCCTCGTGACACCCACCCTTTATATATTTATAAACATTAATGAGGTCACCCCTCAGTCTCCTCTTCTCCAAGCTAAAGAGACCCAGCTCCCTCAGCCTTTCCTCATAAGGGAGATGCTCCACTCCCTTAATCATCTTTGTGGCCCTGCGCTGGACTCTCTCCAGCAGTTCCCTGTCCTTCTTGAACTGAGGGGCCCAGAACTGGACACAATATTCCAGATGAGGTCTCACCAGGGCAGAGTAGAGGGGAAGGAGAACCTCTCTGGACCTACTAACCACCCCCCTTCTAATACACCCCAGGATGCCATTGGCCTTCTTGGCCACAAGGGCACAGTGCTGGCTCATGGTCATCCTGCTGTCCACCAGGACCCCCAGGTCTCTTTCCCCTACACTGCTCTCTAATAGGTCATTCCCCAACCTGTACTGGAACCTGGGGTTGTTCCTGCCCAGATGCAAGACTCTACATTTCCCCTTGTTATATTTCATTAAATTTTTCCCCGCCCAACTCTCTAGCCTGTCCAGATCTCGCTGGATGGCAGCACAGCCTTCTGGCGTGTCAGCCACTCCTCCCAGCTTGGTGTCATCAGCAAACTTGCTGATAGTACACTCAATTCCCTCATCCAAGTCATTGATGAATATATTGAACAGTATTGGTCCCAGAACTGACCCTTGAGGCACTCCACTAGATACAGGCCTCCAACCAGACTCCGCCCCATTGATCACAACTCTCTGGCTTCTCTCCTTCAGCCAGTTTGCAGTCCACCTCACTACCCGATCATCCAGTCCACACTTCCTCAGTTTTGCCGTGAGGATGCTGTGGGAGACGGTGTCAAATGCTTTGCTGAAGTCAAGGTAGACCACATCCACTGCTCTGCCATCGTCAATCCACCTTGTTACGTCTTCATAAAAGGCTATGAGGTTGGTCAAACACGACTTCCCCTTGGTGAAGCCATGTTGACTGTCCCTGATGACCCTCTTATCCTTGATATGTCTTAAGATGGCACCAAGGATAAGGTGTTCCATCACTTTCCCAGGGATGGAGGTGAGGCTGACCGGTCTATAGTTGCCCGGGTCCTCCTTCTTGCCCTTTTTGAAGACCGGAGTGACATTTGCTTTCCTCCAGTCCTCAGGCACCTCTCCCGTTTCCCAAGACTTGGCAAAGATGATGGAGAGCGGTCCAGCAATGACTTCAGCCAGCTCCCTCAGCACCCGCGGGTGCATCCCATCTGGACCCATGGATTTATGGATGTCCAGATTGCTTAATTGCTCCCTAACCCAGTCCTCATCAACTGAGGCAGACTCCTCCATTGCCCTGCCTTCCTCTGGGGCCTCAGGGGTACGGGGCTCCTCAGGACAGCCTCCGGCAGAGTAGACAGAGACAAAGAAGGCATTCAGTAATTCTGCCTTCTCTGTATCTTCTGTCACCAGGGCACCCACTCCGTTCATCAGTGGGCCTACATTGCCTCTGGTGTTAGTTTTATCTGCCATGTATTTGAAGAACCTCTTCCTGTTGTCCTTGACCCCTCTCGCCAGGTTTAACTCTAAGGAGGCCTTAGCTTTCCTAGTTGCCTCCCTACATCCTCTGACAACAGCCTTATATTCTTCCCAAGTGGCCAGCCCCTCCTTCCATGATTTGTAAACCCTCCTCTTCCACTTGAGTTTGCCCAGCAGTTCCCTGTTTAACCACGCAGGTCTCCTGGCTCCCTTCCTTGACTTCCTGCGCGTCGGGATGCACTGATCTTGAGCTTGGTAGAAGCAGTCCCTGAATGTTAACCAACTATCTTGGGCGCCTTTACCTTCAAGCAGCCTTGCCCACGGGATTTCCTCCAGCAACTGTTTGAAAAGGCCAAAGTCGGCCCTGCTGAAGTCCAGGGTTGCAATTCTGCTCGGTATTCTGCTCCCACCACAGGAGATTCTGAACTCCACCATCTCATGGTCACTGCAACCAAGGCAGCCCCCCACCTTTACTGCTTCGACCAGACCCTCCTTGTTAGCGAGGACGAGATCCAGCAGCGCACCTCTTCTAGTCGACTCCTCCACCATTTGCATCAGAAAGTTATCGTCAATACACTGGAGGAACCTCCTAGACTGAGGCTGGCTGGCTGAGTAGTCCTTCCAGCAAACATCAGGGTAGTTAAAATCCCCCATAACAACCAGAGCCTGTGACTGTGAGGCCACGCTCAGCTGCCCATAGAAGGCCTCATCAACTTCCTCACCCTGATCTGGTGGCCTGTAATAGACTCCCACAACAGTGTCACCCCTGCCAGCCTGCCCCTTAATTCTCACCCACAGACTCTCAACTCGCTCCTCAACCGCACCTGGACAGTACTCTATACATTGCAGTTGCTCTCTCACATAAAGAGCAACTCCACCACCTCGCCTGGCCGGCCTGTCTTTCCTGAAAAGGGCATAGCCATCCATGACCACATTCCAGTCATGTGAGCTGTCCCACCATGTCTCTGTAATTGCCACCAGATCATAATCTCCTGACCGAACGCAGGTTTCTAACTCCTCCTGCTTATTCCCCATGCTGCGCGCATTGGTGTACAGGCATTTCAGGGAGCGAGCCGAGTACACCGATTTCACCCTAGGGGCCTGGGGGGCCTCCCGGTCTTTATTGATTACAGTGTGCTGCCCCACTGATGCAAGCCCAGCTACAACCCCATCCCCCTTCAAATCTAGTTTAAAGCCCTGCAAATGAGCCCTGCTAATTCCTGTCCCAGCATCCTTTTACCCCTGTGGGATAAACCTTTCCCACATATCACTGACCGGACTGGTGTCTTATAAAACCAGCCGTTATCAAAGAACCCAAAGCCCTGCCTGTAGCACCAGTCCCGAAGCCAATCATTTACGGACTCAATTTTTCTATTCCGTCCCACATCATCATCCGAAAATGGAAGGAGGGAAGAGAAGATAGCTTGAGCCCCAGACTCTTTCACCATTCGTCCCAAGGCCTTGAAGTCTCTCTTCATTCCCCTCAGACTACGGGATGCCGCTTCCTCCCCATCTGTCTGAAAGATCAGTAGGGGGTAATAGTCCGTTGGGCGCACCAGTTTGGGGAGCGCCCTGGCGATGTCCCTGATCTGAGCTCCAGGTAGGCTACAAACTTCCCGATGCTGAGGGTCAGCTCTGCATATCGGGCCCTCTGTCCCTCTCAGAAGGGAATTGCCTACCACATCGCCGGGCGTGGTGGTGCGCGTCTGTTGTCCCAGCTATGTCGGGAGGTAGAGTCCGTCGAATCGCTTGAGTCCAGGAGTTCGAGACCGCACTATGGCGCTATGGTGCGTGAACCCCGGAGGCGTGGGGCCGGGGGCACCGGTATGTAAATGAGGACTTGGATCAAATAATCTGTCATACCTGACAGATTTAGGAGAAGAGTGATGCTGAAATAATGTGACAATTCATGAACTCTTGCTTTTAGGAGAAATAGTGCTTCACAGAGCATCAAGGCATTTTGGTCTTCTTTCTGGCTGCAGTGTGGCTGTTGTTACTGAATCCTCTCCCTGAAACCATACTCTGTCTGACTTAGAAAGGGAATGCACAGCTAGTAAAGGCACAAAAAGGTCAAAGAATATGGGAGAGTCTGGGGAATATTGACTCTTGGAAACATTGTGTGAATTTTGGGAGTTGCCCTATGCAGGGACAGAAGTTGGACTCAATGATCCTTGTGGGTCCCTTCCAACTTGGGACATTCTATGGTTCTATGACCTGTGGAGAAAGATTAAAGATTAAATATTCAAAAAGTACAGAAATATTTTAGGCCTACACCGCAAAGAGGTGAGCAGATGCCCCCAGCCATGTTTGACAGCCCATGACTGCGTGTCCCCATTTGTCTCTGCATCGTAACTTGCAAACACACACTGAAATAGCCATGCAGCTTGATCAGATGTGAACTTCACAAAACATGTATTAATATTTCCTTAATGGAAGAAAGAGTTATCTCTGCATAGATATAAAGATAAGCACTGGTAATGAAGAACTGTTATTCAGAATACTAAACCAAACAAACAAAAAAATTGGGGCAGGGTGAACAAAAGGCCAGAAAAGATTTACCAAATGGGTTGCATGATCAGCATGTCTCAAAATCCCCCCTGTGAACTCTCTATTCCTTAAAACACTGAAACCTTCTCCATATAAATTACATGAAAGCAGTACTACAGAAAATAATTCCTGGTGTGAAAGGAGATGGAACAAATGACCCCTTCTTTCTATTTCTTGCTTACATAAGGTATACACTGTGCTTTTACCCCGTGTAATTCACACAAGCTCAGTACTTAAACTTATTTCCCTTTGTAGAGCAGTTGCATGTCTGCAGAAAATTGCTGTATGTACTGTGATTTATCAGAGTAATACTGTTTTTCATTTGGAATTACTAAATTGTAGATAGGAGATAAAGAAAATAAGGAGGAGACATAAAATTAACTGTTAAAAATGAAATATTCTTAAATAGAAAATTAAAACCACTTTTGAAAGAGAAGCAGCACGCCAGACTATCGAGGAGAGGGTTAGAGTCCTAGAATAATCTCTGGGTTTTGTTTGTTTCTTTTATTTTGTCTTCTCTTCCTAATCTTCTTGTTACAGAGAGCAGATAAAAAGTTGTCAGGAAAAATGAAACCACACATTCCCCTGTTACAAGCTTGAGCATAAGGCTTACTTCATTTTCCCCTCCTCTTGTTTTAGCCTAACTATCAGTTCACTGTACCTAAAGGAAAATAAGCTTGTGATTTTTCTTGGGGTCCATTTCATATATCCTGGCTGTGAATATTCATATAGGTGACAGTGGATCAGGTGAAAATCTTGTTTCAAATCAACTCCAAATTTAGGTGGTAGATTTAGAGAAGTCCTTCAGGCTGGGCTGTTTGTTACAGCAGGTTCTTCCTTCAAAAGATTTATTTTGGAATAAGAAATGTTGAGAGGTTCCTCTCTCTGAAAAATGCAATGTTACACCTCCACAGAGGATAACATCAGAAGAGATAATTTTGTTATTATGGTTTCAAAAAAGTACAAAGGAGGCTGTTATCATCCAAACGGCAACTGTTGTGATTGTGTAAAGAAAGTAGCAGCTGCTGTGTTGCAGTTAACAGTGCAAGCTTTGGCAGGGATCCACCTCAGACAGTAAAAAAAAATTGACAGATTTCTATTTTCCCTGGTTTGAAATTCTTAGTAACTCCAAAGCCAAATGCAGCCCCTCAGCCTCGATGCATGTTTGCATGGGGGCTGTTTTGTTGGTTTTGTAGAGATCTTCCTTTGCTAAACTTCCTGCAACCAGAATATCCAACTATGCAGAAACCTCCAACACCTCTAACGAAAACAAACAATTGTCAAAGGGGGTACAATGTACGTAGGCCTGCAAATGGACCAACCTCCAACCAAGCAGAAACAGAAATTTTTAGCATTGGCTTTCTTCTTTGGTAAGGTGATCAATGGAAGAAGTCAGCCCAGCTCTACTTTGCAGGCTTTTCAGCTTACAAACATTTCTGATTAACCATAAGGGGCCATGTGGTGGGTTGGGGTTGACCTTGGCTGGATGCCAGGTGTCAACCAAAGCCAGTCACTCCCCTCTTCAATTGGACAGCGGAGAGAAAATATGATGAAAGCCTCATGGATTGAGATAAGGACAGGGAGATCATTCAGCAGTTACTGTCATGGATAAAACTGACTTGACATGGGGAAATTAATTTAATATGTTACCAATCAAAATCAGAGTAGAATAATGAGACGTTAAAAACTAAAATTTAAAGCATCTTCCCCACATCCCTCCCTTGTTCCCAGGCTCAGCTTCACTCCTTATTTCTCTAACTCCTCCCCACCAGTGGCACAGGGGGATAGGGATTGAGGTTTGTGGTCAGTTCATCACACGTTATCTCTGCTGCTCCTTCCTCCTCATGGGAGGACTCCTCACACTCTTCCCCTGCTCCAGCTTGAGGGCCCTCCCACGGGATACAGGTCTCCATGAACTTCTCCAACTTAAGTCCTTCCCACAGACTGCAGTTCTTCACAAACTACTCCAGTGTGGGTCCCTTCCATTGGGTGCAGTCCTTCAGGAACAAACTGCTCCAGCACATGTCCCTCACGGAGTCATAAGTCCTGCCAGTAAACCTGCTCCAGGGTGGGCTCCTGTCCCCACAGGGCCACAGGTCCTGCCAGGGGCATGTTCCAGCATGGGGCCTCCACAGGGTCACAGCCTCCTTTAGGAACATCTACCTGCTCTGGTGTGGAGTCCTCCATGGACTGCAGGTGGATATCTGCTCTACTGTAGACCTCCATGAGCTGCAGGTGGAGATCTGTTCCACCATGGACCTCCATGGGCTGCAGGGGACAGCCAGTCTCACCATGGTCTGCACCATGGGCTGCAGGGGAATCTGGTTACAGCACCTGGAGCACCTCTTCCTCCTCCATCTTCACCGATGTTGGTGTCTGCTGAGTTGTTTCACATATTCTTCTTCTCTCTCTGGCTGTTGTTGCTGTTGTGCAGCAGATTTTTCCTCCTCTTCTTAACTATATTATCGCAGAGCAGCTACCACAATCACTGATGGGCCCAGCCTTGGCCAGTGATGGGTCTGTCTTGGAGCCAGCTGGCATTGGCTCTATCAGATATGGGGGAAGCTTCCAGCAGCTTCTCACAGAAGCCACCCCTGCAACTGCTTCGATACCAAAATATTGCCATGAAAACCCAACACAGGCTAATACAGGAAAGAAGAAAGTGTATTTTTGCTAGCAAGGCAAGAGGGGAAAAAAAAAAAGTTCTTTAAACACATTGTAAAAACATTGATTTTCACAGGTCCTGAAGACAATGAGAGTATTTTTAGTTCTATTTGTTGGTAATCTATTTCAGGGTCATGATGGCATATGAAATGATGGAGGTTTTGTTCGAAATTCTAAAATATCCCGTTAGTTTCCATTGAATATTATTAGTTTTAGCTCTGTATAAATCTATAGATTCCAGATATTTTTTTATACCATTTGAAGGAGCTGTCTCATCTTTGGCCTTTCAAGTGTTGAAAGTGACATTTTCCTGTTTTAGCAGCTCTTAAAGTGCCAACAAAGAATACTTAGATGCATTACAGCAGCCAAAGGCTCCTGGGACAAATATTTTAGACTGGAAACTCTGTCCTTTCCAGTCACAGCTATTTATGTGAAAACTATCACAGAAACACGTTAAAAATACATTGTGGCACTCACCAAAGTTCAAAGACTGTTCTGCACTAGCACCTTTTTTCTTTAATTTTAATTTTGTTATATTTTCTTTTACATGGCTCTGCTAATAATCTTATTATTGTAGAAGTGCTAGTTTTGTGTACCTTGCTGAGTTGCTAGTGAATAATTTTGTCACTAAGTAAATTTTAAATAATGTTGATTAAATATTGACAATTCCAATGGCCTTGGTTTGAGTTCCCTGGTAAAAATGTTACTGCAACTGTGACTTATTTAGAAAACGTGAATGTTTAAAGATTGGGGTTGGGGGGTGGATTCAAATCTGATATAGCCAGCTGTAATATGTAGCTTGAACAATGTTATTTTAATATTAGTCTAATTTCAGATCTAATTGTGTCAACTTGGTGATTTCCCCACAGTACCCATAAACAAAAAAATCCCATTGTAAATGGATGTTGATATGAAATTTTATTAAAAAAACAAAATTAATCCTCAAATTTGTAAATATCTCTCTGTGTATATATGCATCTGTGTGTGTGTGTACTTTTTTGCATATAAATAAAATGTCTCTAGTTTCTGACTAAGAGTAGACTGCCTAGTTTGTGAGAGGGAAGATTTCAGTCTATTCTTTCTACCAAATTATAGTGGGTGACAGGAATGGATGGGCTGATAGGAAAAAGGACAGTGTGAGGTTGAGCCAGATGGATGGGTCTCGGGCAGGAAATATAAGATCAGATGGATCTGATGCTATAAACCATTGCTGCAGATTTTTGGAGCCTTGTAGTAGTAAGCATGGATTAGTTACAGCTGCAGTAGGTCACAGCACACCTATCACCTTCTCTATAACTGTAGGCTGGTATTTTTGGTTTTGTCACTTAGTAAATGCATGGGTGTCTTCAAGGTCTCGTGAAGCATCAGGTTGAAGCTCTAAGGAACACTTAGAAAATTGATATCCTTGTCAGTGTCTGGAGTGGTCTCAGACGCTCATGGGACCTGCAGAGCAGATTTCACTGTTTCCAAGCTAATTCAAAGCACAAAGGGAACTATGAACAAGACCATCAACCATGTTGAAGGACTGTAGCAAACAAGGGTTAAAAAATCTCTCCAAAAAAAGAGAGAAAAGTTTGAAAGGGATTACTACTACACAGCACAGAGACAAGATGTTCTCTCTGTTCAGCTGTAGATAATATGAAGAAAACCTGTATCTCTATTTTTCTTACTTTCTCTTCATTCTCAAAGAGAATTCTTCCATTTGAGTATTAAATGACTTATATTTCTTTGGGTTGTAGTGGATAATGAGCAAATATTTTGACAAGACCTGAAGATAGATGTAAGGGTTGAGTATTTTTACCCTAATATTCTTGATTTTAAAAGGAGTGTTTAATGTTAATTTATTGCACAACGATACTTTAACATATGCTCATCTTAAAGAAGCCAGAACATAGCAATAAAATCAGAACGTAAATTAGTGGGAGAGAAGAAAATAAATCATGGAGATGGCAAAGAAAAATGCTATGTCCACCACAGAATACTAGAGAATTTGCGAACTTGGTAAAGACAAATATATTTCTTTTTTTACTTATGGTATTGTTAAAAGTTTCCAGTCAAATGCTAAGGCGCTCAATGTACCCCGCCACAAAAGACTATGGGGTTATGCTTTTTTTTCTTTTTGTTGTTTTTGTTTGTTTGTTTGTTAGTTTTTGTGTTAGTTTTTTTTAAGTAAAGGGAGTAGAAAAGAGAAAATTACAGCTATTTATGAAATTCAGCAGAAAAAAAAATATCAGCTGTGAATATATATTGGGAAGCATTAACATCTGCATTGCATCATTTCTTTGAAAAAGGCATGCCTAAGCTACATCATTTAATTAATATTTAGGCCTAATCTCTACAAAGAATAATTGGCTTATTTAAAAGCTGATTAGATTAATGTTATTATGGTGACAATAGAGTGGTTCTAAGCACAACCCATTTAAAAACGAGAAGTGTCACAGTGTGTGGGGATGCTGGTGTAAAGGGAAGTGAGTAGAGTTTTATTTAGGATGCAGTGAACAGAAGGATATTTGGATCACAGAGCTATTGTGCCTTCGATGATGTGGCACTTTATCAGTATGGCGGGTTGGTAAAGGGTACCATTTTAGCTACCCTGATGCTGAGCTGGGACATGCACACCTCAATGCCTTTGTGAAAGAAGGAGAGAGATTTAAAAATTTCTCTTATATCAACTGAAGGAACCGACTGTTTGGGAGCAGTCTGTCTGATTTTAATTTCAACATAAATCCCTATGGAGTGAAAGTTTAGAAGCACAGAGGTTTGTGAGACCTGGAAAGTGGTAAAGAGAAAGGGAGGCTGTACTAATCCAGGAGCAGATGTCACTCAAAACTCAGTGGTGGTTTCCTCTAAACTAAGAATCTAAATGTATTATGCACTATTTGTGTGTGCACAAATCATAAGGCAGATCACTACTACTCCTTCCTAACCTAGCTGAGACTTACTAAAAATATTTTAAGAATAATATCTGATATTTCTTACTGCTTACATTTTTTCCTTTCCTTTTTTTTTTAAAAATATTATTTTTATTTAACTCCAAGTCATATTTCTGAGCTCTCTCTCCAGAATTCTAGCAGCGAAAAAACCCATTCCCTCAGTAGCTACTAATGAATAACTAACCAATTTGGGTGTTTTTTCAAATGTTAAGAAAAACATGTAGCATTTCAAGAGTTGTGATAAATCTGCGGTGGTGTTGCTGGAGTTTATAGGGTCATATCCTCCTGTGAGGAAGGAGACAACACCCTCTGCAAAGCAGCTCTCTGCATGCTAGAGGTTCCCATGTGACTTTGGTTTTGTCTGTTGCGGTCAGATGGCTTTAGTGTCTAGAAAAATGACTGCTTTCTCTCTGTGTGGGGACATTAGTCTGTGCTCTAGCCTTTCCCCTCAACAGGGGGAACTTACAGCTTCTCAGTTCCCAATGTGGCATGTATTTATGCAAAACCTGTACAGGTTTAATGACCTTCAACACCTGTGTTAATTGTGATTGAAACTGGAGACCAGGATAAAGCAGCTGATGGGAGGATTCACAGACAAAGGATGGTTTCATAAATCTTGGCTACACATGAAATCTTGTTTACACATTAAAAAAACCCAAAACAACCAACCAAACAAACCACCAAACAACAACAACAGAGGGAAGCTGAGTGACCTAGGTAAAAATCAGATATTTTATTAGGCTGCTTGATGTTCTCTGGGAGCTGGAGGACCAAAGTTTTTTGTGAATAGGACTAATCCTAGAGACCTAGAGGTACTGTTTATGTTTTATGTTTTCCAGATGTTTGTATCTCTTTCCCTGAGAGAACTCAGTGCAATGTGTCCTTAAACCAAATGAAATTCATTACCACTGTAAGTCCACTTAAGTCTACAGGGAAAAGCCCCACAGCCTTTGTAGGAGTCTGCTCCCACTATGGCTTGCTGAAAACAGCAGAAATGAATCTGATCCCTGTTGCCTTAGATAATGCTTCTCTGAAAGTGGTGGTCATGTACAGCAGCACCACTCAGTGTAAGAAGTCATATTTCCAAACAACTCTGTCATCAGTCACTGTTTGCTCCTGGGGGACCTTTAATGCCTAGAGGCTGCTGGGGGGAGAAAGGCAAGTTGGGCTTGGGGAGGGGGCATGCAGACTTCACCACTCTGCAGCTCCCAGGGACACAGCCCTTTGGCCACCTCGCTGTCGCCTCACAGGGTTCCCCCCAAGTCCTGGCCATGACCAAGGGGACAGCTCTTTGCACACAGTGTGACCGAGGCTTCGCTCTTCCACCTGCAACCTGTGCTAACAGGAGATGCAACAGGCAGGCGGAACACTCAGCATGTGGGTGACACTGGTCTTGTCACTCTGCTCCGGCAGACATGCAAGTGGGATGGTCATATTTTTTGTGGACCCTGCTGCCTTATTCGCATTAGATGCTGGGAACTGCTTTCAAATTTATTGCCTATGCTTAATATGTCAGTCAGAAAACTGCAGTCCCACAGGGAGAGAAGGGCCATTTTTATTCCTGTTGATCAGCTCTGTCTATTATGAATTGTGCTAACACGCTACTTATTTCAGACACTTACTTCATTTCATGGGTGCAATTGGATGGATGTTTGCAGTATTGCCACCACTTTAAAGCAAGCAGTTGCACTGATTTCGTCTCTGTCTTGCTCTCAGACTGCTGTACCTGGTTTTCAACTGGTTTTCCCACTGAACAAAGTCAATTCCCTTAAGCTGAGCAGACATCTTGTCACTGGGACTGAATGAAATCAGCATTTCTTTGCCTCTGATTGTGCTGCTTTCTTACCAGAGTTTACCCTGGCTCACACAATTGCTTTTTCATTCACGTTTTCAGTCATTCAGAAAAATAGTGTGGCTGGCTACATTTTGAATGGTTGTTGTACTTTATGACTCTGGCTGGTGAGGTCTCTGTGTAAAACTAACAAGTGCAGAAGAAATTTTTAAAAAGCAGAAAAAAAAGGTAAAAAAAATTCTGCATATTCCAGGGTATGCTTCAGAACTGACTGAGTTATGTCTTTCTATTCTCACCAGTTACCATGCATAGAAATACTGTACAACAGGCTGGTGGAGGACACCAAAATTAATCTTTTGTTCTCCAGAAACAGAGAGCAGCATTCCATATGCGGTCAGCTACTAGTATCAGCTGTAAATTGCAATGGATATTTTCCTCTATGTTTGACTTTTTATACATTTGTGAATTTTGCATGTGTGCATATGGATACAGTTACATGGACAAGTACACTCATGTATGCACACAAAAAATTCACCAACAGGTCAATATCACACAGTTGGTAAGAGTTATTTCCAGTTCCTAGCCTATATGTTGTAGTGTAAATTAACTAAATATGCTCTGTATGTGTAGAGTTAGGGAGGAAGAGACAGTTTTTTTCTTCTGATAAACAAAAATATACTTGAATTTTGCAATGTACCCTTACAGGACACCAGTGCTAAAATCAGTAACAGAAGCAACACGCTAAGTATTTCCTTAAACATAAGGAATTGTATATCATCGATAGATTTTTTTTTTCTCTGGTTTAAGAAGACCCTTAATAGAAGGAAGAAATAGATCCTTAGGAGAGAAACCAGTCTGAGTGTGTACTCTGGTGTGGTTTAACTTTTTGATTCAAAAAGCAGTTGCTGACTATGTAGAAAGGCAGAATTGGAAACTGAATGACTCTGAACTGGTGAAAAAGATGTGCAGTACTTAATCTACACTGCAGCTGGCTGCTGACAGGTTCTTGGTAACAAAAAATGTAATTCTCTAGCTATCATTTCCTTCTGGAGGGAATATAGTGCAATCACTGACAATGTCTGTACCTGTGTTCTCCAACTCTAAGAAGGGAATAATAACTTCTCATTTGCTTATACGGTTTGATGAGGGACAGTTAAACTAAAAAAGACAGCTGCTTAAGAACTCAAAGTCTATAATGGATTTGTATTTGCAAAACAAAGCCAGAAGCCCACAACTCTCTAAAACGAGCATGCAAAATTTCTGCATTTTGAAAAGACCTGTGTATTTTCTCTCTGTTTAGCAAAATTTAAAATGTCTGACATATTCCAATGTCATGGTTTAACCCGAGCTAGCAAGACAACCACGATAGCTGCTCACTCACCCCCTCTCCCCCCTGCCCCAACCGGGGACAGAATCAAAACGGAAGGGAGAAACTTGGGTTGAGATAAACACAGTTTAATAAAATAACAAAATACTAATACACTACTAGTAAATATATATATAAAATAGAAATAAAAGATACTCAAGGCAATTCCTTACAAACACACTGATCTGCCAGTCCCAGGAAAACAGCACCTGGTCCCAAAGATGATCCCAGAGAGAGAAAAGAGGAAGAAGACAGAAAGGCTCAGAGACCTCTGCAAAACAGCAAAAAGCCAAACTAAACGTCCTTCACCAAAAACTCCCCTGACTCCAACAAAAACAGCCAAGAGAAGAACAACACGCTCAAGATAAAGTGCCCGAGAGAGAAAGAGTGGAAGAGAAGACTCCTTAAATATGGAGCATGATGCCAATGGGATGGAATACTCTTATTGATCAGACTGGATGTCAGTCAAGCTCTGCTCCATCCATGCCCCCCTTCCTCAATGCCTCAGGTCTGTGGGCAGAGCGTTCAGAATGTCCTTGGCTCTCAGACCAGAGTGGTTAAAACCAGTAATTCTGTGCTGGGATGTTATCTTCTTGTTCTCAAACTAAGTCCAAATAATGCATGTGCTAGCTATGAAAAAAAAAGGCTTCTAACTGCATAAAGAAAATTAACTAATTTTCGGTGAAACCAGCACATCCAAGAGCTTAAAAAACAGACATACGTGTCTCTGATGAGAAACAGGACATCTGAATCGTGAAATGAAAATGAGCACAGCATGGTGCCTTGCTTGTATAACTCCACTGCCTTCAATAAATACATGAGCAAAAAACCCTCAGCAAGGCAAAACCTCTCAAGCCTGCCCTCAAACTTTATCTCTTTCCTTTTTGTCTTCTTGCAATGACTCAAAAAAATGGCAATGAATGTGAAGCTTGCTAGCCTGAGGACCTGCAAAACTTTAAGCCAGCCATAGTCACAATTTGCCTTTTGATTCACATTTAAGTGATTGTCACTCTTCACACAGCTGCTTCAAGGATGCCATCATCCAGGAGCAACCCAGCCATTCTGAGATAAGAACATCCTTATTTATAAAGGCTTATTCCACATCCCGTACAGGATAAGAGATTATAAATTCAGATCCCAGCTTTCTGCTCTCACAGAATGTGAACCCACCTCTACTTTTCTTCTCTTTAGCCATGTTTTGTTCCTTTCTCCATTAATTATGTCAGAGAGAGGCAAGAGGTGACAGGAGGTGCTATTAGACAGCACTGTTCCCTGTAAGTATTAAGGAGTTGCAGTGTTTTCAAGATCTTAGCTTTAGCTTCCATGTCATCATGCTTTATTTCTATAGTATAGTATCTCTCTGGGGAAGCATCATTTGAAGCAAACCAGGGCCCATTGTGAAATACTGTGGAACGGTTTTTATTCAGCATAGTACTGGTGCAAATGTTCACGGTTTCCAAGCCACATCTTTTTACCTGTAAGAAATCAGTCTGCTCCTGTGATTCCCCCTCAGTGCCTGCAAGAGCAGACATAATTTTGGAGTGGTGGAGGACAGGGAGGTAGCGATGGAGAGCATGTCGTTATCAGTGCATTATCAAAAGTCTATATATTCATGTGCTGTGTAGCAGTACCTGGAGATTTAGATCAAACCACACAATATACTTCTCAATATCCCAGGTATCTACTACCCCTCAGCTGGCTCTGCTGCACAGCATTGCAGTGTGCTGCAATGCAACTCCTGCAAACATTAATGCATTACACAGTCGAATTCCTGTTTTCAGGAAAATTAAAAGGAGACCAAGCTGGCGTCTTTTGGCTGATTTTTCTCCAGTGTTAAAATAAAACTTGCCACAGAGCAAATAAAAGAGCAGAGATTGTAGCTGGTGGGGGAAAAGGTAACGAAAGAGCCTGATCGTGACTGAGATTCCCTCCGTGTGGGTGGAGACAATTGTCCACCAGCAGGAATTTGGTTGCAGCTGGGGCTCACCATTGCCAGGTCAGGAGCACGGCTCTTTTAGTACGTGACCTATTAAATGTGCTTGGTGTTGGAAGAAAGAAGACGTGAAATGCAGTTACAGCCACAACAGTGTGATGCTTTTAAGTAAAGCAAGAGCTATAGAAATATTTTAGGTTAGGAGGCAGGAAATGTAGAGCCACTGTTTTATTTCTCCACATGCTGCAGAAAATTTCCTGGTAGAAAGTAGATACAACATACACTGCCCAGTATGAAACGAGTAAAATCTGAACTTTATTCAATTGAAAGAACAGGATCAAATGCTTTTAAAACCAGGTTATGTTCAAGAGCTGATCTCTGTCAAGAACTGCTGGTATGTTATGTGTTTGTTTCAGCTTTTCTCTGGTCAGACTGACTAGTTACCTGCCTGAGCCTCTGGATATCTAATTGAGTGAAAAAATAGCAGGAAAAAAACACAGGTATTGTCTGCTTCTTATATATTTCTGAGAAAAATATATAACCCTTTTTCAGAGTTTGAGTACTACACTATCACATTTTATTGTGGAGATCTTTCCACTGACCCAAGCAGAGATATCCCTAATTTACACTGGTGTCATCTACCAGTAAAGCTGGTTACCAGATACATGCTTTCTTGTATCGATGACTTGCAAGGGGGAAAAGATAGGAGGGCAATGTGGAGGGAGGGTGAGCTTTGCATCCTGTTTGAAAGACTCACAGTTTAGTGATAACTATAATCTTATTCAGTACAGGGTTGCTGTGGAGCAATTGCAGATGCTAAACTCTTATTTATCTCTGGCCATTAGCCAAGGTAAAACTGCAACAGAAAAAAAAAAAAAGCCTTTTGTTATTTTGTTATATATCTGATTAGACATTAAGACTACAACAGCATTTTAATGAAAGGACGCATTTAAGACACATTTTTGGAATTGCAGTAGTAACAACATTTGTTTTGTGTGGTAAACAGAAGCCTTTTGGCAGGGGGATGCTTTAGTTCTGAAAACTGCCAAAAATTATTTGCTTATCTACAGAAACTGCAACTACTCACTGTGCCTGTGAGTCATACAGAAGGAGGACCAGAGTAAACATGGTGCTGTAGTAAAAAGGTAGGTGTGCAGGAAACACGCACTATTACGCTGGCAAGCTAAGCTACGGGCAGCATCCTGTCATTAAGAGGGAAGAAAGGGGGGATGAGGGGGAAGACTTGAAGTCAAGCCTGGATATTCTAATGTAATTTGGAAGGGACTGCAGAGTAGTCTAAATGATAATGGTTTTTGACAGTTTGATATGTATTTATAGCTGTTGCCAGCCCTGCCTGAATATTATATAGGATTATCTGGGATTTTCTGGGTTTATCACCACAGGCATGCAGGATTAACAGCCTGATGAAGTCAAAAAGAATTACTCAGCCAGTCCAATCCCTATACTTATATACCGCCCTTCACACAAGGTCCCAGAGCTCTGCACGAGAAATACGATAACTGCCAGAAAGGATGGTGAAATAAAAATCTGCCATCTAGGCTTGAAATCCACTGCAGAGCCAGGCTCCAGACTATCTCCTAATGAAAGCTTCCAGAGGGTCTGTGCCTAGCGAAGCAGAGAGTGGGGACAACTCATCAGACTCCCCTTTGATAGTGTTAAAGACATTTAGGACTCTTAGTGCTCGGCACTTTCACAGTGGGCCTATACAGGAGGATACAAATTCCCAGAGGCAGCTAGAAACTAGGTGAAGTGATCTTCAAGTAAAAGTGGATACCAGATACATAGACTTTCCCCGTGACACGAAACCACCAGTCTGTTTTACCTGCAGCTTTTATCTAGTGTTGTCCAAACCCTGTTACCTTTTTCATGTGAAGTGTTCCTAAAAATTTCCTCTTCAAACTGTGCTGTAGCATCCATGATACAGACACATGAAGTTTTGATTTTATGTGTGTCACAGTAAACTTGTTTCTCCTGTGTTAAAAGATTTTCTAACCCTTTGAGTGCACCTAATTTCTTCAAACAGAAAAAAAAATAAATCCAACAACAATGAAGCTAATACATTCAATTGAAGTACAGATTAAAGGCTTATCATTCATGACAGGGCATTGGTGGAAACCTGTCCACACTCCCCAGCACAGGCTTGGTGCAAGAGTCTTGTGTCCCACACTAGTCAGCCATCAGAGTTTGTCTTGTCTGAGACAGAGCTCCTGAAGCAGTTGGCCATAAATTGTAAGGCTTAGGAAAAGCATAAAGGGCTTCTTATGTTGCAGCTATAGGTGAGGGCTAACTGAAAACCAGTAGCTTTTTTCTGCTGGTATCGGCACTTTAACTCATCAACTTGAAATTTTTTGCGATACATATACACAGTCTTCAGCCATACAGAGAACCAGATAAAGCTTCAGGCTGCCTGAGGTGAAGAGGAACGGACTCCAAGAAACGATGTTAAATTCTTTGTGGCTTGGAGGTGGATGTCTTGGAGGTGATCCAAAGGGATAAGTGTACCCATAAAACTAGATTAAAGCATGTACATGGGTTAATGTTTGGAGACTTCCCAGTCACACGAAACGAGAGTTGCTTGTAGGTATGCAAAGTCTGAAGTGTTTGCCAAGGAGTTTGCCAAATGGAGGACAGGTGTATTAACAAGGTGATCTCAGCCCTGTAATCAGAACGTATGTTTTACAAGAGAGCTGTGGGGACTACAGGCTTTTTACTGAAAAGTCTAGTTAGGATACTTAATGCTCATCACTGTCACTCTTACCGCAGTACTCTGTCTTCAGCTTCCAAAATTCTACCTAAACAGAGTTTGATATGTTTTTAAAGTTAGCATTACAGAACACACCAAAATGAGAGAGTAGTTGTATGCAATGCATGTGTTACGGGATGAAATATAGATGTCACAGTAGATGCAAGGCTTGAGAAAGGCTATCAATGGTGGCATTTTTGCTGACATAAGAAAGCAATTTCTTTGCTGCTCAGTAATTACTGTGATTACTGTGTTTGGAGGTGAAGGCTGGCTGGCCAATTGTTCTTGTAAAATAAATCACTTTTTTTTAATGTGAAGGATTTGACGTATGCTTTAAAAGAATAATGGATTAAATGTTTTCCTTGAGAGTTTTATTTGTATGCTTTCAATAAAGATTTTTCTTTTAGTTATGTTTTAATGACTGTGATTATGAAATAGCACATAAACAAGTGCATTTACAAGAAGAAATTCAAGGGCAGGCTTTCCCCAGACTGCTAGGTAGTGATATTCTGGGGATGCAGCATGGCCGTGCTGACACACAGAGGTGTAAATAGTCTTCTTCTACTGTGAATAGTCTTTTTCTACCAAGCACATCTAGGTATCTGTTTTGGGTCATTCTCTTGCTGCCTGCCCTGCACGCTACACTGAGAGGAGTTTGCAACCACCTATGCAAGTCAACAGAAGGACAGCATCTTGGGGTCTGTATCCAGTTGCCTCTCTGTAGATACTAGAGAAGGCCACATTAGGAATTTTGATTCTAGATATACCTTTGCAGAACAAAAAGAAGGCTTATGCATGGCATGAGTTCAGTACTTATAATCGGCTTGCAGTGGGTGAAAATAGCTATGAAGTTGTGGGGTTGAGAAATTTCATGTAAAATTAAATAGTAGGGAAAAAAACCCGCTTCAGCTTAATCAAAATGTTTCACTGAAGTAATATTGAAACATTGCTTTCTGATTCTTTCCAACTTCACAAGGTCATGCAAAACACAAAAGCTCAAAACATCTAATTCAATCATATTTAGTCTTTTCCATTTTTCTTGCAAACCAAAAGGTTGTTACAATTGAGTTATTTCAGCAAGAGGCTTTGTTTTTGACAGATGGCTATTTTTGATAGAAAATTGCTATTTGGATGCTGAACAGGTTGTCTGCTGTGTCCATGAGAGGAAACTGGCTTGTGTTTCAGCTCGAGACTATTTTTGTAAACTTTTCAATATTTAAAAAACTTTCAGGAGAATTTTCTCCAATAACAATACTTTTGCCTCACTGTCACATAGGGAAGGACTAAGCAACATCCATCTTCCATTTCTCTTCCATTCACTGGCTCTCAGGAAGACATTTTTTTGATTTGTTCCCATGTTTACGCTAGAGTGAGCAAGAATAAGTAGGTGGCTTTTGCGCTTCGAGTAGGATGGTGTGGGGCTGAGCTGCTCCTTAGTGCCTGTGTGAAAATGCCAGCCCCTGAGAAAACTTGTCTCATACTGATATGTGGTCCTTGTTGCTGATGTATGTATTAAATCTTCTATCCACAACATAGCTTTGTGTACAGTAAAAATGGATAGCCATTGTTTTTAATTTGAGTATGCATACACAAACATAGACTGAGATACAAGCACATAAAAAACCACGTGTGTGCACTTGCATACACACAGTTCTTCAGTACCTCATGAAAAAGAAAAAAACTATTTTTCTCATTTTTATGAGGCAGTAGGGTTACCAGGCTAATAAATGAAGCATGAATTATTCATTAGTCTGCACATCATATGGATCTTTAAAATTACAGCCAAAGAAATGGTAAAACTGTAAGCTTCTACCATTCTTACAAAACCAATTTGGTTGCAAAGACACAATAAAGTTTCTCCGTCTCTTTTAGCCATTTGCTATTTAAATGAAACTAGAGGTAGCAGCTTAGGTAAATTTCCATAACGCACAGCTAATGAGACACAAGGCACATTAATAATTTACAGGCCTGAAGTGTGCTGGACCCTCTTGAAAAGACCTTTTGCAAAGAAAATAATCACACAAAAGTGATCTCATATTTCCTGCATACTTTATTTAACAGAGGCATTGCCTGTATTTATGAATTTCATATATTAGCAGATGAACTTTGTATATATTAGCAGACGAATTTTGTATATATTAGCAGACGAAATTTGCAAATATTCTGGAGTGTACTAAGCTGAGCCAAGGATATCCTTTTTTAATACTTCTAGGAAATGAATTTTATTCAAGGCAAACAAAGGAAGATAGAAGAATGATATTTAGAGGTAAGAGATTATTTTACAAAGAAAGCATTTGGAAGTATCTGATGTCACATTGTGATTCACACACTTGAACCTTCTCTGACAGGATATGTATTTTCCTTAATTTTGTTGAAATTGTTTATACAATCACATAAAAGGCTGTAAAAACAGTTCTTATACGTCTGTGTAAAGAACTGTTTATATAGTTGTTTATTTCATTGTGTATAGTAAATTTTTAATGATTTTTCACCCTTTTCTCCACTCAGGAACAAAATATAAGGGCAAGGCTAAATTGAAAAATAAAATTAATGAGGCAAATCTCAAATGAGGTAACCAGGTCTTTCATAACTCTGTAAAAGAATTACATTTGTTTACACCAATGGAGTCTAAGAATTCATAATAGGAGAAAAACATTATTAAGACAGAAAGATGGTATAAATAAATGCTCTGTTCTGCCATCTTTCCTCCTTCTATAAGTTTGTATTAAGACTTATATTTATCCTGTCACATTTTCTGCTTTATCAGAAATGTGAAAATAATCTTCACAACCAGATGTACTGAAGACAACTATACAAAAAAATACAGAGCAGAAAATATTTTCTTCCATTAGTTACCCTAAATGGTTAAGCCCTCTATTTGGTCAGAAAACATGCTCTATTTTCAAAGATGTGCTGAAACACACCCTTTACGCAGACCTCAGAGTTACTGCTGGTGTCCAAGTTCTGCCAAGGGTGAATTCTTGGTACTTCTCGGTACTACCAGCCAAACCCGTTTATTCTGGGAACTCTGGATCAGTGGTGGAAACATCGTCTTTTAGTAGGCTCATCTTCTTTTCTGGGTTTATCACCATCTTTCTTAGGCTTCCTTCCTTGTGGTTTTAAGCTTCTGGAACACAAGATGTGTGTTCCAGAAGGATCAGCCTGCATATTCTCCATGAATTAGTTCACTTTAACTCTACTTCTAGCACACTATAAAGCACTCCAGAACTAGTGGTAGGATCGATAAAACACACATATTTTGCCTATTGTACCATTTAAAAATAATTTTCAAGCTCCCAACCATAAACAATTTCATAGCCATGTCTGAAATGGCCAAAAAATAATTGTATCATATGCATGGCTTGAGGTAGCAAAAAAAATAATGTGCCAAATGACACCCTGCTGCTCAGAACTGATGGAAATTATATTTTCTTTTACATCAGTTACAAGGAGACCATTTAGTCCCAGTGTCCATTCTAGGCACTGGGAGAACAAGCTGATATATCCAGCATGCACAGTAAAACAACAGGGATTTGAGGTGTGAGTGAGTGGAAGCCATCTGACTTTAAAAACCACCGTGATACTGAACCACTGCACACACAAGTGATACCATCAGTATTTTCATGCATTTCATGCTTCTGCAGTGGTTCGCTTACCTCTAAATATTCAAACTAAAAAAGATATTCTCAAGTCAGCATAGACTCATTACTGGGAAGCACAAAGGAAACTGTCATTGGGAGCTGCTAGTTTAGGATAAACAGAAGAAAACTGCGTTTTCATAGCTGCCAATCTCTTCAGTTTGCTAGTGCAAAAATTTTGCCAGAAGAACAGACTAATGAGCTGGGTGTCACCCCACCTTACACATCATCCACCAAATTGTCAGTCGAGTTCAAGCTGCCAAGTGTTTGTATCAGCAGACAACTTAAGAGGCAAAAAGATCTCAGCTTGATTTTTTCAGGTCCCTGGCTGAGCTTGCTGTCTGGCAGCAAGAAAATGCATCTTCTGGCTTTTAAATTGAGCAAATTAGATATGAAAGAACATTGAAGTAGAACAAATATGGAAGCTGTCACATAAAATCACTTTTAGGGAGTTATTTTTGTGACAGTTACTGAACTGAAATCAAGGCTGAAACCTCCATAAAACCATCACTCTTTCATTTTATGATTTTTTGAAGCTGCATGTCTCTAGAAAAGATAAGGAAGCAAATCTAAGGCCTACAGAAATCCGTGAGGAAGTGTTAAAAGGCAGCACAACACTGCAGTGAAAGCAGCTCTTGCTGAAATGTATCATATTAAAGGTCTGTCAGCTGAATGGCTGCTTTGTGGAACTGAGAATTAATAATTGCACCATCAATGGTATTTTTTTTCCTGATACTTCCTTTTTTTTTTTTTACCTTGGAATGTGCCTTCAGCAGAGGGGAGGAATCAAGAAGCGCTTCTTTCTCCACCTTGCATCCCTTCACTTCGAGATCTGACACAATCCTAGTCCATGTGTTGATTCAGCAGAAGAACAGAATACAGTGCTTTCGAGTGCCATGCACCCAAGGTGGTGTGACATCATGCTGTTCTCAGAAGACAATTTATTTTGGGATACTAAACTAATCCTGGTGTTAGCCAGGTATGTCTGCACAGCCACAGGATAAGCATATCTGCACAAACTATAAACTAGATATGGTAATAGCAATAGGTGAAGAATAGCAAGGGCTTTGACACAACTCGGAAACCACAGAATTTTTGCATATTTAGGGCGCTCAAGGATTTTTTAGGCTGATAGTTGATACAAAGTCCAGTGTTGGTGTTTTCACTACTTTTATTATCTTGTTCTCTATATTAAGGAAAGGGTTGCTCGTCTTATGTTTGCTGCAATCTTACCTTCACATTGCTGTGCAGGCACATGTAGTAGACAATGTCTGTTCCGTATAACTTACCTCTCATCTGCAGGCTATACGTCTGGAGGACCAGTGCCAAAGCCAGCATGTACAAGTGTCAAAACAAGAAAATGACATCTGTAGCAATTCTTTGGTAAGTACCCCTTTATCCTGTAGCCTTGGAACACCTTTTACGAGCCATCATACTGCCCTGAAAATGTAGTTAAACTGACTTTTAATCAAAATGACCTGTTCTGCTTGGTGGCAAACAGACAACAGGCAGCCTTTCTTCTCACATGTAGTATTTGGCTATCTCCTTTAAAAGGACAAAACAGAAATCTCTGTAGAGCTGATTACACCATTTTTGATAAGGAAAGATTTTTCTTCTGAGATAAGAAAGACTGTAAGGAAAATAGCAATAGAAATGCAAAAAGAATGAGTGAAAATTAACTTTGAGAACATATAATCTTTTCCATATAAGTTTTCAGTAAAATAACAATCCTTTTCCCTAAAAGCATTTTAAACTATTATTTCACTGAAATTTTTAGCAAATATTAAATAGTTCACAATTTCTGTCTTGTGCTCCTCTGCTGCAACATTATTTTCTTTCCCTTTTCTCCTGAATATATCTTTCTAGATTTCTCATATCCATCTGAACTGAAAAAGCCTATAAAAAGAGCTTACCTTGTAAGTCTTCTTGAGGCAAATGATCATGTAAGCCAAATATTACTGCAACTATTTGGGCAAATGCATCTTTGGTCACTCACAGTGTCTTGAACTGTAAGTGTCAAAGCAGCAGAAGAATGCCAGCAAAGGGAAAAAACAGGTTTTCTCCTTGAAGATATCCCCAATCTGTTTATTTTATTAGTGCAAAAACATATACAGTTAAGTAAGAGAAACTGGCTTCCCTAGATGGGTGGCTTCTTCACACACATAGCTTTTTTTGTGGCCATGATTTGGTGGGCAATCTTGGTCTGATCCCATGGCTGAGCCTGGTTTGTGCACGGAGTCAGACTAGAGACTGGCAGAGATTGCCTCCAGAGTGAGCTATCCTATGAAAGTGAAACAGTGGGAAATTTTAGAATAAACTTCCCCTAGGAATATAAGAAATGTGGTAGATGACAGCCCTAAATTCTCCCTGCCTTTTTCTTCACAGTTTCCTCACCTGGAAATCCTCATTACCATTGTGGCCTTCCAAATGTTCTGCCATAGCTGCACTAACCAGATCTTCCTCTTCCTTCCCCATTCCTGAGGAAAAAGTTAGACGGGTGAAGCCAGAAGCCACTTCTGCATTGATTAGGTCTAGAGGGTTTAGGATGATGAAAATGTGCTGTCGGCTGTCTGGTAAAGCTTTTTTTTAAGGTAATATCAATGTACTAACATTTAGTTGTACTTCACATTACATTTGTTTTGTTGTAGTTGTTTGTTTGTCCTTTTTTTTTTTTCCCAGATATTTGTGCTATTTAGCACATATACATAACATACCTGTTAAATGATTTCATGTTACTACTTCACACCATTTTTGTCACTCTCTTTACTAACATGAAGCCATTATCTCAACACTCAGCAGTGGCAGATGATTTATCCAAGATTCCCTATGACATTGGATAGGAGGGATGAAAAGGAGATTTGTTCCGTGTTTCTTTTGCAAGGTGCATGCAGATGACATTGCTTTACCTTGAATTTTGCCACAGTGGAGTATTTGGTTGCACAGCTTTGCATTTGCACTTGGTCTTGGCTAGGAGTTGTGCGCAATCTGCCAGGGGACCTGGAGGAAGGGAAGATCCCTTCATCTGGGAGAAGCCACCTGTATTATTTGCCAGCAGAGGATGGTGCAAAGTTGCCATATGTATATTACCTTCATGTGTGATATGCCAGGGGGAGGAATCTGATTAGAAATATATTACTCCCTCAGGTGTTCTCTCTCTCCTATTTTCAGCTGTCCTTCTAGTATGCATCTTGTCCCTCTATACCAGGGGTGTCAAACTCATTTTCACCAGGGGCCACATCAGCCTCACGGTTGCCTTCAAAGGGCCGAATGTAATTTTTGGGACTGTACAAAAGTAGGAGTAGTCACGTTTATACAGTCCTAAAACTACATTCGACCCTTTGAAGGCAACCACGAGGCTGATGTGGCCCCTGGTGAAAATGAGTTTGACACCCCCTGGTCTATACCTTCTTCCTCTCCAAATGAAGAGCAAAAGCAAAATATCCCTCCATAGGAGTCTCTGGATTGTCCGCCTGCCTATTGACCCCAAAAATGCATAGAGAAGACCTGGCCCTGCAGTGTGTGGTGTGAATCCCACATCCTGCACTGAAGAGGATTTTGCTTTGAGTAGCTCCTGGACAGGGTGAGGCCCATGTTTCTCACTCACATCCAGCAGTCACATTTTTGTCTTTTGGTCCGCTCCTTTTGAATCACAATATCGGCTTCTCAGAGCTGTTAGCCCCCATGCAAGAGGCAGCCCTTCCCTCGGAGAATCCCTGCCTCTCTGTCTTCTCCATCCCACCCTTTGCTCACCTTGTCCACTTTACTTGTGTCATTTGATCACATCCCCTAGAGCTGGAAAAGTACAACCTAGCTGAGATACACAGCTTTTTTTTTAATTATTTTTTTTTAATCTTCTTTTTCTTCCTTTCCAACACCAATTGCAGGCAACCAGCTACCTGCTTATGTGTTTTACCCATGACTGAACACTGATGTTGTGAAGCTAGCATTTGGAAAGTTGGTGTTGGTGAAGCTGGTGGTGGTGAGGTGGTAAATTCTCTGTAATACAAGTGCAATTTTCTTTATGTAATATTTATATTATATTCTATAATAAAATTCTATAAATATAGTCATAATTGCTTTTATTACTATCATTACCCTTCAGAGATATTTTCCTAAACTTTAAGGTTCACCTCTTTAGTTGAGTCCTCTGATCCATTTGGAAAATAATTTTGCTTAGGTATTACTACCAGCATGTGGATGATGAACTTATTCTCAGCAGGCTGTGATGCATTTGTCCACTTGCAGCCATTCTGAAACAAAGACAGTGTGAACCTTCAGGGTGAGCCTTTGCAGCAACACGAAAGAGTAGCTCTGAAGTTTTCTGAGTACTTTAATCTCAATGTTGTTACCAGTATTACTAGCATGGTTCTGCCATTGCCATTGGGAGCTCGTGTGGAATTTGGATGGAGAATGGGGAATGAAGAAGAACATGGACATACTGAAGACCTGTGCAAAGCTCCGTCCTCAGCAGTCTTGGCCCTCAGCCACACAAAATGCTATGGTTGCATTGTAACTGTATGTGAAAGAAGATGTTCTCTCTCCATAAGACCACTCTGTAATCAAATTCTGTCAGTTCTTTATTTGCTTGCTTCTTTAAGAGTAGCAATTAGTGGCAATAAAGAGTAAGTTGGAACAGGGACTGATCCTTTCTCATGCTTGCAAATGCAAAATCATGCATTTTTTTTATTCCTAGCTGATCTTGAGAGGAGACACTAAGAAGGAAGGGACTGAAAGAGATGTGTCTTTTCCTTATTAGTGAAGGAACTATTGGTTCTTTTTAGGAAGGTGCATTATAAAAAGAGAAATGAAGATATTGGTTGAAAAATAGCTTGTTGGAAATTGAAATTAGTCACTCAAAGACTGAACATAGATTTCTCAAACCAATATATCCCATTTAATACATTTTATAGATGAATAAGAACAGAATTTTCCAGTTTTAATGGATGTTTCTTGATATTGATGAACATTACCAGTAAAAGCTAAATGGGCAAGGAAATATTCGACAATACTAAAATGGAGAAAATGACAGATTTTTCTTCCCTTTTACTGAGCACTTTCCTAGAAGAACAAGTGAGTATACAGTTTGTCTCCCACCACTGCAAATGTCAGCAAACAGCAAATGTTGTTAAGAGCTGGGTATATGAGGGAGATTGTGGTAGGTGGTCGATTTCATTTTCAAATTCCTGCTTTTTGTGGTGGTTTCATTGAGTTTTGGGGCTGAGCAGGATCTGAAAATGTCATATAATCAGCATGTCTAGATGCATCTGCATTCTTTCTGTGTTTCATGATAGATACTGATAAAGAACCAAGTTACAACAACTCTGCTTTTTCCCTATGCACTGTAGGTATGGAAAAAGACACTTTTTCCTCCTTTTGCCAAAAGCCTCTACTAAGAAATATGTAGGATTTTGCAGAATAAAAAAAATATTGAGAAAGTCAGCATCTGCATTTTCTAAGCACATACATGATAGGGCACACAAAAAATCTAGCAGACATACAACAAAGCACACATGATTTCATTCATGTTCATGCAATTATTTCATTCTTGATACAATGAACATATGTGAACACTGAATATTCTTGAACATATGAAAAATCAAAACTTTTGTAACACTGCAGAACAATTAAGAGGATGTAAATGAAAGATATAGGTGTTCTAATACACAATTATAGTCCAATCTCAACATTAGGAGGAAATTTCTGTAGGCACTCAGCCAGACACAAGCAGAATAGATATTTCTTCCCCCTTCACTCTGTAGCAATTGAAAAAAAAACAGGCATTGCTACTGAGCTGTTATTTATTAGAAGCTGCAAATAGTTGGATGAAGATTCTTTTCACAAATTACAATTATTTCATTGCATAGATTTAAAAGAAATAATAATTCTCAGTTGCATCTTGGAGGAACTCCAAAAATTAGAATGAACAATTTTCATTTCCCCCATCTTCATTTCAATTTTTGCTGCTTGTTTCCCTTATTTTTTTTCTCTATTTTTGTAGAGATAAAATAGGGAATATGGAAGACAAACTGAAACCAGAAAAATTTCATTTTATGTAGTGAAATTCTCAGTGTATTGGACAACATTTTGGTGAGTTTGTTCTTGTAGGAAGACCATTTTTAACCTCCCATCTTTAATTTAAATTAGAACATTTTATCCAAACCCATTATTTATAAACACTTGCATCCACAAGATGTTTTCAGGTAAAAAGGATAATTTTTGCTCCAGTTTCAAGTATTTTAAAGAGACTAGCAAGTGGATAGGGGAGAAAGAGAATGGTCATATATAAATCATCTTGATTCACTGCACATATCTCAGCAAAAGTGGATTTTTTAGACAGACAATGAATTTGGACAAGGAAGGGAATATGCAGATGACCACATGAAAGTTATAACCATGATGAGGAAAAGTGATTATGTGAAAAATTGATAAATTTATTGTGCTTTCACAAGCTGATGGAAATTAATACTTAAATATCTTCCAATATACCAAGTCCATCGTTTTGCTAAAGCAGTTTATCCTGTATGAAAACTAGATCCCTGCACAACATTTAAAAATACTCAGCTTTGTCAAGAAATCTGTAATCACTTTCAAACTTTCCTTTGTCACTCAGGCCATCAACGTTACTTTAATCTCTAATTTAATTTCCAAAGTGTTTCATAACTTTTCAGGCTGAAAAGAGATTCTACACGAAAGTATGGCTTATTCCAGAGACAAATTGTTTTTAATATATGCCATTCTGCAAGTTTGAGCATTTTCTCACTCCAAGATTTTGATTAAATTCATACGAAACAAAATACAGATATCTATGAAGAAGTCTAACAGAAGCACATAACGCTGCTACAAAAACACTTTCATAACACTACTCATTTTCTGCTGTGTTAATTGTCTTTTCTTTAATCTTTTCACTGTATAGCCAGTCTCATAGACTGTAGAAGAATACTAGTCACTCAGTTTACTCATGTGCCACTGGCAGAGCTTTTATGTAGTACAGTTGAAGGATCAATTAATACTTCAGCAAAGGCCTGAGAACATGATTTCCAAGTTCCAACTTTTGGATGTTTGGTACCATAAAAAATATATATTATAAAGGTTCTCTATAATATATTCTTATGATCTGATATGTTTGTGGGCTCTTTCATAAAGAAATGAACAATGAGTCCAGGCAGCTCACTCTAGTAACAAAATTCTCCTTGGCTTAACAGGGAAAGCTGCTGCTAAAAAGCAAAAAGTCATGTGGAACTAGCCATTATAAAGTAATTTACTGGGAAGTTATTTGGATTTAAATATCTTGCAGTTCTTTCCTGTGGTTAACATGATGCATGGAATGATTGCTGAATCTGTACTATGCCTTGGGAAAGGGCACAGTAGTGCATTAAACAATGATGAAATCCTACATAGATTGTTAAAATATCCAGGCTTCATAGTAGGACTGTCAAATGCTCTGTGACTGAAAAGGGACATTATCTGCCTCATAGAATAGGTAGATAGCATCCTCTCTGTACATGCAAAAAGAAAGGAGACAGAAATCTCTCACAGAATATTAGTTTCTGCTGTTCCATGACAGGGGGTTTTGTGCTTGTTTCTGCAGCCTCTAAGTATATTTACGATGACAGTGTTATTTTAGCCAATTTTACCAATGCTTTAGTTCCGCCTGCAAAATAAATGTTAGGCTCTCTCTGGATTTGTTTTGAGCGCTGTGAGACAGCTCTGCTCACTCCCTCTTTTACTTTGCCCTGCATAAGCTTTTCTTCATAATTGACATATTTCCAGCAGTTCATGGAGTCTTAATCTCTGGAGAGACTGCTAAGAAAATGCTGGGTGCTACTACAACCTTATGAAGAGGCATGTTAGTAAGCCACTTTGTTTTCAAAGATGTTCAAAATATGCTGTGTGCCTAGCTGCAGAGTCACTGAAAATCTGAGGCTGAATTATTAGTGATCTTTATCGATAGTTCTTTCCATGTAGTTCAGCGCGTGTCCAGAAAGCAACCTGGCCCTTGCTCATATTGCTGCCTGTAGCTGCTCTATTTAATACCTCAAAGCAAGCAGAACTACCCTACGGATCACCATTAAGTCTGGTCACCGAAGTTTAAGGCACTCAGAAGGTTCCTTCTAACATTGTTTTATTTATTTACTTCCTTTTCTGTTTAGAAGGGGAAGTTCATACTGACAGATGTGCCACTTCTCTGTTTAACCTCAGGGAAAAGCAGATGAGGCTGTGCCACGCAGGTCAGCAGTTTCCTGCCTTTTAACTGAAATATGCCGGAAATGAGAGGAAAATGAAAACTGCCAAGAAGGATATAGTTCACTTGGAAGCTGCAGGAAATAAGTAATCTCAAAGCCTGAGAAGAAATCCAACTTTCTGGTCCATTCATTATATTCTCTAATGTTTGCAAAAGAAAGACATCAAAACCCCCAAAAGTAGAAAAACCCAAGACCTCAATATCCTAGGATTAATGAAGCAGTATTTTGAAAAAGAATGAATGATAAAGAGAAATGGCAGAATAAACTATTCACGTAATTTTCTTGTGCATAGCCTTATGGGTGATGGATGCCTAAAATGGTCTGATAGTCAATATTGCACATAAAATGGACAGGCAGGTTTTAAAAAGCTAGGCTACAGTTTAGTTCAGTCCTCATTTCTTTTTCCAAGACTTTTGATTTATTCATACTGTTGACCACCTATGCTTATCCGAGCTGGACTTGAACAGTTAAACAAAAATGACTGTTGCAATCAAATACATGTATTTTTTATTCTTGGTGAATCCAAATATGATGTTTTGTTGTATTATAATGTGTTTTGTGTCATTTTTGTTTCTGATTCACAAATAAGTTTACTGGACCCCTGTTTTCTTTATTGGAAAGGTCAAAGAAATGAGATACGTTGTGCAGACAATGAAGATGCCTGTAACGCTTCCAGCCAAAAGATTTCCATGAGACAAATTCTTCTAGTACACAGTATACACAGTATTCCTGACAAGCATCCTTATCTATTGTTCTAATTTACTGCTTGGGGTAAACCAGTTGCAGTTTTATACCTCTTATTCAGTCCTGAGTCTATTCTTTGCTTTGATATTGCCTATTCTGCCAAGCCACTGAGATTGTCAAAAAACCCACTTTTTTACATATCAGAAAATAACCCAATCACAGACAGGAGAGGAGTGAGAGGGAGAAAAAAAAAAAAAGAAGACAGCAAAACAAACTGAATAGCAGGTGGGGGTTATTATGTTTTGATCATGCCCATAAAAAAGACTCAGCAGCTAGGATGATGTTATGTATGAGGAAAGAAAAATGCCTCAGTTTCCTTAGCAAGTGTCTGAAAAAAAGGAAATATATCAACAGTGCATTGCATACCTATACTAACTTCTATTGTTGCACCTTCCCTGTCTAGTACTGCACTTTACTTCAAGATTCTTGTCAAAACAGCCACAAGAATGGTTAAAAAAAAAAAAAAGAGATCAGTTTTCTAGGCTATATATGTTTAACGGCAGTTATCTTTTCTAGGTACATATGTATACTCAGATACATAAATATCCATTTGTGTGTGTGCATGCCTGCACACATGTATGTCTGTGCACATCTCCCCAAAAAATGATTTCCACAAATGCAGAAACCATTTTAAATTGACTGACTTTCAGACAATCTGCATCTAGTTAAAGGAGCCATGGCCCTTAATCAGTCTGTATTTCAGCACTCTGTTCCTATTTACAAAAATCTTTGATTTTAAGCATAATCTGAACACCTGCTGAAACCCATGGGTCTTGAGCACATGCTAAAAATCACCCATAAGCTTAAATGTTTTGCTGAATAGGGAGGAACTTAACCTAAAAAACCAGATTAATGTAATGAAAAAGAAAAACAAAACTAACTGTTATTAAAAACAAACAGAGATGAAATCTATTTAGTCTGTGGAATTTACCGTTGCAGAACACGTGAAAAAAAAAGTCCACAGGCCATTTTTTCTAGTTATAATTGGATACTTTGCAAGTAGCTTAACAATATCAAAGGGATTGTTCAGTAATTAAGTATCATACCCAGCTGGGTACTGAAATACCATCAATACTACCAGGATAATCAGCAAGCTAGATTTAGTACATTAAAATACATTGGTTATGTGTTTAAACCTGCAAGAGAGAAGGGTGAACAAATGTCATTATTTTTGCAAAAATACCTATAGCAATAAAACCCTTGGGGAGCAGTTCATTGTTAAAAATGGTTGGTTGAACATTTTATGACATTCTTTGAGACTCAAACAATTCCCACTTTTATGACCATACGTAGACTTCTCTTTCCCTGCTTCATAATTAACATTTGTAAGTCTGTGCTCATAAAACATAAAAATTTTGCTCCATCTCCAATATGTGTTTATTTTAGAAAAGAGTCTGAACACATTGATTGGTTCTAGGTGTCGCAAGTACAATGGTGTGCAAACACAACAAGTAAAAAGAACAGGAAAGGACCTTAAGCA
The DNA here is from genome assembly GCF_036013445.1 of Caloenas nicobarica. Classification (NCBI taxonomy): domain Eukaryota; kingdom Metazoa; phylum Chordata; class Aves; order Columbiformes; family Columbidae; genus Caloenas; species Caloenas nicobarica. The sequence continues at coordinate 5,724 of NW_027016963.1, read as the reverse complement.
GCAGTTCATGACTAGTTAGCTACAGTGGCTTGTTTACAGACCAGCCCTGGGGACAACTGACTCTTTCCCTCCAAGCTCCAATACATGTTCAATGTCAGAACTTTTTCAGTTCTTTTGCCAGCTGATGTATAGTGTTTTTCAGAATGCCAGCTTGTGCTATGCTCTGTGGAACATATGATGCTGAAAGATGCCATATTTTTTCTTGTTATGTTTTGCTTTGTTTTTTTTTTTTTACTTGCTTTGTTACATCAGTTTTGATTTATTTTACTCTTTTGGCACCAAGAGACCTCAGAAAACTGATTGTGTCCTTGAAACTTCATATTAAGGAGCCAGTTGCTGCTCACCAAAAAAACCCACAGAAAGCACCTTCTTTGTTCTGAGTAGTCTAAAAGAGAATTGAAGGGGAATGAGCCTAAGGAATGTACAGTATATACTGATTAAAAACATAATTTCAGGTACTGAGGGAGAATATAAGTTTGGTTTTGGTTAATAAAGTTTCAGGTACTAAACAAAATATTGTCCAAAATTTTCAAAAATTCAAGAATTATTCAAATCTCCTGATAAAAAAAAGAATATGACAGTATTTTTGTATGAAAACTGATAATCCTGTTTTTTTTAACAGAAATATATTGATTTAGTAAGATATTGCTGAACTACTGCAATGATTTTCTTTTCCAAAAAAATCGATTACAACTTTTAAGTCTTATAGAGTTTGATAAGATATAAGGAACCTTTTGATTAAGTCATTCTAATAATTTTTAAATAAAATATTTCATAAAGCCTTTACAGAGTTGTCAACATTTTGCCTTTATATGCTTGTATGGGAGGAAAGTAAAATGTTAAATGTGAGAATTGTAGCATAAGGGAAATATCACATTTGAACATCCTGTAGTTTATTATGCAACCTAACATGCCTTAAAGAGGTTGGATTACAGATACTGGATGTTCAAAGTCTGTCCTTTTGTTACAAAACATGAAGATCCATGTCTTTCCCTGGAATGCAGTGATGGAAACCAGCATAAGCAGCCTGATCCTGTTTCACCTTTCACTTCAGAGAGGTGACTGTGCTCATGTATATCATATCTCAAGACAAGTTAGACAGAGACTGCCTTGCGCCAGGTTTTTTTTGAATGATTTTGTCTTAGCTGGCCACTGAAGAGCAAAGTAGTGGTGGGATTTACTCTCCTCTGTCACTGTTGATCAGATTTTGAACCTTCCCTGCAGTAGGACCTGCATTCAAGTCTTGCTGCTATTGTGTTTTCTTTTCTGATAAGCTGCAGATATTGAAAACTTTTAAGTCACAAGCAACCACCATTGCTGGTTCAGGCCTTTTCAATGATTTGTGATTACCGGGTCTTGTGATGAAGACCAAACATTAGTATTTCCCTTACATGAGTTTCCAGAGTGGCATATTTTGATTCAAAAACAACAGCTGCAGCAGTATTGTGTTAACAGTATTCACTGAAAACTGACACTACTAAATATTCTGCAAAGGAAGTATGTGACATGCAGCCTGAGTTGTATTTGCTTCCCAGCTTCAAACAAGAACTGAATTAAATCTGTCATGTAGACTTGCCTAATTTGTAAACCATATTGTGTTTGCATGTGTACAGAGCCATCCTATACCAGGACAAGTCTGATATTGACATGACATATTACACAAAATGATACAAATTACTGTATTAATACCTTATTTGGCCTAAGAAATAGCTGCTCGCAAAATAAACTGAGCAATTAAAAGCAGAAATGAAGTTCCCAAACTGCCAGGCATCACCCTGCTCACTTCCCTCCAAGTAAGATAACGAAACAGGAAAGTAAACATGAAGGCTGTGCAAACAAAGTGTTGGATTAGTTTGCTGCCAGTACAGGAGCTCAGGTCTTCCACAACGTCTGAGCAGAAACTTCTGCTCTTCCTGGGGAGCTACAATGAACTGACATAAGAGCATCTTACACCATGGTTCCAGATGGCCCAGAAGGCTGATTAAAAGGAAAAAATAGATTTTGGTAACAGCTCAGGATCAGGATGGAGGCAACATCTGTTAGCCATCAAGACTGGGCATGCTCGTATGAAGCAAGGTAGTGCATTCAGAGACATTTCCTATGGTGTTTCTTGTCAACAATCTCTCTGCTTGTGCCTCTTGAGCATTTCACTCTATTTCAGCAGTGTGACAGACGGTGAATATCTCAAATAAGTGAATATTCACTTTCTTCATGATTGCAGTATGCAATTTGCAGTATGTAGTCTCCTTACTGTGTAGAGCTTCTGGGTTAAGAATATATACAAATTTCAGCAGCAAGATAAGATGATGTCTGGTACTGTCTAAAAGCAAAAAGTAACTGCATTTGGTTTTTGTCATTACTTCTAATGAAAATGAACTGCTTTGACTGCCAGCCAATGTCTGAAAATGGGCAGGAGGAATTTATTTTTGAAACTCAACCTTTAACTTCATTTTCAAGGCACTTTAGCAGAAGAAACAATATCCATGCTCTAAAATGTTATGAATTCACCGACCTTTACATAAAGGTAAAAGATCAGAATTTGTATCAGGTTGTTAGCCCACTTTCAAGGACATTGCAGCTTTTTCTTTGGTCAAAGTTTTCACGTGTTTAATGTAAGTGGTAAAGCTTCAGCTTGCTCATAATTCCTGAAGCCTCCAAGACATCGATGCGTACTTATGTGTCAAAGCCTTAGCCTTTTTATCAGCTCTCTTGACAGAAAAGCTGTTGCATCATCTCTGTTTTTTTCTTAGTCCTGTGAATTTATTTCAAAAGGCTGGTAGTTATAGCTCACATCTGTCTACAATGCAGCATATCATCCACATCTTCTCTGTCTCCTCTTGCTTTTACAGAGTGTGGGACGTATATGTCGGTCCCCAGGTTGAGTTATGTAGACAAAGCAGGAGGATGAGACGAGTGAAAACAATTTGTACTCACAAGTTACCTGGAATTGCATCAAGTGCCCTTCTTGGGCTTTCAGTACAGGAATCAAGATGGAACTCTGTCCTAGACTCACCTTCGATCACCAGGAGGGCAGTGTCACTGTGTGCCCTGTACAGCTCAAATCTGTATCTGAAACACCACAGGAACCAGTAGAAAGAACCAGTGTGAAAGGCATGTACAAGGAACATGAATGACATCCTGCTGAAGATCATCTCTTCCTACTAGGTAATTTACAAACTAACCAGATTTTTTTCATCACACCTTATCACCAGTTTCTCCAACAA